>NC_034606.1:54953212-54989829 GCF_900095145.1 Mus pahari
GAGGAGCTAGAGAACATACCCAAGGAACTGAAGGGGTCTGCAACCCTATAGGTGGAACAACAATATGAACTAACCAGCACTCCCAGAGCTCATGTCTCTAGCTGCATATGTAGCAGAAGATGGTCTAGTCAGCCATCATTGCATTGGGAAGAGAGGCACCTTGGTCTTGCAAACTTTATATGTCCCAGTACAGGGGAACACCAGGGCCAAGAAGGGGGAGTGGGTGAGTAGGGGAGTGGGGGGAGAGGTTAAAGTAGGGGACTTTGGGGATAGTATTTAAAATGTAAATCAAGTAAATACCTAATAAAAATTGGAAAAAAAAGAATAAATGGAAAATGAAAAAAAAAAACCTTCACCTTTTGTGGGAGTTTTAACTTAACAAATGTGTCGAAGTTTCCTATGCTCTCTCTGCCCTGACACATGTCAGCTTCCTACACTGTCAATATTCCACACTACAAAGGTTGCTGGTGAGCTGGCCCCAAGGGCATGAGCTCAGGAGAGCCAGCCCTGCCTCTTGTCTTCGGGACAGTGGCATGATGGTGAGTATGAAGGAGAGGTGGTCTTCTTCTCTCCCTTGTTCCTCATTACTAGGGCAGGCAGGAGAGTTGGCCCTGGGGTCATGAGAATGGGAGAGCTGGCCATGTCCTTCATCAGCTGCAACACTCTAGAGAGTGGGCTGTGCACCTTTCCTGGGCAGCAGAGTAGAGCTGGCCCTGGTTGCAGGGTCACCGTGAGAGCAGGAGAGCTTGTGGGATGACCAGCTCAGATACCTCTCAGGCCCAGATCCAGGGCTTTGAATTGGCCTATCCCAACACAGACCCCATCAGTGAATTGCTGGAGTGCATGAAGGGACAAGTCCTACAGATCCCAAACCACAGGATCTCCATGACACAGGGCAACAGCAGGCTATCCGGGAGGAGTCCCAGTAAGGATCCAGTATTGACAGAGTAGGAGAAGACAGAGGTCCTCCTACCAGATCAGCAACTCATTGCATTGAACAAGCCATGAAGCGTGGACAAAAAGGTAGACTGTGGGACACACTGTGACACACTACAGCTTCCACAATGAGATATTTATTTATTTATTTATTTTTGGTTTTGGGGTAAACGGGTGCAAAGGTGAAGGGCAGATACAAGGAGAGATGAATGGGATTGGGGTACATGATGTGAAATTCACAAAGAACCAATAAAAAGTTTTTTAAAAAAATATTAGTAAACCAGAGAAGTCAGCATTAAATGTGTTATTCCATAAAGTCTCTGCACTCGCTTTGAGCAGTGATTTAGGATCAGGGTTACATTGAAAGATCAAAGCCATACAACTATGGATGGGTAAGTCTTTCAATGTACTTTATACCATGTACAGTCCTGCTTTCAGTCTCCAGTGTGTTCATGCACAAACACACATGTGCATACAGGCCAATATGTTATAGGGGGAGTATTTAAAAAGCAAGATTGTTCTTACCTTGGTGAATGAACAAAGAGACACAGGAAAGTGGCATATCCTAGTTATGTAATTATTTAAAGGCTATTTTAGGCACTAACTTGATACATTGCAGGTATGTTGTATATATTCTTTAATAGTTACAAAATAGTACATAAGGAATATTTGAGTAAATTTTAACAGTAAATATTTGTCCCATCTTAAGTAACAGGGTCTTTTCCTTTCCTTATTTCCTTCCTTTCTCTCTCTCTCTCTCTCTCTCTCTCTCTCTCTCTCTCTCTCTCTCTCTCTCTCTCTTGAATAAAGGTCTCTCTATGTAGTCCTAGCTGTCATGTAATATATACCAGCTTGTCCTCAAACTCACAGAAAGCCACCTATCTCTGTCTCCCAAGTGCTCAGATAAAATATATGTGCCACCAAACCCTGCTGAAAGTTGTTCTTAAAATGTAAAATCTTTTAGGCAGGCTCCTAGAACTGCTTGTGTCACAGCCTCAGGACATCAAGTGGAATCACCTGCAATATTTATTTATAATATTTATTATGATTTGTAGTAGCTATTGTACTGGCTGGTTTTGTATGTCAACTTGACACAAGCTGGAGTTATCACAGAGAAAGGAGCTTCAGTTGAGGAAATGACTCCATGAGATCCAACTGTAAGGCATTTTCTCAATTAGTGATCAAGGAGGGAGGTCCCCTTGTGAGTGGTACCATTCCTGGGCTGGTGTTCTTGGGTTCTATAAGAAAGCAAGCTAGGGGAAGCAAGCCAGTAAGTAACATCCCTCCATGGCCTCTGCATCAGCTCCTGCTTCCTGACCTGCTTGAGTTCCAGTCCTGATTTCCTTTGTTGATGAACAGCAAAGTAGAAGTGTAAGCTGAATAAACCCTTTCCTCCCCAACTTGCTTCTTGGTCATGATGGCTATGTAGGAATAGAAACCCTAACTGAAAAAAAAAAAAAAACAAAAAAACAAAACAAAACAAAACAAAACAAAACAAAAAAAAACAAAGAAACCCTAACTAAGACAGCTATAGAATCAGCCTAGAGTTCCATCAATATATGAATGAATGAGGAAAATGGGTTATATACCTGCTATCTGATGCAAAACGCATAAAATGACAGAACATTAAGTAAGCCCAAGACAAGTACTACATGTTGACTTTTGTCAAAGTGAAGACAAAACAAAACAAAACAAAAGCAAAAACAGCGATTATTGGAGGCAAAGATAGTCTAGAGGAAAGATGGAAAAAGAACATCTGGAACTGAGTGCAGATGTTGAAATGTCACAGTGACCTTCCTAGAAGGCACAACGTATACATCTTCAACACTTGTTTTGAAGGAGCCGGAGTGGTGGGTCAACAGTTAAGAGTAAGTTTTTCTTGAAGAGGACCCAAGTTTCGTTCCCAGCATCCCTACCAGGTGGCTCTCAGCTTCTTATAACTAACTTCAAGGAATCAAGTGCCTGATTCTGGCGTCTGTGGCCTTCTGCACTCACATGTGACATACACACAAAGATGTAATTTAAAAAAAAAAATCGTAAGTTTGGAAAATGTGTTATATGTACCAAACACATATAAAATCTAGAGAATTATGAAGGTCAAGTCAAATATATTGTATCTATCACACATATTCTTACTGCTTTTACAAACTCCCACATAGGCCATTTTACATAAATAGGATGTTTCTTTAATGAAATTGTGTCATTCATTTAACTGTGGGTCTATCCAGAAGAATTGCTCAACCGTTCCTCATAAGTTGTTGCGAAACCCTGCTTACCCATGTCACATTTCAAGTTAGGAGAATGTCCAGTGTGCGGGAGATCCCATGGCATAAAACAGAAATGCCTGTGTTTGGTGGCCACATCTTCAGACATAGATTGTATGAGCAGTGCTACTGTTCATTTCGTGCACTTTGTGTTTTTGTCTTTTTGCTTTTTAAGGCAGAGACATGAAAGCTACCAAACCATTCACAGCAAACCGAAATCTGCTTGTTCCATTTACTTTAACCTGAATGGCAATGCTCGTCTCTGAAATCCACAGAACGGGCCCAAGGATCATTCTTTAGCACCCATATACTACAGAGAGTATTCCACTAGGACACAGCCAAGCAATGTGTGGCTATGCACTTTACCTCTGTGGTTTCCGTTACTCTGCGGTGTTCAGCTATGGGTTATAGATAATAGACAAAATGAGAACAATTAAGCAACTGATAATTTTGAAGTAGAAAACTTTGCCTCACCACAATAAACTTCTAGTACAAATGAGTCTCTCTCTCTCTCTCTCTCTCTCTCTCTCTCTCTCTCTCTCTCTCTCTCATTTTAATTTCATATGTATTGTGTGCCTGGATGTCTGTCTACACACCATGAATATGCAGGACCTGAGGAGGCCAGAGAGGATGTCAGATGTCCCAGGGACTGGAGTTCCAGACAGTTGTGAGTTGTCAGGCGGGTGCTGGGAATTGAACTCAGGTCGCCTAGAGGAGTAGCCAGAGAGCTCTTAAACACTGAGCCATCTCTTCAGCACCTAAGATCCACACTCTTAGTCAAGTGTGTATTGGCTACGGAGCCACTCGATAGACCTAGAAATAAGGTAGAGACCTTGAGAGGCAATGAGTGGAGCGTGTGAACCTTGCTTTGCAGGCAGATGTGTTAACAGATGCCTGGCCTTTCCTTCAGTGCAGGCTTACTGGACTTTCCCTCTTAGCTCTTAGTTTGAGCTTTAATAATCTGCAATGATTGGATCCTTGATAGTTAGAGTAACTGTTCTTCCCACGTATTCTCTTCCCTTATGGACCACATCTTGTCAGGATGTGTTCTCACAGAATAGATAACCCCCCTTGGTTGGAAGATTTCTTTTTGCTGGTGCTCCACATGTGTAAGGGTCAGAGGCCTGCTGGATCATCCCTTCAGGAACCCTGCATTTCTATTAGAACTAAAAGGGAGAGGTCACATATCCTACATGAACGGAAGCAGATTCATTTCTTTGTATAGTGATGTGATGGCTCACCATGAGACAGGTACAGGGCAGGGCTACTTAAAGCTAATTGTAGCTTGTCCTGGTCTCCTGCCCTTGCAATACTATAGTTGTAAAATAAATGCCAGAGTATACTGCAGCTGCCTGGGCAGCCCTGGCTGCGTCACTCTGAAAGGATGTAAGGCAAAGGAGCAAAGGAAGGTGTGAGGCACAAGCTGCCTGCCATGTTGAGAATGAAAACCCCTTTCTCCCCTATCAGCACACTTTTTGGTTCCCCCAGTACTGATGAGACTTGAGCAAGCTAAGGTGTCAGTTTGTACAGGGGATGAAAATAAATCATAGCACCTTGAAAGTAACTTGATACTACCCTACTCTGTGTTCCCAATGCAGACAATGTCTGCTTCTCTGAGTTGTGTTCTTTCTGCACTTGCATAAGGGTTTAATCCACATTGGGATTAGAACCAATATCCTCAAGAGATTTGTAACTTGACTGGTTCTTGAGACAGTTCTTCACTCTGGTCCATTTAGTCACCTGCCTTTAACCTTTTAATTGTCCCCTACCATCATCTTCATCATTTCTTGTTGCTGATTAGCAATTTATAATGACATTTCATTGGGTAGATCTTCTCCCAGCATGCCTAACAGAACACACTGTGCTTTGTGCAGTGATATCTTCAGACGTATGTGTAACCTTTACAAAAATTCTGATTCTAGATTGGCTTCTCTTCCTCAAATGCGTGCGTGCGCACACACACACACATACACACACACACACACACACACACACACCTCTGCACGCATACTTTAAGAACGCTCCTGGGAGAGATTTTTCAAAAACACCTAATGAAACCCACTGCATCACGTAAAAGACCACTGATTTAAAAAAAAAAAACTTAGGCAACGAAGCAAAACAGAGTATGTGTGTTTCCAGATGCCAGGGTGACAGGCTCTTAGTCTCTGTCAGTAGGGTAGATAAGGTCATTGCTAATTATGCTCTCTATTAATGGCTCTGTTTTATTGGGCCTCATAAGCATATCTGCTAACTATTATCCCTCCATCAGCCATCCATCTCCCCCCTCTCTCTTTCTCTCTCTCCTCTTCCTGGAGTTATTGTATCTGTCACAAATATTAATGTGCCTGAGAATAAGTGCCATGTTACATTTGATGTTTGAGTAATAAGGAAATGTCACTTCCATTACAGCACAGCATGGCATTTAATGGAGCTTGCAGAGTTATTTGCATTCTCTTCCACTGTAATGATGTTGCTTGCAGCCACAGCTGACAAGAATATCACAGAAGGTTAATTCAGATGAACTTTAAAAGCAACCGCTGGGGAACTGACCTCAAGTGAAAACATCTGGTGAAAACACCACCCTTCTTGTTTGTCCTAACCCCTTTGACAACCAAGTTGGAAGAGGATGTACGAAGAGACAGAGAAAGAGCATGGAGCTTATGTAAACTTGAACCAATGAGGTCACTGCTTTGCTTTAAATTGGCAAAATGATCATGACCTTATTACCCAATGGTGAGATATTTATTATGACTAGCATATAGAATGCATTCAAAATGCCTGGGCTTTGCTTCCAAAAATGTCATTTAAAAAAAAAATGAAAGCTTTTATTAAAACTCCTCTTAAGCTCTTTTGCCAACAGACACCCTGACGAGTCAGAGAGATGCTGGAATCAGGACTGCACAGTAAGACGTGCTAGCATAAAAAAAATTTTAAAAAATCAATCATATATGAATGAATAAAAAGTAGCCATGGCACAGGTCAGTGTAGTTAAGAACTTAAGTATCTGAACATGGTGGTGTATGCTTTTAATCTCAGTACTTGGGAGGCAGAGGCAGGTGGATCTCCATGAACTCAAGTCCAATTTGGTCTACCAAGTTATAGGTCATCCAGGGCTCCACAGTGAGAACTTGTCTCAAAACCAGAAACAACAAAAGAGAGCAACAGAGTGTAGTCAAACTAACCGAGCACTAAGGGAGTGAGGCATACCTCCCTTTTGCTTGCATCTTCTCATGTTCAAGCCCAACGGTGCCCTGCCGTAGGATGAAAGCCCCTGAGTAAACCTTGAAAGAAAAAATAAAAGAACAATCAAGGAGATTCCCCAGCTCCCCTATCTTGATTTCATGCCACTCATTCCTAGGCCAATCCATTGTGGCTGAGATGTCTGGGGGTAGAAACTGTATAAACCAGCATAATCCCAAGTGGATTGGTCTGCAGGAGAATCCAGTCATCTACACCAGAACAGAATGCTCTGTCTGTAGCTTGGGCTGGGCCACCATATCCTTCCCACACCCCTCAGTAAACATCTGCATGCCTAAGTCTTGGATCGATGAATGTTCCATGCCCAAAGGTTTTTCTGATCTTACCCATGCAGTCCTTCCTTAAGTACCTAGTAGTCAAACGCTAGAGCCCCACTATAGTAAGCATACCAGTGCATCAGATTGTGGGGTCGATGCCGCAGTAGGTCTTGCACACCCTCTAAACAGTGAACTCACAGTCAGCCATTCACATTTGTAGCTCCAAGACCAGCTCTGGTGCAATTAATTCGTGGCTACACTTCACATGTTACTTCAACAAGCAAGCATCCTCCTCTAGCACTGCCCCAGGGCGAGCATCCTGAACATAGGAGTCATGACTGCCTTGGGTGTTTCTGGGCCCAAGCTTCCAGCTCCGTGTAGATACCAGTGCCTGTATTGTAGGACCGTCCACAATTTAGACGTCAAGCAGGAGTCTCTGCATATGCACCCATAATCCCTATCCTGAATCTTCATCTACCCTCTATGCATGCATGCATACACACTAGATACCTCTGTCAACGTAAGTGCACCATGCTCTGGACCCACTGCCAAGAGAAGCTCTTGCAGCAACAAGGTCTCTTACAGGGAGAAAAGGATTGTTTGAATCTAGAAGTCCCTACGACCATCTATGTTTCCAGCCCTGACCACCACCACAGGCATCCATAGTCTTAGCCACAAATGGTCTCCATGGGTTTTTCAAACGCCATCTTTAGCCCTCAGTGCCTTATGAAGACTACACTACTTCTCTCTTTCTCAAGAAATAATCATGCCCTCCCACGCAACTGACACCTTCTAACTCAGCCAGATATGAGATTATTTCTTCATCATCGTGAGTTATTAAAGGTCAGCAGAAGTGGGTGGTTTTTTTTACAGGCATTTAGACACACTACAAAACAAAACAAAAAACAAAAAAACAAACAAACAAAAAAGAAAATCAAAGGACCAGGATGTCTCTAGAAGAATAAAATAATTTCCAATAACCGAATTACTAAACCCAAATGACTAAAAAGCTATACATTGCCTGACAAAGAATTCAAGATAATCATATTGAAGAAGCACGATAAGCTCAAAGATAAAACATCTGGACAACTAATAAAGTCAGAAGAGCAAAACGGAAAAAAAAAAAATCAGCCTCTCGGCAAAGGATGAAACATTGAAAAGTATAGAAAAGTTCATAGCAGAGGCATCGAGACTGAACAGAAAAACTGTTTTACCATGAGACTCAGTCAAACAGAAGAAAAAAGTTAAATACAGATCATTAAACAGTTATTCAGTTACTAAAAGAAAAAGAATGAGGAATCTCACCTGCTTTATTGGGATGTTAAGTAACACAGCATACGACAGCTCCCGAGATGGCTGTGGGGTAGTATGAGATGAGTTTAAAACAAATAGATTCAAGCTATTCCTGAATTCAGAGAAGGAGATAAATACTGAGGTTCATGGTGTCCAGAAAAGCTCAAATAAATGGAATACCGAGAATATCAATAGACTTTCATCCATCAATACATGCCACTATAAAATTATCTCAAGCCAAGGATAAAGAGAATTTTAAAAGTAATAGAAAAAAAGTGAGTAGTTAGATATGAGCAAGTTCCATCTAACTCTCTGTTAGATATATAGCTGGCAAAGGTTCTCTCGGTTTATATGAGCTATTTATTCAACTCATTGTTTCTTTAGCTGTACAAAAGATTATTATAGTTTTATGAGGTTTCAAATGTTGGACCTTAATTTCTGGGGAAATGGGGTTATACTAAGAAAGCCCTTTCCTACACCAGTATATTACAGGGTATTGCTTGTGTTTTCTTCTAGCAGTTTTATTGTTTCTGGTTTGACAGTCAAGTTTTCAACCATTTGGAGTTAGTTTTGATGCATGAAGAGAGACACAAGTCTGATTTCTTTCTTATACATTCAGTTTCCCCAACACCATCACAAGAAGGTCCAGTTTTTTCTCTAGCAGATGCTTTTGGTATTCTTTAAAAATATGAGATGACTATATTTAAAGGTACTCATGTTTGGAGCTTTGATTTTGTTCTATTCTACATGTCAGATCATATATATATAGGAGATATATATATATATATATATATATATATATATATATTCCCTATTGCTTTTTATGTATGTATGTATGTTTGTGTCTCAAATTTTGGAATGCCAATACCTCAAGAATTGTGCTTTTTGCATTGCATGGGATTATTTTGGTTATCCAAGACCTTTTGTGTTTCCATGTACATTTTAGCCTATTATTTTTCTATTTTTGTGAGAAGTTAAGATGGCAATTTTAATTTAGATTGCATTAAATCTGTCTATTGTCTCTGGTAGAATGGCCACTTGCATGATTTTAATTAGGCAAGTCCTTGAGCATGATTTGTATTTTCACTTTGTAATTTCTTTTTCTAACTCTTTATTCAGAGATTTGAAGTCTTTGACTTCCTGGTTAGGTTTATTCTTGGATAGTTTATTTCGTTTGAGGCTATTGTGAATATGGATGTATCCATGATGTAATTTTCTGTATGTTTGTTGGTGGTATATAGGAAAGCTATTTCTTTGTGCAGTTTTGCTCTGTAGGTTGCCACATTGCAGAATTCGTGTATCTTTTCTACAGGATCTCTGGTAGAAATTTTAGGATCTCCTAAGTATAATAACAGGTCATCAGCAAGCCAGGATAGTTTTCCTGTTTGAAATCAAAAGCAGTTCCTTCAATTTCTTCCTCTTGAAGCATTCCTCTGGCTGTTGCTTTGAGCAAAATATTGAAAAGAAGTGGGAGAATGTGGGCATCCCTGACTCATCCTCTATATCCATGGGATTGCTTCAAGCTTTTTTCCATTTAGTATGATGTTAGCAATGGGTTCCTTGGATAAAATTTTTATTGTGTTGAGATATGTTCCCTCTAGTCCTACACTCTCTAGGACTTTTATCATGAAGACATGTTAAAACTTCTTATATGCTGTTTCTGAGTTTATTGAGAGGATCATGTAATTTCATCTTCATTACAGTTATTGAATTGCTTACATTGAACCATCTCTGTACTTGAGGGATAAAGTCGACTTGACCATAGGGGGAAATCTTTTTGATGTGTGCCTGTTTCCTGTTTGAAAGTATTTAATTGAACATTTTTAAATCTATGTTCATCAAGGATATTAATCTATGGCTTTCACTATTTGTATGTCTTCACTTGGTTTGGGGAATTGCTTTATAAAAAAAGTTTAGGAGTGTTCCATATGTTTCTATTCTTTTGAATTTTTAAAGAAAGATTGGCTATAGGTTTTCCTTGAAAGTCTGGTGGAATTCTACTGTGAATCTATCTGGCACTGGGACTTTTTTTTTTATTTAAAGATTTTATTGAAGAGAAAAGATGTGTAAAGAGAGAATGTCTAAGAATCCTATTCATCTACTTGTTAGGAAAGATATCAACTTATTGTTGTTGAATAAACTAGGAAAGAATATATGAAGTCAAAAATAAAAAGCAACTTAAGAGAAATATATAAAGCATACTATAGCCAATGGTTTAAATTAACAATATTGACAGTGTCTGTTGGCTTTCAAAGCTATATTTGGATATTGAAAAATAACACAAGTAATTATTTACATTTGAAAATATGAATTGGAATCCAAACTGAGAGGAACATTACTTAATAAAGCTTAAACAATCAAATAAAATGTAAGTATTTTAACATTTTCCTTCACTAGAATTGTGTTTATAACACAAGTAAAAATGATTTCCTTTTTCGTAACTTTTTTCTCTTTTATTAAAACTAGATTTTTTTCCCTCATATAATACATCTTGATTATGGTTTCCCCTGCCTCTACTCCTAGTTCTTCCACAGTTCCCCTCCCATAATGATCCTCCCCTTTCTGACTCTTATTAGAAAATAGCCTTCTAATAGATAATAATGAAATATAATAAGAGAAAACAAGAACTGATACATAAGAATTGAAAAAAACAAATTAACAGAAAAGAAAATAAGAAAAGGCATAGGAAACAAATACACACACACACACACACACACACACACACACACACACTGTTGACCATATACTGCTGGGGTGCAAACTACCCTTAAGAGTAGTTTATGAATCCAAAACACACCAAAAAGGTCATCCACCATGATCAAATAGGCCTCAATCTAGAAATGCATGAATTGTGAAAGGAAAAGCCAGATGTCATTTTATTAGATGCAGAAAAGCCCTTTCACAAAATGTAACACCTCTTTATGATAACAGTCCTGGAGATATTAGAGATACAAGGGACATAGCACACCATAATAAAGGTAGTTTACGGCAAGCCCCACAGCCAAGATTAAATTAAATGAAGAGAAACTCAAAGCAATTCCACTGAGAGCAGGAATGAGACACGTTGCCCAGTCTTTCCCAAACTATTCAATATAGTCTTAGCTAGGGCAATAAGCCAGGTAAAGACTGAAGGCATACAAACTGGAAAGGAAAAAGTCAAAGTGCCTTCATTTGTAGAGGATAGGAGAGTGATACATGAGTGACCCTAAAACTTCCATCAGGAAACTTCTACAGCTGATAAAAATCTTCAGCACAGTATGAGAACACAAAATTAATTCATAAAAAAATCAGTAGTTGTATATACAAATGACACAAGAGATCAAAGAGAAGAACTTTTACAAGGGTCACAAATAATATGAAATATCCTAGGGAATCCCTTACCAAGCAAGTGAAAGACTTGTATGATAAAAAGTTTAAGTCATTGAAGAAAATATCAGAAGATGGAAGGATCTACCATGCTCATGGATCAGTAGGATTAATAGTAAAAATGACCTTCCTACCAAAGGCAATCTACAGAGTCATTGCAAGCCATATTCAGATTCCAAAACAATTCTTCAAAGGTCTTGAAAGAACAAATTTCAGCTTCGTGTGGAAGCAACTAATGTACTTAACAGTTTTTGGTGTGTGTGGGTGTGTGTGCGCATTTATGTGGTTACAGTTTGGTGGTTTATTGTTTGTTTTTCAAATTTGGGTGTTTCCTTTCTAGGTTTTGTGTGTTTTGTTGTATTGGGTTTGGGGTTGCTTTTCTAAGAAAGAACTTTGTTAGGTGGGTAAGGAGAACGAGAGTATCTAGATGGGGAGGTAAATGATCAAAATATGTTCAAGTTGAAAATTTGAGATTAGTGATAATAATAATAGCAATGATAACAATAATAATGTAGCTGGGAGCATTAGCTGTCAGTGTCCATTAATTAATTAATTAATTAATAGCTCACTACCCTCCAGTCTCAGGCAAGCACTAGCCTATTTTCTATCTCTATACATTTGTCTTCTATATGCAATTTCCAATAAATAGAACACAAGGTTTTGACATTTTGAGGCTGCCTTCCGGTGCTCGACATAATGCTTTCAAGGTTCACCTTTGTTGTTGTTAAGAATCAATATACTGCTCGTGTTATTTAGGAGTAAACTTTTGTGCTGTGTGTGGATAAAATAAAGACTGTTTTGTTTCCCCAGTGAGACTCCCTTGGAAGAAACTAAATGCTCATTTGTAAGTAGCAACCCATCAGAGATAGCTTCTGGATTAGGGATGGGGTCACGTGTCCGCTTGACCTTTCAGGTCTAGGACCCCCATCTGGAGCAGAAGCCTGAAGACCCTGTGCATGCTGCCTTCATCTTTGAATTCATACAAGCTTTGAGCCTGTTGGTTTGCAGGACCTTGTTTCTTCCATCCCCCTGGTTCTCTCAGTCTCTCTTCACCAACTCTTCCTGAGCTCTGAGGTGAGGGATCTGATGAAGACTTCCCACTTAGGCCTAAGTGTTCCAAAGGCTTCCGTTCTCTACATATTGTCTGGCTGTGGGTCTCT
The DNA here is from genome assembly GCF_900095145.1 of Mus pahari. NCBI lineage: Eukaryota > Metazoa > Chordata > Mammalia > Rodentia > Muridae > Mus > Mus pahari. The sequence continues at coordinate 54,965,747 of NC_034606.1, forward strand.
GTGTTTATTCCCATCGGCTGCAGGAGGAAGCTGCTCTGATGACAGCTAAGCAAGGCACTGATCTATGAGTGTAGCAGAACGTTGCCAGGAGTCATTTTATTGCTATTTTAAAGAGAACAATAGTATTGGGTTTTACTCCAGGTCCTTTGAGTATCTAGTCTGAGGTCTTTGGTCACCCAATCAGTTTCTATGCATTTTTCCCCCTTAGTTTGTGGGAGATTTCCTTCATGATTTTGCTAAGGATCTGGTGTATGCCATAGTTTCCATCTCATGGAGTAGGCCCTTAAGTTAAACCCACAAACTTTATGCCAGCATTGCACTAGCGTGTCTTGCAGGGATGGCTCTATGTTAGATTGAAATATCACTTCCTGTATTTTCTTTAGGCTTGATATGTTAGATGCTTATACATAGAAGGGCTGGTTTCCCTCTCTCCTTTAATTGCAGCAGATCATTTTCTGTATACATGAATCCAGGCCGTAGGTCACAGTCTTTTAGGACTTGGAATGCAGTGCTCTGGGCATTTCTGGCCTTCAGGTTTTCCGTGGAGTTATTCTCATGGGTTTTTCTTTAGATTTGACTTCTTACCCCCCACCCCCTCACAGCTTTCAGTTCATGTTCTTTGCTTTGCATACTTAGTGTTTGAACTATGATATACTTCAGAGATTTCCTTTTCTGGTCTTGTTTATTTATTCTCTATGTTTCTTGTACCTACATGGGCAGTTTTGCCCCTTAGTTTGAGGGAGATTTCCTCCATGATTTTGTTGAAGATCTAGTCTATGTCATTGACTTGGGATTCTTCTTCCACATCAAGCCAACATTGGGAAGGTTTTTTTGTTTTTCGTAGTGACCCACATTTCTTACCTGTTCCTTCCCTGTGTGGCTTTAACTCTGCCTCCCCCGTATTCCTTGCTTATCTGGTCTAGATCTTCTACATTATCCTGTAGTCTTGGTATTCTATCTTTTAGTTTTTACTTGTAAGTTTTTCTTTTGAGTTTTAGAATTGAGTTATTGGGTTTTTTTCAATTCTATATTCATTTCTGCTTGAGTCCTCTTCAGTGATTCTAGCTTCTTATTGGATTTCATTCTCAAGACCTGAATGGTCTTCATCATTTCCATCAGCTTTAAGCCTGTGTTTTCTGGGGCATCACTCAGATGTTTATTCTCATTAAGCTTTTTTCTATTTAATTTCACTGAGCTGTTTTTCTATGGTTTCTTTACATTCCTAGAGTTGTTTAAGGAAACCTATTATTGCTCTTTTAAATTCATGACTTCAGGTTCAACTAAGTAATTCTTATTGGCAAACACCTCTAGAGCACTGGTAGGCTTTGGGGAGCTTACACTGGTTTTATCCTCCGTATTGTTTATGTTTGGGGGGTGGAATCTGGGTATGTAGAATTCTTTTGTTAGTTCTAAATCTGATATGTTCAGAGCAGATTGGAGTAGAAGAGGCCATGTACAGGTGGATTGGGTCTAAAGGTTGGAAATGGCTGTCCTTCACGCCCCTCAGGCTCTATAATATACCCAAGAGGAAAAAGGCTCTGCATGAAATCCTGACCTACCATGCCTTGCTCTCTGAAGCCAACCTTCAGCTCCTCCCAGTTACTCACTCCTGCCCCCTAGTGTTACCATGGTATCTCACCACCCCATAACATTCCGTTTAACTACCCAACTTAGCCACTCATTACAAGGCTGCCCTGATGAGAAAGGCTTTTCTCTTCCAAACCAACCCTACTTGCCTTGCTGGTTTCCCGGTCTGCCTCTGACTCCAGGCCTTAGTCTAATCCTGATGCAAGTTGATTAGCTGCTTTCCCTTACAGCTGAGCAGCTAAGCCTTCTGGAAAACAAGGCAAAATAAATTAAAGATTAAAAATAATGCACATATGTGCACACACATACAAACACACACACACACACACACACACACACACACACAGCCCAGAAACTGGTTTTGATATAAATAACGTATAAATTTGGAGTACAACGCTGAGAAAGAGAACGGAAAGTCACATTAGTTTAATCCTCATCTGCTCTAACCAGCTTTTGAACTACTCTCGGCTCAGGCTTCAGTTTGGGGAGGATTCTGTTTGTTTGTTTGTTTGTTTGTTTGTTATTGTTTTGTTTTGTTTCATGCCTTGGAGATTAATGATATGTTTTCTTTCATAAAAAAATACCAAATTCATTCATTTCTCTCTCCCTCGTTTGGAAACCATTTTAAGACAATCGGTAATAAATTTAAAAGGAACGTCAGTAGTACAGAGAAAGCATCAGGAATAACTGTGATTTTGAAGACAGGCATTGGACAAGGAGGAAACGACAGGAGAGTGGAGAGAGGCGTTTGCTGACTCAAAGCATGGGGCTCAGATTCAAGGCCAGCAGCCTGTCAGGACAGTTCTGTGATCTGATATGGGATTCCTGGTCCATCAGAGGGCTGATTAATACCCGAGGGGTAAAGTATCAAAACAGTTTAAATGTAATAAATGTTATTATTTCATAAATGTAAGAAGATCCAAAGCAAGATAAACGTGTGTGTGTGTGTGTGTGTGTGTGTGTGTGAGAGAGAGAGAGAAAGAGAGAGATGCACACATGTACACGTATACACAGTCTTATGCTAAAGACTGTGTTAACAAAATAATAGTTGGGCCAATTAGACACATCAGATACATTGAAACCAACACAGGAAACTTTAAAAAGTTGGGTTCAAAATAGGCAAATCTGAAGATAATCGTTCAATCATAGTGGGCAGGAAGAAGGAAGAAAACCACTTTAGGATGGAGGGGAGGAGGCCGTACGTCTGTGATGGAGTTCAGAATACTGGGATGAGAGTTGCACTCTCACTAGCAAGGCTAAGACCAAACTATCCCAAGTTTAAAGATTTTTTTTTTTTTAAAGCCTGACAGCTAAGTTATAGGATAGCCCCAAATTGAAACACAAAGGGCAGACATCACACCAGCTCATAAGAAAATGCACTTGACGGGGCCTCTTGGTCCATTCGGCTGGAATGATGAATTCTGAGAGAAAGATTCAAACTGGCAGAAACCAAATGTAGGCTGCTGAGAGTGGATAGAAAACCTGGCAGGTTACCAGCGTTAGAAGATCTAACACTAGGAATATTATTTTGAGAAAATCACAGAGGTGGTAAGGCCTGGGGGTTAAGGAGTAGGGGACATGGACAGCTGCTGTGGGGGGCCCTAGATCACTTACTAAGCAAGTCTTATAGACAGCCAAGGAGATAAGTCTAGGCTACCAATGGAAGTCTATTGATGCCATATCGAGAAAAGAGCATGAACACACACATCATGGTCATCTAGGGAGGACGGGGAGCTATTCAAGGAATAGAAACATGGTTTAAGAAGAGACAAGGGTGTTTGCAAGCACAGCATTGGAACAGCAAGCACTGCACTGCGTCAATACTGATAGTGTAGCTGTAAGAGCAACACTCACATCTTCCTGGGGCAGGTCTCGTCTATCTTGTCTGCAGCATCGCCCCTAAGAGGCTGGAGGTTTCACATCAAGGGCTGAGGCGTGTGACATGTATAAACACAGACATGTGCGCCACCTGCTGTGTTCCAGTGAGCACCCCCACCCCAAGACTAGTGGAAGCATTTCTTTACTGTAGAAATATGGCCATGATGGTGAAAAAAAATTATGTCACTTTGTGTTTTCAATTCTTGTGTGATCTCACATTTCTGTTAATGAGAACCACCAAGTCTTCATGTATCGCTTCAGAAACGACACAGCCTGATCGCCCCTAAACTCTGTGAGACTGAAGGCAAAGTCAACTTACAGAATTCCTAATTAGTACTGGCAAAGTTTCCAGAAACTCTCACACTCTCCTGGCCTACCATAGCACCTTATCCCCGGAGAGCATTAGGATTAGTTCCAGGGGACTCACAGAGTGTTTCTGTGGGAGCTAATAGCAGGGGACTGTTGGGAAACGTTGCTTTCCCTCTCGGAGTTATCTCTACTACAAATGTCTCAGACCAATTCCCACAGGGCTATACATGACACAAACAGGAACAAGCTGATATTTCTGAAGGTCACTGCCAGACATGTGGCAAGAAACTTAGACTTGAGCTTCCAAAAAGGCCAAGGTGTAAATGTTACTGTTGAACCGCGGTGGCAGAAACAGACTGAACAGCAGACACAACAGCGCAGCTCTTGGTGTTGGTTTTTTGATGCCATCTCTAAGCAAAGAGAAACGCATCCCTTTCTAGTCACTGATGAATTTTCATTCCTTGAAAGACTTTACAGAGAGAAATTTCAGCTGTTCTGAATGTGACAGCAGCTATCCTCAACCTCAGGTGACACCCAGGCTAGATACCTCTCAAATTCTTCCAAGCCCCAGAGACGACATGGCTGTCCAGCTCTGCACTGCCTCTGTGTCTCACTTGCTTTGTCACACTATCCTTAGATATTATGGTTTTCTTTCATATTCTTTATTCCCTGGCTAGAATTCGTCTCACTTGCCCTTCTTTTCTTGGTTACTTTTCACACTCACACACAAATTATTTCCAAGATAAACACCTATACAATGGCAAAAATTAGCATCCTCAGAGTTTGGAGAGATGGCACAGAGGTTAAGAGCACTGACTGCTCTTCCAGAGGTCCTGAGTTCAGTTCCCAGCAATCACATGGTGACTCATAACCATCTATAATGAGATCTGGTTCCCTCTTCTGGCCTGCAGGCATGCATGCAGGCAGATGTTGTATGCATAATAAATAAATAAGTCCTTTTTAAAAAAAAATTAGCATTCTCCATCATGGCCTCCCTCTGCATGGTTCTCCGAGCCCCATGCACTTTCTTTCTCATCCATCAAACTTTAGCTGTATTATCCTTGTTTTCCTCTCTTTGCTCTTGAACACACTTTTCCATAAACTTGGGATTCTTTGCGTAAAGATAGCAGTTTCTGCCTTTACTATCACCCCACCTTTTCAAAAAGGCACACACAGCTCTTTTTAATAGGGAGAGATTAATCTGTTTTAATAGAGAAAGGTACGATGCATAGTTGTGTACTATCCCCTATTGCAAAAGGCGAGGGAGAGGGAGAAAGGCATGGAGAAGAAGGAGATGGAGACTACCAACAGAATAAGTGACTGTGAGCGACCAGTTATAGATGAGACATCTATAGCCACATCATTCAGAGGCTTAGAAGAAGAAAAAAGGAAACCCAGAAGGAAGGGTGGAAAGAATTTAAGAACTGGATGATGCAGAGGAGTGTGGTGAAACATGGCTGCTGCAAACATGGACCCCCCAGAACGAGGTCACCGGCACAGGACTGTGCAAGTTTAAACCACCTTAGACTTCCAGCATGGATGGGAAGTTCTCAATATGCCACTGGAGCTGCTGGCAGTTGGTGGCTGCTGCGGAAGAGAGGGTCACTTTTCCTTCAGGGGATCACTGGAGGGTACCACATGCACTGACAGGTGACTCAACAGCCGTGTGCATATGGGCAACACTCACTGGGGACAGGCAATCATTTAAAATAAAGAAGAGAACCTGGTAGAGAGAAGAAACATAAACTGGGGAGAGAGCATGGGCAAGTGAAGAATAGTGGGGATTGGATTCGATTAAGATACACTGTATACCCCTTTGAAAGGGTCAAATAATAGCAGAGAAAGCAGATTGGCTCATGTGATGATGTAGGCCTGAAAATCCAAACTAGACTTCGCACTTCAGGTTGAAGGACCTTAGGGAGAGTTCTCTTAGTTGGGGGAGGATCAAGCTTTTGTCTCAGTCAGAACTTCAGCTGACTAGAAGACATATACTGGAGGCTGTCTGCTTTATTACCTACATAGTTATCTCACCCTCAAACATTACAAAGATAGCCAGAATAACAGTTAATAAGACCTAGACACTCCATGGCATAGTCAGGTCGGTAAGAAAATCAGTGTTCACACAGTCTGTTTCACCTTTCAGCAGAGGCCTGCCTATTGCAAATGAGTCTGGGAGCCTCTGCCCTTTCATTTCTAAAAATAGGTGTGTCTACAACAAACCACTACTTTCTATTAATCCTTTGTTTACATGTATAGTGCATATTTATGATGTGGCTCAAAATTCTTTGTCGCTCCTCCCACCAATGCCTGAATGCTAGGTTATTGGCTGCTTCAGAAATGACACTTTGGATTTCTTGACCAAAATCCGAACAATTTCTTTTCTTTTTTGCCTTGGAATCCCTGTGAGATCTGGAACCCAGCTAGGTAGATGTCAGACTCTAAACAAGCAAACAAGCAAGCAAGCAAGCAAGCAAGCAAAGAGCTCCTTTCTCATGAAGAGTTCAGGGAGTGAACTCATGGCTGGTGTTCTGATCCCTACGCACAGAAGTTGATCAGGACACACATTCAATCATTAAACATGGGAATGAAGATAATTGTACACAGTTGTCATACAACTCCACAACTCTCAAGCAATACCCAGATTTAAGGGCTTCTACAAATGAAATCCAGATAATGTATAACAGACACAGAATTCAGCACTGGGGCATTTCTCTCTCTCTCTCTTTCTCTTTCTCTTTCTCTTTCTCTTTCTCTTTCTCTTTCTCTTTCTCTTTCTCTTTCTCTTTCTCTCTCTCTTTCTCTCTCTCTCTCTCNCTCTCTCTCCCTCCCTCCCTCCCTCCCTCCCTCCCTTTTTTTAAAGACAGGGTTTCTCTGTGTAGCTCTGGCTATCTTGGTACTTGCTCTGTAGACCAGGCTGGCCTTGAAGTCACAGAGCTTCATCTGCCTCTGCCTTCCAAGTGCTGGAATTACAGGCATGAAAAGGCATGAGCCACCACCAACCAGCACTGCTCTCATTCTTAACTATTCAAATTTGTATCTATATTGATACGTTGCAGGCTTTGGAGTAAGTCATTATGCAAGAGTACAAACTGTGTTGTGTGACCTTGGATGTCTTTTGTGCTCTGAAGCATCTGATGCTGTCTTGCTCATCATTGTCGGATGCAACACTTGACTCAGAAGACTCTGATAAGCACTGAAAACCACACAATAAATTCATCGATTCTAGTGTAAGACGTTGCCAAGTTTACAGTCATGTAACATAAAACCTAGCATATTTATACAGAGCATTATTTAGTGAGCATTGGTTATTTGTTACTTAAGTCAATGTTTCAGTGAAAACCGACCTCACTGAAAGATGACATGCTCAGCACATCTTCAGCCTGTATTGTCAGAAGGTTAATTTGTTAGAATTTTTATTTCTTATAATATTTATTGTTTATTTTATCTTAGGTTACTTAGGCCTGCCGTGCCTGACTGGTTGGTGAGACATTTTTAGTGATTTATTTCAAATGATCATCCATTCAAACAATGGCCCATTGTTTAATTTGGAACTGAAGTCGTATTCCCCAATTATTGTCCATCTTTCAGACCCATTCCCTAGTAGGTTGAGATTGTGTGACTAGATCTCACAAACTAAATGTATGGATGTGATGTGTGCCACTGACAGGCTGTGGAAATTTAGTAGCAGCACGCTGTAGTCTCTGTCTCACTTCATATGCAAAAAGCACAGAGACTCTGCTGGTTTGACTAAGTGTGGCCTCCACAGACTCATGCCTTTGAATGTTTTGCCCATAGAGAATGGCAGGCACTATTAGGTGGTGTGGCCTTGTTGGAGGAAGTATGTCACTGCAGGGGCAGACATTAGGTCTCTTATATGTTCAGGCTATGCCCAGTGTGTTACCCGGTCCCCTCCTGCTGCCTATGGATCAAGATGTAGAACTCTTAGCTCCTTCTTCAGCACCATGCCTACCTGCATGTCACCATGTTTCCTGTCATGATGATAGTGAACTAAGACCTCTGAAACTGTAAGCCAGCCCCAATTAAATGTGTTTTGTTGTTGTTTTTGTTTTTATAAGACATTGTCATGGTGTCTTTTCACAACAATAAAACTGAAACTAAGACATAAGTCAAGCTTTTGGATACAGAAGGCAGGTAGAGGAGGCTGGATAGGGAAGGCACGGGGAAGAACAATTGCTTCCTTTACTGCATTTTTGTTGGTGAGACACTTATTTTGTGTTTGAAATTTGATTTGTTTGTTTGTTGCAGCACACCCTTAATTATCTTCATTGATTAACATGTAATCATCATAAGGTCATGTGATCAAAATACAGTTGACCTGAGTTATATTGTCTTGGACACCTACACATTCAAGTACAAAATACTTTTTGGTCTCTAGATAACCATGGTAGTTCTGTTCTTCTTGGAAGGATTGGTTTATGCAGAAATAGTATAGAGTGTATAGTTATTGAATTTAAGCTAGATGTGCTAAATGTTTAGAAGAGGGTGCTTTTATTAATCTATCCTCCGACAATTCCATTCCTGTACACTATGCGTTCTGCTGACTGTCCATCCCTACTCGGCTGTCAGGGAAAACAAAATTATGAAATTTGCAGTTAAGTAGTTGGAGCTAGAAACATGCATCCTGAATAAGATAATCAAAGAACTCTTTTTTCACTAGCTTTTTTAAAAGTTTTCCATTTCTATTTCATTAATTTTAGTTCAAAAGGATAACGTATGCAAAGAGGAGGGGCTAAGGTCATCAACAAAGGTTTCCTATATCACTGTTCAATATTGAAGTCTTAGCTAAAACAATAAAGCAACTAAAGGAGATAAGGGGGTACAAATAGGGAAAAAGGTCAAAGTTTGCTTATCTGTCAATAGTATGATCCTGTATGTAAAAGACCATAAAGACTCCTATAACTGGCAAATGCATTGGAGCTAAAACATTCTAAGACAAATAATTTTTAAAATCACTTTTAGGAACAATCCAGGTGTCAGCATTTAAGTGACACATGAAGCAAGTGAGCATAGTTTATACTTTGTGTAACCATCATGATTTTAAATGAGTATCTACATGTAGATGTGTTAACAAAAATTGTCCATGGTATGCTGCCAAAATTAAAAAAATAATCAAACATTTTTATGATGTCATCACTTTAGTAAGTATATGTGTGCTTATGTATGTGTATATGTGTGCTGATGTATATGTGTATGTGTACTCATGTATATGTGTACATGGGTTCATGTATATGTGTATGTGGGCTCATGTATATGCGTATGTGTGCTGATGTATATGTGTATATGTGCTCATGTATGTGTATATGTGTGCTATGTATATGTGTATGTGGGCTCCTGTATATGCATATGTGTGCTGATGTATATGTGTATATGTGCCCATGTATATGTGTATGTGTGTGCTCAAGAAGACAAAGTCTATGGAAAGGGGCTATTGCACTGTGGTAGAACAAAGCCTGCTTGCAAGGGTGAGTTCCTAGTTTAATTCCCCAGCAAAACAGTAGAAGTGAAAGAGAAATTAATTGTTAACCATTTCTGAAGGACAGAACTCCTGTCTAGTTTCAGTCATACTTTAAAATGTTTCTTCATTCTCTGTGTTATTTACATTGAAATTTTTACTTTTTGCAGTAAAATAACAAATAAGAAAAATGTTTTACTGAAATAAAACCTATTTCTTTTTACATGTTAGTTCTCTTTTTTAGTATAATTGTGCTTGAATTTACTGTCATGAAGTACAGTAAATGTATTTTATATTGAAAACTATAATTTAGTCTTGGTTATGAAGTAGGCAGTTTTTCATGTGAATATGCACATGACATTTAAAAATGTTCATTATTGAAAATTTTATATATATATATATATATATATATATGTGTATATATATACACACACATATATATATATATATGCTTTGAAAAGTTTGTAGACATATACAATGTATTTCGATCTCACTACCTCACTGCCTGTGTCTGATTCCCCCAAGGACCCACCAACAAGTCTCACTTTCAACTTCATATCTTCTTTTTTAAAAGTAACTATTAAAAGCCCCCTGTGTCTAATTAGTTCTGGTATCATACGAATGTAGGGCTATCTTCTGGGCCATAGGCAACTCAACAAGGGCCATATCTACACGAGTAAAGCTGGTTACTGCATGAGACTTTAGTCTGCCTCATTTATTGTCCCTATTCTCACAGGTCTCACCACCTCTAGAGTGGTGATACTCCAATGGACATTTTTAAAATATATATATCAAAAAAATCAGATAAGTTTAGGTGTGTGTACTAATGTCAGATTCTTCTGTTTTATTCTATTGACCCATGTGTCAGTTTTGGGCCAATTTCACATGGGTCTTAATTTTATGGTTCTGTAGTATAATTTGAAATCAGATGTGATGGTACATCCCACAGTAATGTTTTTGTTCAGGATTGGTTTATCTTTTTGTTCCCCTTCATATAAACTTTGAGATTTTTTTTCTATGTCTGAAGAATTGCCCTAGAACTTTTATTGAGATTGAGTTGAATCTGTAGGTTGCTTATGGTAGGATGATCATTATTAACAAGATTAATTCTTTTGAGCTTGGAAGATATTTTTGTCAGAGTATTTAACATAAAGACAGAAAAAGAGTAATACATCTAATAAATATATAAAAATATTCAACACCTTTGGGAGTTGATGCACGGTCCTTCAATCCCTATCATTTCCATGACTTTGGTCACCAAGGGATGTTGAATTTTGTCAAAGTCCCTTTTTGTGACTAATGAGATTATCATGTAATTTCTGTTTTTAAATCCATTAATGTGACAGACTAGATCTGTTGACTTGCATATATCAACCCATCCCAGTATTCTTGCAATGAATCTAACATGAATGACCATTTTGATGTGACCCTGAATTTAGCCTCCCACACTTTAATTGAGAATGTTTGTACTGACGTTCATCAGAGAGATAGGTGTCTACTTCTGCCTTTAGTTGAAGTATCAGGGTCATACTTGTTGGGTCTCAGACCTAGAAAGTACAGCTGAGGTGAATATTTAACATACCAAAGCAGACCTGGCCTCTAGGTTCTCCCAGAACCCTTAATCCCTACCTGAGCATACCCTGCTCTCAACCCTGAACTTTTTAGCCCTCCTCAGAGGCTCTTTGCTTTATAATCCAGACATTCCGGTCTCTCTCCTTGCTCTTTTTCTTCTCCCTTCTCTTTGCATTGGCTCTTTCTCTTCCTGCTCCCCTTTCTCTCCCGTCCCATGGTGACTTCCCTGGCCTGGTGATACAGGGTAAGAAATAGAGACCATATTTAAAGCCAAAAAAAAATTACAATTTCTAGAATCATGGAAGTATATGATTTTGATAAAATGAAAGTTGTATTTCCAAAGCTCTTCTATCAAGTTGTCACCTAACATTGTATACCAAGCATCGAAGATGTCACCTGACCCTGAAGCAAACAGCATCAAAGACAGCAAAGACACAGGTAAATACTGAACATATTCTTCTATTTCAGAATGTCATTAATGACTGACACATATACTAATAAAATGTCATTTACATGGGATCTTTATTGTCTTACCAAGACCAACGATAAATGTTTGAGTTTTTATGTGTTTATTATATTAATTTTGTTATACCAGTTATAAATTAAACTGTGATTATTTTCTAGAAAAGAAGTGTTAACTGAACCATATAGCCTCATTTAAGATTAGTCATTTTGACTTAGAACTATAAAAAGAATCAAATGAACTTGGCAAACTGCCAAGTTGTTAGCTGAGAAAGACATTTAAAATGTTGTTGTTTAAAAACCTGCCTGTTTTGTATAAAATCACAGTGCCTTTAAGATATTAGTTTTTATTTTCTCTAAGGAGTCTTTCGGTTTTATTGAATTCCTGATCCCCATGTTGAAGTTTCCAAGTTCACTCAGGAATATTCAATCAGTATAACATCCACACTATTTTCCTAGTCAAAAATCTCTCTGTGCAGAGATCTCTCTTTCCCAAGTGACAATCACTGACTGTGGAGGACCCTCTCAGCTCCATTTGGCTTATGGCCAAAAGTCAGAAAATTGTATATATTTAGGACATAGCTTCACACTGGCTTGGATTTGGGGATAGTTCTCATAACTATTAGTACCTCCTTAAGGTTAGAAACAAACTCCGACCTATCTCAAGTTTCTAGATGGGAATGCATCACTGTAGTATGAAATCTATACCATCTCGGATTCCCTTTTCCTCATCTCTCAAAGATTTTCCAACTGTGTGGTATCTTCTTTGCATTTATTGTGTCATTCGTTGATGCAATTGACAATCACATTATATTCAGGGCCTGACACCTGTGGTGGGCCTGTAGCCCCAGTGGAAGGAATCTATGTACCTAGCACACAGACAAGGGAAGCAGAAAGAGCATTGTTAAAGCCCAACGAAACATATAAAAGTCACCATGTGACTGTGAAAACTCTCTTTATGGAAGTCCCTTTTCCTTTGTGTAGGCATCAAGACTCTTATAGGAGTAGGAGAGGGTCTGGGATTGGAAACAAGGGAGGCTGAGCAAGTGCAGACACCTGTCCATAAAAGGAAGAAGGAAAAATGGGTAACAAGAAAGAAATTTGTGTTTGATTCAAGAATTATTATAATTATTAAATGAATATTGAAGGTCAGGAGGAATTTGAGTTCTCAGTTCAACAATAATGAGTACGTCTTAACAATTTTTAAAATTTGGAAGCTTTACTTTGGTGAGTGATGCGATCGCCACGTGTCTCTATTCAGCTAGCTCAGAGTGATGCAGTTGCCAGGTGACTCTATTCAGCTAGCTCAGGCCAGCAGGATGCTGAGCTTGGAGAGGTGAGCAATGGCATCTCATCTTTGCCCATTTCATGATTTGAGATGCCCTGGTGTTTTCAGAGACAATTGTCCTTCTATGTAGGAATAAATTACTTTTCTAGCAAACTTCCAGCAAAGAGGCCTTCAGTAACCATCACTGTGAGTACAGACCATTTAAAACAGGAATTCTGGGTGGTATAACTCGTCATCAAAAGATGTGTCAGAGCTAAACTGTACCATTGCCTCCTAAGAACAAGCTGTGAAATACAGACATTAAACTTCTGAGTCTGCAGCCAGGCCGCGGTTTTAAACTGCTTGGCCTACCTAAGTTCTGATGAAATTTAATCACTTTAAGGTTATCAGATTAATTTTTTTATTGCACCGTTTTCCAGGCAGTTAAAGGACACAGGGAAATCTCATCCAGGATTTCTTGGTAGGTGTAAATATTTTGCGATGTTGGAAATTATTGTTGCTTCAGAAATCTTGCTTAATAACATTGAGAGAATAATGAAATTATAATGTAAGAAATGTAATTATTGCATTAAGAGGAAAAGTAAAGAGGCTTATGCAGCACTAGAGATGAAAACCTGGGCGAGATATTGAATGAGGTGACAGCGAATGACTCAGTTCATGTTTATCTCTTGTATTCCGTTTTGAAAAACAAAATACAAGTATTTACCCACACTGTATCAAATGCTACATATTTAGGCTAGTTGTCTATTTACTAAGCTGTGACTAGAAAGTAGTCATTACATAAGCTGCAATAGTCTCAAATGCCAACTGAAGTCACACTGTCCCCCTGAGAAGTCCTTCTCTCTGTGGGATGTCAGGGAATCAGCATAAGATTTGCCTTCCCATCTGAGCCCTTAAAGTACTATTCCTGCTGCCATGCCTCCACCCCATCATCGTGACCTCCACTGCTCTGGAACCATAAGCTCAAGTATACTCTTTCTTTTTTTTATGCAGATGTTGAGACATGTATGTTTTCCAATATTTATTAGGTATTTTCTTCATTTACATTTCAAATGCTATCCCGAAAGTCCCCTATATTCTGTAAGTTACCTTGGTCATGGCATTTTGTTGTGTAATAGAAAAGTGATGAGTAAAGTCTATTGCACTACTTACATCACACCAGCAATAAAGGTGCCAATGAAACATGTCCTTAAAAAAAAAAAAAAAAAAGATTTGCCTTCCCTTGGTCCTACTTTCTATTTCACATTCCTCAGCATTTTCAGTCTTATTAGGTCCCCCATGGTGCTGTCCTATCTTCTCAACAGTGACTCGGATATATGTGTGTGTGCTGTATGTGTATATACATATAAATGTACGTATATGAATATATGAGTTAGTGACTTTTTAATAAGTGTTATAGTTTGCCTCTTAACTCAGCTACCTCTCAAATGATTGAGACTAGGCTATTATATTTGTTTATTATACTTTAAGGGAACAACACACACACACACACACACACACATACACACACACAAAAATTCAAAAGACACATGGAATTATATACACGGCAATTCTAACTCCATTGTTTTCAGGTTACTGACGCCAAACGTATGACATATTAACTTCTTTTTTCTCATACACAAAATCAATATTAACAAATTAATAAGGATTCTCATGTCTAGCTTTCAACTATATTCAAATACATTTCCAAATACTCCTTCTTTTACTTGTTTCAAGTCTTCTAACTGATCTACTGCCCATGTCTTTAATCTGTTTTGATATATTGACACCTAAAATCTTCCTCTCTAAGTATAGCTTGTGATTTCCCTGTTCAATTTTTTCCCAGTGGTTTTAACACCAAGAGCACAAAGGCTAGCAACCTACGTGAGCAGACCTTAACTTATTGCCTGACAAGGTGTTAATGTAGATCCTACTTTGCTCACCACAGCCTCACAGGCATGTGGCAAAGGCTTTGCCTTTTCTGCGTGTTCTGTTTGAAATACCTATTCCCTTCCCTGACTTACAGCCATGATAATAAGTTGTACAAAAAACCCACAAATTTTCTAAAAGTGGCAAACACACAAAGGACAAACCTATGCATATTGATAGTAGAAATTATACACTCTACAATAGCAGTGGAAGCCCAGTCAGGGCAGGTTTGCTTTACAAGTGAGTTTTAATATCAAAGAGTTGAAAATTCCTTTTCTCTTGAGAGGTTGTTGTTTTAGAAGCAGCTGAGAATTGTGTACCTATGTAACAGAGCATACACAAATACCCCTAATAAAAGAGCAAAATATAGAGAGGCAAACTTAATGCATAGTCACATAGAAAAATCTTATTGGAAAATATCCATACATATATTGTGATTACTAATAGTCTGAATAAATAATAATTCAATATATGAATTACTAAACGACACATTTTGAAGCTTAGTATGATACACTATATAAAATTACACATTTAACAACTCAGTACTACTTACTTTATTTAATGCAATATGTGTCCAGAACATTGCAATCATGTAAGTCACAGAAACTTCAAGGAGTAAGGGTAATCAAGTATGTTCTATATATGCCAAATCTCTACATGGATGTCTAAATAAATAACAAAAGGACATAAAATGAATTTTAACATAAAACATGAAATAATCAACATTTAATTTTGAAATCATGCCGAGGAGTATATTGTCTAAAAGGAAGTTTTAACTCAGGCATCAGGAGTTGCTCATGTATCTATTATTGGGCAGACGAACAAATGTACTATAGGAAAATTTGAAGGCAAGTAAAACAATCAAGCGGAGGTACACAGAAAGGCACAGAACCTAAGTCCTGTGAGGGATGAAGAGACAGCTCTTGCAGAGAACTTGAGTTGGATTCCCAGTTCATTGTCTCCAACTTCAGTTTTGGGGGTTTAATGTCTTCTATGCCTGGAAGGAGCATAAAACTACACTCCAAGAACAAATCTGTACTTTTGAAGAAACTGGGGTCTCGGAGTTTTCTCACAAGTACTCAGTATTTCCCCCTCATGACTCCATTCTTGTTGTGTGTTCTGATACATTCCAGCATGCACAGCAAGGTACACCGAAGCTCAAAGGTAGAGGCACATCTCTTAGCATGGTCAAGAACTCCGGTAATGATGGTAATCGCATAAGAACACTGGAACGGAAGACAGGACTCAGCTTCTGAAATACTTCTACATGGAAAGCTATGCTGTTGGCAAGGCACCCTGTCAACAAACAAACAAAGCAAGTTGACAGGGTCAAGACTAAATTTTAAAGAGATTATCGTGGTAAATCCAAGACAATTAATTACTATAACCTATAAGTGATTCTTACCGACAATTGGAAGAGATTGATTTTAAGAGATGCAAATTGGATTGGGCTGACCATCATAGAAGAGATTAATTGAAGTGTCACTGAGAAGGCCACAGGAATGTGAAGAGGTCAGAGAGCAGGTGTGGCTCAAACTACTGTAAGCTGGCAGATGAGAAACTGCCACAGGCAAGGTTACTCCTTGCATCTTAGACTGCTACGTGGTGCTTCCATTAGTAAGTGGTTCTTCTAAGCACTTGACCTGCATTTCTTAAAAAGACATGGCTGAAGTGTAGTGAAATAGCTCAGTGATGGAATGTTTACATCAGTGATCCTCAGATTCCATCTCCAGCATGTAGGGTACAGGCTGTATCCCAGAATTTCAGGGGTGGGGCTAGGCATGAGTATGCTAGGTAGAAGATCAATCTGGGTTCCCTAGCAAGGTTCAGTCTTGCCCAATAAAACGTAGCTCAACCATATTCAAACTTCAGTGACAAGCAGTTGAAACGTTTACAGGGAAGTATCCTCTTAGAAAGAAGAGCTTAAGGATACTGTTATAACTGAAGAATAAAAAAAGTATTAATGTTGGGTGTATTGGAAAGGTGGTATAGTTGAGGTAAAAATTAGAATTAAAAAAAAAAAAGATGCTTATCTAAAGCCTTCCAAGAACAGGCAAAAATCAATTTCTTCAGGCTACATCCTTCCATTGTAAGGCAATAGAAAACATAACATTGAGGTAAATGAAGAAATAATTCCTCTAAAATAGTTCCTTTTTTTTTTTTTTTTTTTTAATCGATGTAAGGCATTTCTCCAGTGCTTAAAAGCCTGACTACAAGGCAGGCAACTGCTGGGATGAGATTTTGTGAACTGCAAAGACACTCAGTATTATCACTAGACAGCTTGGAGTGATGTCTGTGTGCTCAGGATCTGTAGAATAAAGGACAGGGTCTGAAGCACTGAAGCCATGGGGAAGAGAAGATCACAGGCTATGTCAGGCAGTAAAGAGCTGCTGTGACTATAAATAGAAACTCGGCCTTTTACTCCTCTGAGGGATGAAATGGTTGGCAGTAGAGAGAAGAGCTGACTCTATTGTAAATGACTGGGGATTTGTATTTTTACTACTAAATTGTCAGTTTGTTATGTGTTTGCTATGCTAATCTCTATGAGATGTGTGCCTTACCCATATTTCTCTTCTTCTGCAGGAGCCTTTACACCTTAACTTGTTTCCATTTTACAGAAGCTTACAGAAGCTCCATTTCATAAGATCCGTTTGATGGTTTGTGTTTGCCAATCCCAAAGACATGGAACAAAATTTTCCCCCAGGTTCTTTTTTCCTAATGGTTTTATAGCTTTGTACCTAAGATGTCTTTAGTTCAACTGAGTGATTGTATATATATATATTTTTTTGTACATGGTATAAGAAGACATGGGGCTTTAATTTCATTATTCTGCATGTGACTATTCTTTGAGGTCAGTACATTTGATGGATTTGGGCTTTTTGTTCAAAACTGGTTTTGACAACTTGGAATTGTGCGGTTCCCTATGATGCTTTTTAAAGATAAACTTTAGTGGAGCCCAGTTTGCCCTCAATCTTTCTATGTACTGAAAATCATATAAAACTCCTGAGCCCACTGCCTCCTCCTCTTAGTATCAAAACCACACAGAATATTGATAGACATTTCTTTGAATCAATAACCTGCTTTGAGTATAGACATCTTATGCATTTTTAAAATATTGAAATATGGACATGTTTTCACTTTGTGCAAACATTGTTCTGTTTCTTCCGTGCGGGTTTCATGATTTTCAATGTATAAATTTTTACTTACATGTTAAGCCTGCTTCTCAGTGTACTGTTTCTGTGGTAATGGTAAACGAGGCTGTAGTCTTGGTTTTTCAGCCATTTTGCTAGTATACAGAAAGATGCCGGTTTTATATCTTGCAACCTTGCTGAATTTGTCTATTAGTTGTAACAGTATATTGGTAATGGATTTAGGATTTTTATGCATACAAAACCATGTCATCTTGAAAGACGGAACTTTTCATTTCTTCATGGTTGATCCCCATGAGGAGGAGAGTCAGACCACAGGCCCTAAGGCAAAACGAACTTTGTCTAAATGTCAGCCAGCCGGGAGAAACAGCAAGACCATCCTCATCTGTATGCAAATGTATAATGAAGAGGAGCAGATTTATACATATATATATATATATATATATATATATATATATAGTCTACGCAACTTTATATTTTAACATTTCAGAGTCACTATCATCAACCTCACACTTTTACAGTGTCATCAATGAAGTAGCAGGTTTTGTTCAATTTATAACTTTCCCCCACTGTAAGACAGAGCCTCTTCCATTGCAAGACCAAACCTCTTCCAGCCTCCTCATTGGCAGGACAAAGCCTCTTCCAGCCTCCTCATTGGCAGGACAGAGCCTCTTCCAGCCTCCTCATTGGCAGGACAGAGCCTCTTCCAGCCTCCTCATTGGGCACGCTGTTTATCTCATAGCTACATGCCTTGTTTTTGTTGGTCCGAATTTGATTTGTGTTTCTAATATCTTTTCCATTCTATTGTTTTTATCATCAGCTTCTTAACACACAGTATATTTTTACTTAATATTTAGCTTAAAATAGCCTCTAGGCCAGTGGTTCTCAACCTGTGGGTCCCAAAATTTTGGGTGGGGTGGGGGAAGGGGGAATCAAATGACCTTTTCACAGAGGTCACATATCAGCTATCCTGCAGATCAGATATTTTCATTACTATTCATAGCAGTAGGAAAATTGCAGTTATGAAGTAGCAAAGAAAATAACGTTACTGTTCGGGGTCACCACAACGTGAGGAACTGTATTAAAGGGTCTCAGCATTAGGAAGGTTGAGAACCGCTAGAATCTATCTAGGTGGTGGAGTGTGGTCAGAGTGAAAACTAAAAGAACAAACCGAATGGCAGTAATAGATATTTGGGGATGATGAGGGGCTTATATACCATAATTGTGATAAAGTCAGCATGAGTCAAAACTCATCCAGTTACACACTGAGCATATGGGCATTAAAGCAGACAGAAAATGAACACACATGGTTCTAATGAAATAGGTGTCCGACCCAAACCACCAATCTTGCCTTCTCTTCTTTTCAGCTGGTAAACCCCCAAATCCCGCCTTGACCCCAAGAATGATCCACGCTTCAGGCTCCACCCAGCAGTGGTAAACTCTCTGAGTTCAGCATCACTTACCTTGGCCCAATCATCAATTTAATGCCAAGAAGTGGTTTCCACACAGTGTGCAGAGGGCAGAGGAACGGTGTCCAGAGGTTGAGGACGTCTCTGACTGTGCTCCGCTGCTGAGTCAGACTCCCTTTTGGATCCCGGTGACCAGAAGTGAGTCACATTTCCTGATACAATGAAAGCCAGATAGGCCATTGTTCAGTATTTTTAGCTTCCCTAAGAGAAAGTTAGCCAGCAAGGAAGAAATCCTAGGGTGGAAAGAATGGCTGGGGATCTTGGCGTCAACAATGTGTAGCAGTGCATATTTCTGAAACACTGAACATTTCATAGTGTCTTGGATTCTTTTCCTGCTTTTATGATAAAACATCATGACACAACCAATTAAGGGAGAAAGTGTCTGTTCTAGTGTTTGGTTCTAAGAACAGCTCATCATGTCAGGGAAGTGAAGGCAACAGGAACTTAGAGCAGATGATCACATCCGTAACCATTATTTTGTTCCAGTTATAAAACACCATGGCCAAGTGCCTAAGTTAGGATTTCTTATGCCATGAAAAGACACCATGACCACAGCAACTCTTATAAAGGAAAACTAAGACTGGTTTATAGGTTCTGTGGTTTAGTCCATTATCATCATGGTGAGAAGCATAATGTCATGCATATAGACGTGGTGCTGGATGGGTAGCTGAGAGTTCTGCATCAGGAACTGCAAGCAGAAGANAGAGAGAGAGAGAGAGAGAGAGAGAGAGAGAGAGAGAGAGAGAGACTGGGTCCTGCTTGAGAATCTGAAACCTCTAATTCCAACAGCAATGACACACTTCCTAGAAGAAATCGACACCTACTTCAACAGAGCCACGCCTCCCAATAGTGTCACTCCCTATGGGTCTGTGGGTACCATTTTATTGAAACAGCCACACCAGGGAAATTCACAGAAGGAAAATTATTTGCATTCTTCTCCTAGACAGTTAGGGACCATTGTGACAGAGACAGATGGCATGGGATAACAATGGCATAGAGGCTGGAGCTTGATGCTTTGAACTCAAGAGGTGAAGAAAGGATTCCATCTTCAGTAACATACTTCCTCCAGAAAGGCTGAACCAGCTAATCCCCCATGCCCTCGCCAAATAGTGCCATCAACTTGGGACAAGCTGTTCCAATGCCCGAGATTGTGGGAAATCTCTCATTGAAACCATTATTGGAGTAAAGCCTGAGCTCTGTAAGGATGCTGCTCTCAGAGCTGAATGACAGGTAAGAAAGAAGGTAAAATGTAGGCTCTTCCATATTGCCACAACTTACTTCCCAAAGGTAACCAGGGAGGGCAGCCATTTGTAGCTGTCACACATTTGTGTGTTCTTTGGTATATAAATTATCTCAGCCAATAAATTATACTGTGAGGGTTTTTTATTATTATTATTATTTAAGCAGACTCTTCCTGACTACACACAAATTATTCAGAGGAAGAATGAGAAAGCGGGGGACACAGTAGTAGAGGAAGCTGTAAACTCATTGCCACAATGGTGTGTGTGTGTGTGTGTGTGTGTGTGTGTGTGTGTGTGTGTGTGCAGATGTAAATATATGAAACAGTGATAATTTAAAAAGAGAGCATAAATTTGGAAAAGGGCAAAGCAGTTGAAGAGGGGAGGTAAGATGTAGAAGCAGCACTAGCATTTGAAGTTCTCAGAAAAATAACATTAGAGGATATAGAGATGACTCGCTGGTTAAGAGCACTGGTGAAGGGCTGAAATTTAGTTCCCAGCATCTGCACAGTGCTCATAATGGTCTGTAACTATTGTTTTAACTAATCTGGTGTCCTTACGCATTGCATGTACAATGATGCACAAACATGCATGTACACACACACACACACATACATACACAAAAATAAATTAAAAATAAATAACTATTTAGAAATCTTAAAAATTATTCTTAAAATTAAAAAACCCTAAAACCGAAAACCAAGCAAACACACAAAAGAACCACACAACCCCTGAATAGTAAAATAATAATAGTAATAATGATAATAATAATAATAATTAATGTAATGTTGCTTTTTGATTTGCTACAAAAATTTAACGGGAACTATGCTCAAGACGCCGCATCCACAAGATGGCTCAGCATCTCTCTGGTTTCCCTTGTGGAGCCTGGAGTCCATAAGGGATCAAAGCAATGACAATGTACAATCAGTCCATGAAAGGGCTAGACATGGCAGAAGGGGGCTGGCAGCCTCTAGTTCAGCCATGCTTCCTGAACCAGACTGGCTGTGCCCAGTGCCAGGGAGCAAGGCTGAGTAGGAGCTGCAGAGTGTCACATCTGTGATTCAGTGAGGCGACACTAGCTTATCTCTCACTGGAAAGTTAAAAGAAAGCAAACCTCAGACAAGAATTGATATACATAGTGTCAGTTACAGAGCGAGAGTTCTTTAGAAGAAGAAGAAATAAATAACCCACCTGACACGTGCTGATTTGGGAGAGCCCAGACCCATTGGTGTTTGTCTGATCTTACACAGTTTAGTGAAGGCCAATTTGGTAATAGTCTTGATGCAAGGTTATATATCTTAGAGAACAGCTATCCCCAGTAACCAATAACTCCTTGCATAATAAGTGGTATGAGTGTGTCTAAAATGTTTAGGTTAATCTACTCGCCTTAGTCAGTGTTGACTTGACCAGAGACATTCTATTCCTACGTTTGTTATGCTGCTTTCCTGACTCTTGAGTCCTAGGGCCTAAAGCTGTTGTGCACATTATTTGACTAGAAATGATGATAGGTTGCATAGAGGGGTATATGCTTCTATAGCAACTTCTTCTGAAATAGAGCTTGTCTGGTAAAAAAAAAGGGGGGGGGCAAGTGACAACTCCTGTGATAAGAAGGCTTGATTATAGCAAATGACAACTTAAGGTGCAGCTATCTTGACACTAATAACACATACAAATATGACAGCATCCTCACCGAACTATGGAAAAGCAAAAGGCATGGAGGACATGCATGTTTAGAGCAGCATTACTTAAAAATGACCCAAATCAGCCCAACGGTGTGAGAATAAACACGTGATGCTAGTAAAATACTGCAAAACAACACACACATGCACGTGCGCGCACACACATGTACAGGCACCTAGTATGTATCTAACATCACTATATATTGGATTGCTGTCTAACCATATTGTTTATCTATCTACTTTGTACATGTTAGTAGGTAGGCATTGTTCTATATTTTGGTCTTTTTAAAGAGAGGGTTGTGAGTGTCATAGCGTACCACTCTCTGCCCTGTTTCCATAGGAGACAGTGTGTCATTGAACCTTTAGCTAGGCTAGAGGGCTGAAGCTTCAGTGATGTGCCTGTCTCCACCTCACATAGGGAGTGGAAGGGACATTTATTGGCTTTTTATGGAAGTCCTAGGGCTCTGGACTCACACAGCTAGTAAGAACACTACACACAGTTCCCTCTAAGCCTTAATCTGACCTTTGAGTTCTGCGTCTTTGCAGAGTTACATTCTGGTTATAATACAATTTTTACTTTTGTGTGCAAGCACACATTTTAAGGCCAGGAATAGTCCTTCTAGACTATGGGTTCTTTCCCACTTTTTTACTTTAAGTGTCATACTCTGCAAAGCAGAAAATAAATGCTTATTTATCTTTGTGAAGAGTCACAAATGGTTAAATTGAAAGAGCAGAGGAAGATTTCCCAATAACCAGTGCCAGTGCTGGTTAGCAATTGTTTCTTTTGTCATTCTTTTTGAGATGATGGACATGTCTATCTCCAAAGAATCTCATAGCCTTTAGCATCTTTCAACTGTGGCTCAGTCAGCACAGGCATCCTTTCTCCAAGGCAGAAATGTAGACTCTGTATACAGCCTCTTAGTGTATTCAATACTTTAGTACTGCAGAAGTGTATTGAAGTGCCCATGCCTGGGAAGACATTTTCAGAATGGGAAAACAGATTTAAAGCAGGAGGAAATGAGGGCAATCACTTCAGTTGTGTAGAACAACAGCTGTCACATCAAGGCTGCAAACCAGCTGGGTGGGCCCATAGGAAGTGTTCCTCCTCCTGTAAACACTCAATATTACACACTTGTTAAGAGACTCAAAACCGGCACCTATGAAAACATGGAAGTTTCAAAGTGAATTCTGTGTTTCAGTATCACCTTCATCAAGTTTGAGAATAGAAGAAACCCACTGTTCATCAATAAGTAAGCATGCAAAAAAAAAAAAAAAAAAAAAAAAACTATGCTACACTTATGCAATGGGATCCTCCTATATTGGGGACTCACTCTGGAGTTTCCCAATATTCTCTTCCTCATATACAACTTGTCTCTTAATACCATACCAACCAATAATACATGTTTTCTCTTTTCTTTTTCACTCATCCTCTATCTGAATAGCTAATTCGATAGAAGCTTCATTCTTTGCATGCCAAAAGTAACAGTTTCAGTCACAGGAAGTCTCAGACAAGTCTTACTGAGAATAATGGTACAGGTTACATGGGCCCAACTCTGCTCGCCTGAAGATAGAGTTCTGATCAGAAGGGGAGGGAATCATTCTCAGCTCTCACTGTTTACAGGCAGGCTCCTTGCTCTTTCCCTTCATCTCACTGATGAAATAACTTGTTCGGGTGTCTGTGCTGTACATCACACCCATTTCTCTCTCCTCTCTAGAGCAGGGACCCCAATCCTTAGCTTTCCATCAGAAGTGCAGGCAGAATCAAGCCTGGTTAGACACAGCCTCTCATTGGAAGCCACAAGAAAGGGGGCAAAAACTCACCTAGAAAGGTTTTTGCTTTTAGTTAGTTTCCCCCAAAACTTTAGGAAGCTGATAATGAAGGGCTAAAAATTAATAAGCTGCCTAGCTACTCAAAAGAAGAAGTGGGGTCTGTGAAAATATGAGCTTTTCACCCTNCCTTGCTGCACAATGGTTCCCGGAGCATTCCTGAGCGGAAAGTTTCCTGGAACAATCACAATGTCCCAAAGCCCCTGGTCATAATGATCCAACGCCCCTGTGGAATGTCACCACC
>NC_034606.1:54989840-55004364 GCF_900095145.1 Mus pahari
CTACTGGGTGCGCGTCCTTCCCGAGACTGGAGCAGGGGGGCTCCCTTTGGGGGTCTTTCAATAAAAATCACAAGTTTTCACACACAAATAACTGATGACTGACAGGAGGGAAAGCATGGTGCTGATTAATATTCTTTAACATTGAAACGATTAGACAATGTCTTTAAGTGGTCCCCACACTGTTCTGCACCCACTGATTCAGATTTTCTGATCATTAATAAAGAAGCCAAGGACAGCATTTTTAATTACATCATAGCTTAAGGATGTTATTCTCCTTTGCCTCATTTGAGAGGAAATCGGAAAGTAAGAAATACTCCCACGTTATGCATTTCACTAAAATAGTTGCCATAGTACTGGCTGTGTGGACTGCACAAAAGATGGGTGGATGATCCTTGAGAGCTTTCTGCAGACTACCTCCTTTCTGGGGTCTCCTACCTGTGTGGAATGGGTCTCTGGCTGCAGGTAAGCGAGGATTCTGCGAATGACAAACAGACCGACACGAGAGAGCGTGTAATATCTGAATGTAATTTGTCAAATCGAGCATCAGACTATTTATACAGAAGAAAATAGGGAAGTTACACAAAACAGAGGAATGCAAACACAGAAGGACTGTCAGGAACCAACTGGGATAAAATTCAATGTTAACAGCTGGGATCAAAAACAGCTCCACCTAAAGTCAGCTTAAACTTAGAAGCCAGGGGCAAGGGCTTCATGCCCTTGCCATAGTTCCTATAGTCCACCTTCCCCCTAGGCCATTGTAAATACTTGTGTGTGGGTGTAACTCAGCTATCTATGGTTCTAAGTATCTACTCTGGTTCCTCTTTAAATCACAAACTTCCTTCTTCCTAGGGAATGGTAAATTCCTGCATAGGGCAGTGAGCTATCCATGCCCAGGGTCAGCTCAAGGACTGACTGGAATCTAATTTAGCTATATGTCAAAAAGTCAAACCTTAGGAGCACTTATAATAAAGCACACATATCCGTTTACCGACTAAAGCAAGGACATTGGAGCATTCATTATACAGGATGCCACGGTTCCAGGAGACTAAGTTTCCGTGAACTTTTTGCCTCGGGACAGTGCCCAGGTTTTGGGGGCCTGTCCTGCTTGTCACTACTGGAGTGCATGTAGCAAGAGATAAGGCAAGATGGTGTCACACCAACAATACTCTACTCACAAAACCCGTTTGCTTTTGTGTATTTTATTTTCTACGTATTATATATTTTATTTGTTTAAGTAATTACACTCTCATTAAAAGTTAAAAACTGGTTTAAAAAAAGTATATGAATCATAATGCAGGTCAAAATAGATTTTGTTTGCTCTTCATGATACCAGAAATTAGAGGCGGGTAACACCATATTTATTCACCCTTACATATAGTCAGATTAATTCACAGGAGAAAATGAAACTTAGCTCCCACAGAGAAAAATCTGAATTTCCTCAAAAAATGTTCCTGAAAGATACTTAAAGATAATTGAATTGACTATCTTGCGTTATGTGACTTTGTAATACTTATCCATATCAATATTTATCTGTGTTTATGTAAAATAAAAACATGTTCTCAGAGTAAGCTGAGCAGCATTTGGAAGAGGTTCACTTTCCCAGCAGGGGGCCTTGCTGCCGCCTTCAGTCCGTTGTTCACACTGGAAATTAGACACCAGGAACTGGATAAAATTGTTTTCTTTTGTTATTTGCCTTAAAAAAAAAAAAACAACTTAAGGGTAGAGACTACTTATCCTCCATGATAAGTTCAATTTTATATATTTCTGTAATACATTTCTTATTTGTTAGAGATTTCCTAATAAAGAATATTTAAGCTCAATATTGATGAATAAATACTTCTAGTGTACCGTGTGCTGAGGCTGAGAAGAGAGAGAATGGACTGTGTATAACAAAAGCAATGATTGTGGACGCATGCCTGGTGCCCTCAAACACGAAATAACGAAAGTAGGTGTTAGAGATGTGTGAATGTGTGCTCACAGTGGGGGAAAAACCTACAGAGGAGGGTTGCACTAGTTGATCAGAGTTAAAAGTCAAAATAGGGACATTTATAGATCTTAGAAATAATACTGTGCAACTACTTGTATAGTAAACAATGCAAAAATGGTTTATTTTGTAACTTAATCTTAGGTTATAAGAGAAAAGTACCATTTCTTACACTGGTGTGTAAAAAGCAGAGTTCAGTCTTAGTGCAATGGTGTTTCTGACACAAATGCACAATCTGACGCTACAGGAATGCCAGAAAATTACCGAGGGCTTTCTACAAGAACAGCCGCCTGTACACAGTGCAAACACCAAGATGAAGAAAAACAAAGAAAATGGGAGGAACTGTTCACACTGAAAGAGATAAGATATTTGGCAAAGAAGGGTAATATATGATCTTAAAGAGAGATACTCTTCTAGAGTAACTGCTACCAAGAATCTCGTAGAGATAACTGAAGCACATTTGAAGTTGGGCTCTGGATTCAGTAGTGGTGTCATATTGATGTTAAATTCACTAGTTATAGCTTTCTGTTAGTTGCTAGTCATTTTCCTCAGGAAAATAAATTGAGCCATTGACAACGAGGGATAGCATCTCCAATTTATTCTTAACATTTGACAAAAGCAATATGAAGAAGTATCACACAGAGCAACTGGCATGATGTGTGAACCTGATGCGTCCGCAGCCTGTACGCTGCTCCAATTTTTCTCTTCATGAGAAAGTCTCTGGAATTAAGAGATACCAGAGAAGTGCTTTATGCATGCTAAGGCAAGAAGAAGCCCATGTCAGACTTTCTATGGTGTATGAAAAGATATCAAGGTTTAAATCCTATAGTATTCTGTCCTGAAGTTTAAAAGCAAGAGTTACTAAAGCAGTTAAACCAGGCCTCTTCTTTGTTTTGTTTTAATTTTGTTCACTTTTTAAAGTTTTAATGGGTTTTTGAGAATTCTGTACAATGTATTTTGATAATATTCATTCTCTGTCCCCCAACTTCTTTCAGATATCTACCTGTCTGTTTTTGTTTTTGTTTTTGTTTTTAACACTCAAGTCCAATTTGTGCTACCTACATACTCTTAGATATGTGTGCTTTCTCTGAAGTGTTCTTGATTTGCCAGGGGCTAAACTCTAATAAATAAAACTGGTTTTCCTTTGCCACTAGCTCTTCAGCTACAGGTGGGATGTCAGGCTAGCTTCCATTTCCAGGCTGGTATTTGATCTGATTTGGGCTAGTATAGGTGTGAGTGTGTTCCATTTAGAACAGATCATTCCACAGTTTCTTTCTGTGAACCTTGATCAGTTATGCCTCCCGCCCCGTTAATTGTCATCTATTGCAAATAGAAGCCTCTCTGATACAGGATAGGTGATGCATTAATCTATGAGGATAATAGCCATTAGAAGTTGATTTAATATTATCTGTTTAGCTGAATAACCCTAAGATACTTTCTTTCATCTTTTCATCTCCAGACAGAAACGCCACAGGCTGTCAAATTCTTAGTCATGAAATCCTCCTGCACCTGCCTCTTAGATGGCTGGGTTTACAGAATTGTGCCACCAGGTGTGAGTTTGCTATGATCTTAGAGTAAATTCCTATCTACTTTAAAGTTTTTCATGTAAACTAGTATGTTGCTCTGGCAACCAGCTCACATATATTGATTCCATCAATTGACTATGCTGAGTGATAGAGCTATATTAACTCAGATCATCACACAGTGCAGAGAATGCCCATGACACAGTTCTCAGGCTGTGTCCCTATTAGTGACCCATGTAGCATGCATGCCCATCTGAAAAATCCTTTTCTTCTGAGAAAATGTTTTAGAAAGTTCTGAATAAAAGGAGTTAAATCATTGCCCGACTACCGGGAGGAATAGAAAGACACAACTATAGTACACATGGGACTTAGAGGAATAGAAAGACACAACTATAATACACATGGGACTTAGAGGACATTCAGTTCTACCTAACAGGAACACTGGGGGCACCAGTGAAGTTCACAGTGCAGAGGCTTACAGAACAGTAAGATCCAGTTGCTGCACTCCCATCTTATTAAATGCTTATTCACTTAAATTCCTTTCATTGTGTAATTGTGTGTACTTTTTAACAGAACAGTCAGAAGACATATTGCATCCCCAAGCCAACCAACCAAACAACACACAGACTAAACAGTTACAGAATTTGGGTCAGGAATGTTGGAATTATCATCCAAGGCATTTTTAAAAACATTGATAATCTGTATGCTAAAAGATATAAAGTAAACACAGTGGAGCATCAGATAGATAATATAGGTCAAAAAAAGAAATTTATTTAAAGGACTCAAGACAATAATGCTACATTTCAAAAGCATTCTGATTCTGGCCAAACATGATGAAGGTCTGGCTTGACCCAACTCAGTTGCTGGAGTTCATAACTAAAATGTGCAAGAGTCTGTGTTCAGTACAAATTGCACCATAAAATGCTGTCACGTAGAGTCAGGAGGATCAGAAATTTAAGTTCATCCTTAGCAACCTGGAGGTCAGGTGGGGGGCATAAAATTGTCTCAATTTTTTTTTTTTTTTTTTTTTGGTAACAGGTGAAGAATTCTAACATCACTTACCACAAAATGGATGAAATTAGAAGGCATTATGTTAATTAAAATAAGCTGCAAATGGAAAGACAAGTACCCTGCATTCTTTCTCGTCTGTGAACAGTTTTTTAAATGAATCTAAAGTAGAGTAGTGCTGATCAAAGACTGCTACAGGCAGGTCGGAGACAGAAAGAGGAAGGGAGGTTTGACCCTTGTGTCCTGTGTCTCTATGGAAGGATCACGTTGAACCCAGTGAATATGTGGGAGCGCATGTTAGTTACAAACGTATAAACAAAGTGTCTTTCTGAGATGTTGTAGGAATAAAAACCAAAGCTGCATCACAGGGGGCTGGAGAGATGTCTCAGCAGTTAAGAGTATTTACCATTGTTGCAGAAGAACCAAATTTTATTCCCAACACTAGTGTACCATGGCTCACAACAAATTGTGACTTCAGCAACAGCACTGAACTGCACTGTTCTATACTCAACTAACACACACACGCACACACACACACACACACACTTAAAAATAAATCTTTAAAGAACGAGAAAGCATGTACTTACAATGATTCTCCGTGTGAGAATTAATATGCAAGAAAACAGCGAAGAACTGGCTTAGATAGTCTGCTTGAAATGGTTTTTCTGTTTTATATTTTTTAATACTTACTTGTGTCACCAATCATTTTCTACTTTTCTGGGAATGATCTACGTTATTAATGCTGAAACTATTTGTGGGAAGTGAAGAAAATGCCTTCATGGTATTTTAAGATTTCCCCCACCACCACCCTCAAAGGCCCATTCGTCAATTGTTACATTTATTGCACTAAGTATTTGAAACCAAACACCAAAGACTGAGTATCCATCTAGAATACAGGGAGTTCTCTGCAAATAAATTAACTCTCTCATTAAGGACCCATCAAGCAGAGATGAAAATAATACAATTAAGACTTAATTTCTTTAGTGTCATTCTGCACTAATCATTAGGCTAGACAATTTCATATGAAAATCAATCATATCTGTCCCCCCTGTACAACCTCCATTGACAGCTCACAGCAGGAACTTGTTTAGTAAGGAAGTTAGCATGGGAGTTTTGGGAAATGTCTCTTCACAATGTTTGTTTGATCTGAGCATGTTCCAAGCCACTCTTCTGGTGGATTTGTTCCTTAGCATTGCCACAGTCCTTTTTCGGTTACTCAGCTTCCTTGATATTTTAGGGACTCACAATCAGTCTTGACCTGTGACAGCCAGCAATAGTAATAGTTACTATCAAAAGGTAATAGTTCCTTTACCTCTCTTCTGAACACTGGATGCTTGGAGTCTCATCTCTGGTCTTCCCTTATTGGCTTCACTTGTGCTAACACTCCGGTTGCTACTCTGTATCCAGCTTGCTCAGCCGTTTCCCTCAACCCACTGATTATCTCCTCATTCTTACTTCCTTGTCTCCTCCCGCCCACATGTCCCACTTGCTACCTGGCAGAGCCACGTCGGTGACACACTGTTTGGCGTCATCTCTTGCCCTTGTCTCTTCCCCACCTCCGCATCTTCACTGGCATGTGGATGGCTGTGCTGAGACACACCGTCATTTGGTTTCGCCGCATGCCCTTGCTTTATTTTACTCGTGATGAGTACATTCAACTGTCCACCCACGGTTCAAAATATGCCTGAAAAGTCTGAAGTACAACCACACCCTGGACTTTGTCGGTGTGGAGAGTGTAAGCCACAATGGTCTCCCCATGACTGGGTTACCTAAACCATTCACTCTCCCATTTCACCCTTCCTTTGATGCTTCTCTTTAAACCAATGGCAGTTCTCTTCCGTGGGTAGTGATGCTTCATATCTCCTTGACAAAGCAAGAGACCATCCACAGCCACCCATTTAACCCTTATGTGCAACCTTGCCTCTGGCCTTTCTTTTTATCCCATTTTTCCAGGAGGCAGTATACTCCAGTGGTTTTCAACCTGCCTAATGCTACAACCCTTTAATACTCATGTTGTGGTGGCCCCCAACCAAAAAGTTATTTTCGTTGCTACTTCATAACTGCAATTTTGCTGCTGTTATGAATCACAATGCAGATATTTGTGTTTTCGAATGATCTTAGGCGACCCTTGTGAAAGGGCCATTTAACCTCCCAAGGGGATTGCTACCTACAGGTTGAGGGCCACTGGTATATTGGATTCCATCCCTCTCTTCTACAAACAAAACAAAACAAAACAAAAACAGAAGTTCATGTTTCCACTCTTCTCCCTTTCCCTTATATCCAGCCTCTCTCTCTGCTCTTTGCTGTCCTTTGGAAAGTGAATGCTAAACATGTTTGTTTTTCCTGTGAGAGAAACCATTTCCTGACCACGATGCCCGCCACTGCTAGCATTCTTTCTCTGTTCCTAATCAAATGTCTTTGAAAAAGTAGTAGTTGATATTCCCTTTCGTTTTCTTTTCATCCCACTTTTTTTTTTTTTTTTTTTTTTTTTTTGAAGCTACTCCTATTAGGAATTTACTCCAGATCTAGCAGAAAACCTGACGGCAATTTCTTCTTTCTGCCCTGATCAATCCAATTACCAATCCTCAGGTTCTGTTTCCGGTTCCTGGCTACCGCTCCATTCTTCTCAGCTGTGTCTCCACAGTCATCGATGGGCATTTAGCCTAGCCTTTTCGGCTTCGCGTTGATATGGTCTTCCAGCCTTTATGATCACAGTCCAGTGAAGTACCTCTGCTCATTGAGGAGTCTTCAGTATAATAGCTACTGGGTACTTGAAAATCAGCGAGTTCAGCTAATGACGCGAAATCTCATTCAATATTGAAGTTTAGAGTATGTGGCCATCTGTGGCTCATGCCCCCTGCTCCAGTCATGGACACAGAGTTCTTTATCTATGCCTGTCTTTAGAAGCCCAATGACTCACACCTTTCAATAACCACCTCCTAATATTTTCTGAAGTGTCTCCAGCATTTCCAGCTTAAAGCTTTATCCGACCTCCAGATTTTTGAGATTCCTGCCTCTTAATTTTCCACTGGAATGCATCATTGGCAGCATCAATTGAAAAGTTCTGCACCACTTTTGGTTCTTCTGTCTTGAATTTCCTTTCATTGTCATCTTCATCAATATCCTGGTAGGGATTGGTTCTAGGATCTCCTATGGATGCCAAAATCCCATATACAAAATGGTGCATGGTATGTGTACAGCTTATATTCCTTTTCTCATGGACTTTAAATAATCTTCATATGTCTAATCCTAATAAAGTACAAATGTTATATAATAATTTTTATACTTCTGCTATTTAGGAAATATCAACAATAAAATAGGCTGTGCATGTACAATACAGAATCTCTTCAGATACTTTGGATTTCTGATTGCAGCCTCTATGTTTAGATGGCTGACTCTACAACCTAACAGATGCATGTTCAATAATACTTGATAGCACCTAATCTGATGCCTCACTTACGATCACCGCAGATGATCCTGTGACTGTAGTCAAAGTTATCATAAATTCTGATGTTTTTCAATACCATAAACATCTCTGGCCACTATGGCAGTAGCATCTTAATGGTTCCAATACCTAAGTGTTTGTTCCATCTTTCATCTGGTGTTTGAACTATTATTGCCAGAGGGATCACTTTAAACATATATCTAGTTCTTTTACTTCTGTGATCAAAATCCTTCAATAATGTTCAAATCTCAGTAAGAGCACTTTTTTTTTGTTTTTGTTTTTGTTTTTTTTTGACTTTTAAATCCCCATGTAATGCAGAATTCTTGCTATTTTCTCTTTTCATTCACCAACACTCTTGTTCATTTCTGCTACCATCCATCAGCATGGACCTTCTTAAACCATTGGCAGGAAACAAGAGGCAGGATCTGACCTCATCACAGGCAGGGGATGAAGATCCGTGATAGCTTGTAAAAACATACTCAAGGAAACATCCAGCGCCACCAAATAAGAATGTGTGTGTGTCACCTATGGTCGCTTGGACTTTGACAAAAGAGCTAAAACCATCCAGTGGAAAAAAGACAGCATTTTCAACAAATGGTGCTGACTCAACTGGCGGTCAGCATGTAGAAGAATGCAAATTGATCCATTGTTATCTCCAAGATATACAAAGCTCAAGTCCATGTGAATCAAGGACCTCCACATAAACCCAGATACAATGAAACTTACAGAGGAGAAAGTAGGGAAGAACCTCCAGCACATGAGTACAGGGGAAAATTTCCTGAACAGAACACCAATAGCTTATGCTCTAAGATCAAGAATTGACAAATGGGACCTCATAAAATTGCAAAGTTTCTGTAAGGCAAAGGACACTGTCAATAGGGCAAAATGGCAACCAATAGATTGGGGAAAGATCTTTACTAATCCTACATCTGATACAGAGCTAATATCCGATATATATATAAAGAACTCAATAAGTTAGACTCCAGAGAACCAAATACCCTATTAAAAATGGGGTACAGAGCTAAACAGAGAATTCTCAACTGAGGAATACTAAATGGCTGAGAAGCACCTGAAAAAAATGTCCAACATCCTTAATCACCAGGGAAATGCAAATCTCAAAACAACCCTGAGATTCCACCTCACACCAGTGAAAATGGCTAAGATCAAAAACTCAGGTGACAGCAGATGCTGGAGAGGATGTAGAGAAAGAGGAACACTCCTCCATTGCTGGTAGGATTGCAAGCTGGTACTACCACTCTGGAAATCTGGAAGTTCCTTAGAAAATTAGACATAGTACTACCTGAGGACCCAGCAATACCACTCCTGGGCATATAGCCAGGAGATGCTCCAACATGTAGTAAGGACACATGCTCCATTATGTTCATAGAAGCCTTATTTATAATATACAGAAGCTGGAAAGAACCCAGATGTCCCTCAACAGAGGAATGGATACAAAAATGTGGTATATTTACACAATGGAGTACTACTCAACTATTAAAAACAATGAATTCATGAAATTCTTAGGCAAATGGATGGCACTAGAAAATATCATCCTGGGTGAGGTAACCCAATCACAAAATAACACAATGGAATGCACTCACTGATAAGTGGATATTAGCCCAGAAGCTGGGATACAATTCACAGACCACATGAAACTCAAGAAGAAGGAAGAGCAACGTGTGCTTCTTAGAAGCGGGAACAAAATACCGACAGAAGGATTTACAGAGGCAAAGTGTGGAGGAGAGACTGAAGGAAACACTGTCCAGAGACTGCCCCACCTGGGGATCCATCCCATATACAGTCACCAAATCCAGACACTATTGTGGATGCCAACAAGTGCTTGCTGACAGAAGTTTGTTATAGCTGTCTCCTGAGAAGCTCTGTCAGTGCCTGACAAATACAGAGGTGGATGCTTGAAGTCAACCACAGGACTGATCACAGGATCCCCAATGGAGGAGCTAGAGAAAGGACCCAAGGAGCTGAAGGGCTTTGCAGCCCATAGAAGAAACAACAATATGAACTAACCAGTACTTTGAGAGCTCCCAAGGACTAAACCACCAAAGAGTACACATGGTGGAACTCATGACTCCAGCTGCATATGTAGCAGAGGATGGCCTAGTCAGTCATCAATAGGAGGAGAGGCCCTTGGTCCTGTGAAGGCTCTATTCCCCAGTGTAGAGGAATGCAGGGGGCCAGGAAGCAGGAGTGAGTAGATGGTGAGCAGGGAAAGGGGCGAGGGGGCTTTTGGAGGGGAAACCAGGAAAGGTGTGTGTGTGTGTGTGTGTGTGTGTGAGAGAGAGAGAGAGAGAGAGAGAGAGAGAGAGAGAGAGAGAGAGAGATTTCATCACTTAGGAATAATATACATATTCCTTATTCAGCTAAGACGTGGGCCATTGAGGAGACTAATATTTAAATTGCTGAAATTCTGGATGGGGGCAGTAAGTTTTGAACTATTATTTCATTATACTATAATCATCTTCAAGGAGACTTAATTGTTTCAAAGTTCAGAAGACTGCGTGGATTACAACCTCCAGAATATGGAAGTTCTGTCTTTGGTTAAATTAGTTGCAGGTAGATAGAAACACAACCACTGTGCATGCTGTATATGTTCCCGCATATTGCTTGTTTCTCTCTTGCTCTGAACTAACTTTACAGGTCATTAAAAAACTGCTATTACCAGAACATACACAGAAAAATCGATATTTGGCAAGATTCTCATGGTCAGCCCACTCAGATAAAAACAGGGGTGATTCGTCAAAACAAGGGTTGCCCTCAAATGGCAGAGCAGCTAGTTATCAACGGCAAAGGCTTAGAGTGTTTGCTTACATCACACGGAGATACGTGACTCATTTCCAGATAGTCTGTTGTATGAAAGGAGGGTGTAGAAGCCAGAAAAAGCAACTCTCAATCTATTCAAACCTCCCAAGCTAATTCCTACCTACTAACGAGTAGGTTGTGTTCCTTACGTCAGTCAAAATCCTGGAGTGAAGTTACAAATTCGACAGAAACAAGAAGGGGCACGGAGACTTCCCTCCAAATGACAACGAACACCCGAGACAACACACGGCAGGAGCCACCCAACAGCCTTCTTGGAGGAGAAATTTGCCCACATATTAAACATCTACTGTCACGCCTGAAAGCAAGTCTGAAATGAAGCCCACGACCCTCAAATTTTCTGCTTTCTTTTGTGCCTGTATACACCACATCGTATACTTAAAGTTGGTTGTATTAGCACTTGCAGCCGAGTTTATGCCTTCCACTCTGCTAAAAAAAAAAAAATTGTTTAGTAAAGATTTGGAAGAATATGAATCTATTTATAAAAGTTGAAGAGCAAGGCCATATCCTTCATACCTTCATCATAACAAAATCTATACTTCCTCTGAGGCATCCAGGGCAGCACCCCATGCCCTGGTACGAATGAATGAGGGACTAGCAATGATTTATTTATTCGGAGCAGGAGCCTGGCTGAAATACTGCAGGGAATGAATTGAAGCATACTGTCTTAGCAATGTGAGCTTACTGCCCAGTGGGTTCTTGCTAAGCTTTTCTGAGATCTAGTAAACCATACCAACATAATACTCTCTCCTCTCTTGTCTTTCACAGTAGCAATTTTAGTTTAGATTCATCACATACTAATATCCCTAAAATCCATTCTCCCATACCTGGATGCTCTAAATACCTGTAGGATAAACTAGTTTAAGAAACAGGCTTATTTGGCATTTTCAGGATATTGCTTTTCCTGGAGTCAGAATTGTAGTCAATTTAAGTAAGAACCATATTTGCAGACACTTTTGTATAGGAGAAGTAGCTATCGCTCATGGAGTCAGGAGAGTCAAGGTTGCCTTTAGACAGAAGGAAAGGTGATCTGATCCTTAACTATATTCTATATTCTAATCTGATGATGATCTGTGGAATCTTGCTCTGGACAAAAGAAAATGTCCCATGCCCCATGGCTTTTCAACACATGACAATGACACAGACATCATTTACAGGCATGGCCAGAAATTCCAAAGGCACCAGTAAAATTATGCCAGCCAACTCAAGGGCTCTGCAATTCCAAACGGCTTTGTTATATTTGTCTGATGTGTTGTTTACCATCTGACAGGTAGTATATGCTACAGCTTATACAAGAAAACTGTGGACTGCAAACTTTACTTATCCACACAGCAAAGAGAAAGAGGGGGAGTAAATAAGGGGGCAGAGTCATGGCAGCTTGCAAATCACAAGGAAATCATTTTTGTGCCTTTGTGCATAGGATCTCATTTGCTTGCGCTCAGGTATGTGTGTGTGTGAGTGTGTGTGTATGTGTGTGTATGTGTGTGTGTGTGTGTGTGTGTGCACAAAAGAGTTAAATCCATTATCCAGAAGAAATGTGTGTTGGTTTACATCAACTTGACACAAACTATAAAACTTTGGGGAGAGGGACTCTCAATTAATAAAAAGTCTCCATAAGATTCACCTGCGAGCAAGCCTTGTGTGCATTTTCTTCATTGATAATTGGCACAGGTGGTCCCAGATCACTGAAGGTAGCCATTGCTCTGGCAGTTGGTCCTGGATGAAAGCAGACTGATAAAACCCAGGGAGAGCAAATCAACAAGCAAAAATATTTCAGTGTCTTGGCTTCAGTTCCTACCTCCAGGTTCCTGCCTTGAGTTCATATGAGTACACTGTAGCTGTCTTCAGACACACCAGAAGAGGGCATCAGATTCCATTACAGATGGTTGTGAGCCACCACGTGGTTNNNGGGAATTGAACTCAGGGCCTCTGGAAGAGCAGTCAGTGTTCTTGACTGCTGAGCCATCTCTCTAGCCCCCAAGCTGCTTTCTGCTTTCTGGACCACTTTGTTTCATTGTAGCAACAGAAACCCTAAGATAGAAGCTGGTACAATATTCATGGGATATTATTGTTTCTATATTGCTTTTATTGACAAAGCTGGAATTGCCAAGCATTGCAATGCCATGTTTGGATTGCAACGTTAATATGAAGGCAGAGAAATCAGCATTGAAATAAGACAGGGATAAACTTTACAAGGGGCACAAACACACTATGCCTACAGAAGAGACAAGCATCATCGAGGGAAGGGTTTCCACAGGCTCAGTACACAGAATCCGATGCTGCATCTTGTGCCAGCAGCTGCACTTGGTCTTAAGAAAGAGTTTTCTAGGTGGTACTGCTCTTAAAGGCACAGAGGAGTCACGGAGAGCAAGAGGGTCCTGTAGCTGTGAGACCAGACCAGACCTGGAAGCCTCAGCTCTAGAGAAGTCCTGGGGTTGAAAGGGTCATAGAGAGAAGTTGGGACTTGGTACCATGTGACAGAATTAGAATCTCTAAAGAGAGCCCGGAAGAGGTGATTGATGAAGCCTAGACTCCTGGAGTTGTAGAGACGCCAGTTCCTTAGGATAACCACTAAGGATAGCAGCAGTTGTGTAATGAAGCCAGCCTGAGCCTAGGAGATGAGGTGTGTGCACGCCTTGGATGTCAGAAATGGAAAACTGGAACTGCCAAGTCACTTTGGAACAAAGGAGGCTGTAAATGGGCTCCAGACACCACGCACTGAATTTTTACACTGTTGAATTTAGCTTTTACATTGATTTGATTGTGAGTGTATCCTGGATTTTCCCTCTTGGAATAAGAAGTCATATAATTAGGTTTTGTTGTCTTGTGTTTGTTTATTTTCTCAACAGAAGCCCAAAGCTGGGGGTCTGAGAGATGTGGGGTACATTGGAGAGTCTTTGACTATTTCAGAGGGTCTTTGAATTTTGAATGAACATTTGTATATTTTAAAGCACTTGAATGTTTAAAGTATTTGAATTTTTTAAAGACAGACTTTTAAAATCTGAAATGTACTTCCAAATGTTGATGTTGATATTAGCAAGAGATCTTAGGGATAAAGGATAAAGATCTTTTCCATAAAGGAACGGTTATGGTTTATTGGTATTATGTTGGTGTGTCAATTTGACAAGAGTTCAATTGTCTTTGGTAATTTTTGACAGCTTGACCCAAGTTATCTGAGAAGAGGACCCTCAGTTTAAAAATGTCTCCAGCATATTGTTTTGGGGTAAGGTGTTGTAGGGGAGTTTCTTGAATGAGTGATGTGAGAAGGCCCAGTTCATTGTTGGTCATGGCACCACTCAGCAGGTGGTTCTGGGTAATGTAAGAAAGCAGTCTATGTTGCCCAGGTATGGTGATGCATGCCTTCAGTTCTCACACTCAGGCAGAGGCAGAGGTGGAGGCAGAGGCAGAGGCTGAGGTGAAGGTGGAGGCAGAGGTGGAAGTGGAGGAGGCAGAGGAGGCAGAGACTGATATTTATGAATTGTCTCATATTTATGAGGTTCCAGATGCTTAATGCTAATACTTTTTATCATCATAACAGTTTATCAAGATTTTCAAATCCTTGGCCCATAACATATCTAAAGATGATAATGGCTTTCCCAATAAGAATACTATGACTATTATTCTAGATGTGACAGAAAATATGACTGCAGATTTTATCCATTCTTCTCACCATTTAATATTGAGGGTTTTGGGTTTTTTTTTTTTTTTTTTTTTTTTTTTTTTTTTTTT
>NC_034606.1:55004971-55043094 GCF_900095145.1 Mus pahari
GTGAAAAATTCACACTGGGTCAAAGGTGAAAAATTCACACTGGGTCAAAGGTCTGCACAGTAATTCCCTTGCTGATGCTCAAGTTGTTAGTTACTATTCATTGTTTTGTCTTATTAAAACACTTTGACCCTTCTAGACATATGAGGTGACCTTGGAGACCTATCTCAAGAAAGCAAAAGCTGTGCTATCATATCATGTGTCGCAGATTACAAATAAAGTCAGATTTTTTTTTTCCTTGCTATAATGATGTGTTTAAGGTAACGAATGTATAGAGGAAGGAAGTTAATTTTAGTTCCCAGTTTGGAGAGACCTAACTCATGATTGAGCTGACTCATACATATTTTTTTTGTGCATGCGGTAAGGCAGCTATTATAGAAGAAAGCAGGATCCAAGATGACTAACTCTCCCAAAGGACTTGGTATCAGGCTGGCCAGTCAGTTTGCCTGGCTGACAGCTGACACCTTTTTCCATAATCCTGACTGTCTTGAGATGGAGGAATGGTCTGTCAGTCAAGTAGCCCCTTTTTGACAACCAGCCAAACTGCTTCTTTTGAATACTCTGCAATCACCCTGAGGGAAATATCCCAGAGATGAGGATTCCTGAGACCACAGCTGCTGAATCCCATCCACTGCTCCTGGAGGGTTCGCTCTGGCAATGGAAGATGCTTCTAGCTCTGGAAGATGACACTGTGGGCATCAGGGACCTTTGTATGATCTTGTTCTTCCTGTAGCTGTCCTCAGTTAGACAGAAGTGGGAACATGTCCCCAGTCACTCAGAGGATATGGGGCTTGAACTGCTTCATCGACAGAGATCATGTTTGAGATAAGTGTAAGGTTATGATCGATTGGTGCAACTAGAAGCTATTCTCATGTGGACTACTACTGTTATGCCCCGAATGGATGTTTGACACATTCCTTTCCTAAGTACAAGACATTTCTCAGATTTGTTGGATTTGTCTGGGAGGCTCCACTCCTTTGTTCTACCAATCAGTGTCGTAATGTTAAGAACAATTGGGACTTCTCCTGAGTGGTCTCTTGGCCTGCTGCCTATGATCCTGTTCATAGGAAGAACAGGTTGTGTCAGTCACACAAAGGGCAGCGAGAACTCCGGGCTTCTAAGCCTGTTTGTGGCAGTGGTGTTGTTATCAATCTGGTGGCTCACAACCTGTGCTCCAACTCAGGTGTGGCTACCCTCCTGGATAAGCCAGCTAAAAACCTCAAGTTGAATGTAGAAAGCAAAAAAGGGAAATTTATGCAGCGAGGCTACACTGGGAAGAGGGACAAACCACTCAAGTCGAACTTTGGGGTACTTTAGTGAGGTCAAAATTTAAATAGAGGGCCAAGGA
Source organism: Mus pahari (assembly GCF_900095145.1). Lineage (NCBI taxonomy): Eukaryota > Metazoa > Chordata > Mammalia > Rodentia > Muridae > Mus > Mus pahari. The sequence continues at coordinate 55,006,317 of NC_034606.1, forward strand.
TAAGGTCTGGCCAAGATGTGGGACTCAATATTGACTCATCCTTATCCGAGCTTCAATCTCATCCTACAGGGTGGTCTGACACGTTGTTAGAACTATTTGAAATCTCTTTCTGCAAGGCAACTTCCACCTATGGCCCTTTCCTTCTTTCTCCCAGCATGAGAGTCCTGGAGAAATTCCCATTTCTTTCTGGTCCAATTTTTTCAATAGTCTAATAGTCAGATTGAGATGCACAAATATCTCCTTCAAATATTTTCATTTCCGTCAGGCTAGTTGTAGCTGTAGCAAAGAAATGACTGAACACTGAGAGTTCAGGGCCCTGATTTCCAAAGCTCTGAGCTAACACTAGGCTGCGGCTGAAGAGTTTCAGACAATAGCAGAAGCTACAAGAATTTAAGACCATGAAGTACAGCACAAGCACTGAGAAGACAGGATGCTATGAGGAGCACAAAGGGGGAAAACATCTGGGTCTGAAACTCCAGATGTTATAGGCATGGGTCTGAGTTCAGAGGCTATTTGATACCATACTCTTGTGTTGGCCAAAAGGTTGCCAACACATAGGAACAAAAGGGATAGAAGTATGAAAAGAGAGAGCTGCTTAAGAAAAGAAAAGCACCCCCAAGAACAGAAGTGAGCTTGTGAGCTGAGGGAGACCCAAGATGCTCCGGATGGTGAGGTGTGACCCTTTGTAGGACATTTCCACAGCACCCACCTCCCTCATGTGTGTACCTTTGTTCTGTTTTGTGTTTTTGTTTTTATTTCTTGCTTGTTAGTTTCTTAATTTTGCATGCATATGTGTGCAGTCCTCTCAAAACTCTTTGGGGGAAATAAAGGGGCAGTGGTCAATCAGTCTTGTATAAGGATGTCCACGTTGATAGTGTATAGTTTCTGCATAATAGGGGTACAGTATTTCCTACATACTTTATTAGGAGGGAACTGATTTTTTTGTAGTAAGAGGTGACTATAATCATAAGGAGTTTAATTTAAAATTGTCATATATTCTGAAAGATTGAAATGATATAAAATTAAAATACCATATTTAAGCAAGAATAATGTGACTATGCCAATTGATCCCAGAAAGGACACGAGCCAGGAAGGTGCGTCTACATTTATTCCAGGAAAGCCATCGTTTGCAGCTAGATCTTAGAAGTGTAATTTTTTGGATTGTTAAAAAAAGAAAAAAAGAATAAAAGAAAAACCCTAACATTGTAGGCATAAATTTTTTGCAATCCTACTTTAGTAAGGGTTCAACCTCTCCTCTTGTGGAAGAGAAAAGTTATTAGGATATGGGGAAAGTAGACCTGTTCAGCAATAATTCTTTGGGGGTGAGCTCACTCATCTTTGCCAGCAGTTCAGTCCAGTAGCAAACACCAAATACAAGTTAACAGCCGAAACAAAGCAACAGAATCCAGCAGAAACAAAGGATGTGTCTTTGGGTTTCCCCTATATAAACGCAGAGCTGAAAATTAAACTTTGAGTGTCACTCAGAAAACCTTTGTCTTGGCTTCATTCTTCTCTTGCCCACTTGTCCTTTTTCATTCCCAGCCTCCCTTTCAACTGTACCCAGTTCTCCAATGGCTACTGGACAGCTACATTAATTACTTAAAGTTAAACATATAGGGCTAAGTCATGGTCCCAGTTTTATATAACCTTGAGGAACAACCCCAGACGAGGGCGATTGTTCTGGAGAGGGAGACTACACTGTGGAGTAGAAGCCATCATGTCCTGAGAACTAGATTCATTTTTCCAAGCTATAAGGGTGCTTTTAGACCACTTGTCGAATCCAGTTTGTGGCAGTGAAAAACCAAATAACATATGGGCTAAAACTTTCATCTGGCCTTTAGTTCCATTTGTTTTAAAACTTGAGCTGCACCATGAACCATAAGAAATTTGGGAAAACTTGGCAGTTTAAATTTATATGACCATTTACAGGTTCAAAAGCATATGTGGATAGCAGTGAGAAGCTCTGTGGGTCACCATCAGTATTAAGACATGGAGCAATCACCTGAAAGTGCCATGTTAGCTGGTCTGTCTCCCCGTAGCCCATGCAATTCAGTCACCACACTGATGCAGGAGCACAGTTTTTGCACATGCATTGAACTCTTGTCATAATTTCCCAGGGATGTAAATCAAATAATAATTATGGTCTTTGCATATTAATTAATGCTGGAAATTATTATGGTGGTAATTAATTCTTAACCAGCTTCTCCCACCCCCCAAATAAACACATAGAGACCTTGTAACATTTCAGAGCCTTAGGTCTCAGCTGGGCAGACCTCTTATTGAGGTCTTCTAAATTAACCTGGCCACCTAGCCCCATCCGGTCACATGGTTAATTATACCTTCCAGGCCAGTAACCACACTTGTCTCCTCTCTTGTCTCCTGTCAAAAGTCTCTTTTTCCTGCTTCCCAGAATTCCTTCCTCCCTCACAGGAAGTCCCACCTTCCACTTATTGCCCAGCTAAATGGTCATCAGATTTTTACTAAAGCCAATCAGAGGCCTTTTAGGTAGGTGAGGAAGGACAGAGACACAATTTCACACAGCACACCCCAACATAGTGAGATCTTTGTGTACCTAGCAGTATATGTAGCTCCTTCGGGACAACTCCTTCCCAGTTTTGAGAACAGTCTTAGGAGCCACTGCTAGTGCAAATATTTCTGAGAAGACTCAAGCACACTTTTAGCTTCCAGCTTCAACTCTAGACTAGTTAGTAGATGGAAGTAATATAGATGGAAGGTTGATACACAGAGGAACATATTGCAAACATAGTTAAATGGTACACTAGCATTCCTAGCATGCTCAAATCCCTGAATCCGACTCCTGGTACCACTAACGTGAAGAGGAGAAATTCCACATGAAGTGACTCTTTACTGTGAGTTGCTTTTGTTCTGAAAAAATCCTCTGTGAAACCAACCTAGCCCATATGTCATCAATAACGTCAATTCATTGATGGTTATTCAAACAGTCCTCACATCATCATTCGTTCTTGCCCTCAGTGTTTCTACCTCAAGGACAATAAGTAGAGTCAGGAAACAGCAAATCAAAAAAAGAGAACCAAGCAAATACAGCTTCCTTGTTCTGGCTGGTTTTGTGTGTCAACTTGACACAGGCTGGAGTTATCACAGAAAAGGGAGCTTCAATTGGGGAAGTGCTTCCACGAGATCCAGCTGTGTGCCATTTTCACAATTAGTAATCAAGTGGGGAGGGCTCCTTGTGGGTGGTGCCCTCTCTGGGCTGGTAGTCTTGGGTTCTATAAGAAAGCAAGCTAAGCAAACCAGGGGAAGCAAGCCAGAGTAAGAAACATCCCTCCATGGCCTCTGCATCAGCTCCTGCTTCCTGTGTTCCAGTCCTGACTTCCTTTGGTGATAAACAGCAAAATAGAAGTGCAAACCGAATAAACCCTTTCCTTCCCAACTTGCTTCTTGGTTATGTTTGTGTAGGAATAGAAACCCTGACTAAGACATTCCTCAAACCTGGCACAAAGCCTGCCTTACAAGGACTATGCAGACTTTGTAGGGCCAAAGACTCTCCAATGTAGCATTCAAAGATGGAATCTTCCTAAGGCTTGAATGTACCTCTAACAGATTGGATTACTTTATCAGAAATGTCAGCTTCATAATAGCCTGTTAAAATGAAACTAATTAGCTAAGAGATCAACAGTAATTCAGCTAAATGAGATTTGACATGGTAGTAGAAACATAATTGTGCAAAGTCAATCACACCAGTTACAAATGCATCTCCAGTGACATCAATAATCAATATATGTGCTACCCTACACCTCATTCTGCATAGCTTTAGAGACTTTTCATTCCTACACAGTTGTTCCCCATTGAGGCAAAGACAGAAATGAGTTCTTGTCCTAAAGTTGTACAATGCAGAATTAACATAGCAAATTGAAAACTTTTCTATACAGAAAACAATTAGCAAGTAAAGTCTCTGAAAAAAATAGATAAAGGCTTTGATATAGAAAGAAAAACCTTAGGTTTTATTAAAAGGTAAAAGTACAAGGGTCTCTGTGACCTCCACAGCCAGCAGGGTGATGACCCAGGAAAGGCAAGAAGGAAGTTCCATTCAACATGACTCAGAAGCCAGTGCTGGTTCAAACTTCTGGTTTATGGCCTTGAGTAATTTATTTGAGTCATGTTTAAGAACAGCATTATTAGGTAAAAACTTACTCTTGTGACAACTCTATCCTGCATGCACAACGAAGAAAATATAAATCTCTCTGAAGAACAAAATAAGTATCTGAGTGAGAGTTACTACGGACGTGATGAAACACCATGACCAAAGCAACTTGGGACGGGGAGCAGGTTTATTTGTCTTATGCTTCCATAAATGTGTTCATCACTGAAGGCAGTCAAGACAGGAACTCAAGCAGGGCAGGAACCTGGAGGTTGCAAGGGTGGAGGACAGATACGATGGGTCTGGGAGAAGAGTGGGACTGGGGTGCATGATGTGAAAATCACAAAGGATCAATAAAAAGTGTGTGTGTGTGTGTGTGTGAGAGAGAGAGAGAGAGAGAGAATGAATGAATGAATGAATGAATGAATGAATGAATGAAAAGCAGAAAGGAGCCCCTGCGTAGCCTGCTTTTACTCTGTTAGGACCTCCATAAAGGCCGTGCTTCCTTTACAGACCCCAGTTTCATGTTTTCTTTTCCTTTCTTTTTGTGTTTTTGAGACAGAGTTTCTCTGTGTAGCCCTGGATGTTCTGGAACTTGCTCCGTAGACCAGGCTGGCCTCAGAGATCTACTCATTTCTGCCTCCCTTGTGCTGGGATTAAGGGTGTGTGCCACCACTGGCTGGTTTCTTTTATAAATAAGTGTAATGTAAAATGTAAGAAACATATGCAAGACTATGATGTACCATCTGATCTGAGCTCCTATTCTCAGTATTAACCCACTCATAATAAAACACACACACACACACACACACACACACACACACCATATCACTAACTCAAGCATCATGGGGTGTGAAAATATGAATGCCATTGCTTTGGGAGTAAGGTTGGGAAACAACAGAACATTCTTTTTAAAATATAGAAAATCATGATTTATTGAAGTAGCTTATTCTTCTTGGGCATTAAGACAGATTTCTGTTTCTACCTTAGCATAGCCATGTTGGCTCTTTTACAAACACAGTCAGTACGCTGATCTCTAAATGACATCACTAACAATGTAGCTGAACCAACCAGTGATAAACCTCTTGAAATATTTTTCAAAATGGATTTTCAGCACAGAAAAAAAAAACAAACAAAAAAACAGCCTTTGCTCAATTGCCAAATGGCTTGATAGTCAATGTCACCCTTCTTGGTAAGTAGGAGTCCTGTGGCTCCTGTTTCTTAGTAAACTGATCAGAGTTCTGTGGTCATGTCTCCTCATAAAGACTCTGCTAGACACGAGCATACAGGCCACTGCTGCTTTACCAGTGGACAGTGTCAGGACCATCATCGAGTTCTACACCCAAAGTTGGGAACTGGATCATGAACAAGTGAGTCTTCAGCGTCGATTTCAGTGCTTGAGGTCAAAGCCAGCCTTCATTTAATCCTTAGGGAAATCTTTCACCAAATCTGTTGTACTTTTTGTAGCCTCCAAATGAAAGGATACTGATGAGCACCTGCTATATCCATTGGTATTATGCACTCACTGCTCTATCCTGGATGACATAGAGGTGTCCTGGCTTGGCTGTTTTCAGAGGTTTGCCGCTACCAGAGGTCCTGGGACAAAATTGAATCAGGATTCAGGTAGTCAGCTCCAAGTCTACCATCTAGAGGCACTATATCCCTAAATTGGTCAGGTCACTGTTGGCTGAGTCAGTCTGGCAGTCAACTGTCATGGTGCAGCTCTTTAGAAGTAGTTTCATAGCTTTATGATTTAGGTGGTTATATTAATTATTTATGCAGGATTTTTTTATGAAGTTAAAATAACATGCATCCAAAGCCTTTGTAATAATCTAATTGTTGTATAAAGTATGCCCTGGCCCCAGAAATTTTAAAATGGTGAATTTGAACTTCATAACCTGGTCTATGTTGTGTATCCTGAGAGTCTGGAGAAGGCTATGAATGGGGAAAATGGATAAAAGCTGCCACTTTAAAGCACTTATCCAAATAACAAATGGCATAGGTATTCATGGGTGGGAGGCAACAGCAGGTTGCTTTATGCTGGGAAGTAGATTCGCCAAGATCACCAGGAGAAAGAAGCCAGCTTCTCAGGGAGTGCGGAGCCTTTGCTGATGTCATAGTGCTGTTCCAGGTCCTGGAATAACACTTTCTGGATTCACATAGGAAATGGAAGGTTGCTTAGCTCTGAGGTCGGTTGGTGGACTGGATTGGGTGCTGAAGCTTGGCCTGCCTGGATTTAATCAATCCTCATGTGGTCAGATGGCATTTAGTTCTGGTCATGCCCTGATCAGTTTTGAAACAAAATTTCAACTTTGACATAACTGACCACTCTTCATTTTGCTGACTTTGGCCTCACCACACGACTCAGAATCGATTGGAGGGAATGACTTCTATCCTTATAGATCAGTATATGTCCTGAAAGAGCACTCCCTAACAGGTATTATTCCCAGATGCAGACACATGTGGAATCTTACTTTTAAATCCTTACGGAATTCTCAGAAAAGCAGAATATTAACAAGGATGTGAAAATTGAAATTGAACATGCAAACCCAGTAAAACAGTAGGATAGCGTATTTGTGGTTTGTGTAATCAATTCTAAGTCATGGCAAGTTTGATAAATATTATGTCAGTCTAGATATCAAAACATTGATTTATTGGTACCTTATGATAACCTTGACGTTTCTAAGCATTTTAAACCACACTATTGGTGCTTCTTTTGCAGTATCTTGAGAAATAAAATTCTCTAGTTCCAATATATTACTTGAGAATTCAGTTGTTACAGGTGTCCCCAATGTCATCATCATCTCCTTTTCTACTATGGCATGGTGCTGAAAAACTTTTGATCTTCCAACTCAGCCAAAAGTCCTTATTCTGATTGCTTATGGGAAGGTGAGTAGTGTAGGTTCCTTCAGGCCTGCCTCACGGAAGAACTAGGTTATGCTGCAGACAGGAAGCCTCAGGACGTCCTCCTCTTTCTGGTACCTGATAAGCTACACCTCTACAAGTGGAAATTTATGTCACTTCCATAGAGGAAAATTTATGATCTGTTCCTCAACAATGAGAGGGAAGACACAGAGTTCTTCCTGTGTGGTCTGAGTCTGAATGGCCTGCAGCTAAAAATAACTGCTAAGGTCGCATGTTTCGGAGACTCATTTTCTGACCCTGTTGTTGGTAGTAAGGGTATAAAAAATATCGTCACTATTGTAATTAAGGAAATGAAAATCAAAACACAATGAGATGCCACCTATTAGAATGACTAAATTTGATTAATTAATTAATTGAGCTAATGGTTTATTAATTCATAACATGACACTCTCTCAAAACAAATTATTAGACTTTCGTTGGTATTCATAACATAGTAAGCCTTCCTACAGGTGACTTCTGGGTGTGTGCTGCCTGCTCCAATGCCATTCATTTTAAAACACAGAGTCTTCTGTACTTTCCACATGTGCTAATTCTAGAGGGATCTTTAAGCATGAAGAAGACACAACATACATAACACACATAAGCCCAGGTTTAGACCTATGTACTTAACTTCATAAATGATAGTATGTTTAAATAACAAGCAGCCTTATTTTTACTCCATTTAAATTTACAGGGTGATTCAAATACACCCTTTTTGTTGTTTCCAAATGTAAGTCAGTATTATGCTCCCTCTATTCTATCCACCTCATTACCAGAGATTTGTTTCCAGAGCTACTCAGGAATAGTGTGACTCATGAACATCATCCTATAACCCTCGCTAATGTTAACTGAGGTGTGATAAAAACTTCATTTCCAAGCCTTGAATCACAAAGTTGTAAGCTGCTAGATGTCCCTCAGACATTTCTTTGGGACACTGAGTTTGATTGATGTGGGAGGGAGGGGGAGGGAGGAGAGTAATGAGAATGTGCTGTAATGTGTACAAAATGGGTTTAATTAGAAAAACAAATAAAAAGCAAACGGAAAAGAATGTAATTAAGGAGTTGTCCTGAACAACACTTGCTTTCTTTCTGGCTTGCGTTACTTAAAACGAGGCTCTTGATCATTGACTGGAGGAACAGCTATTTGTACATTTGCATATTTGACCAATTTCCATTTCTTCTCCTGCAAAAGATGGCTCCAAGTGCTTGAAGGTAAAACTGTGGAGTGATTTCTGTAAACTGCCTTCCAGAGGGATTGACACATATCAAATGTTGAATATTAGCAACAGTTTCTCATTGTCACTCATTTACAACTAGGACTTACCCACCCACCCACTCATCATACAGTCAGAAAGACAGGAAACAGCAGTACACAGAATCCAAGATGCAAAGTGGCATGATCGCAAAGAAATCCAAGGTCACTGAAACATTAACAACATCCGTGGGTACTACTAACAGTCATAATGTGCAAGATTTTTAAACAAAGCAGAAATGTTTATTCAGAAAAAATATACATCAAGGAATATTTATCTGTGCAGTGGTTTTGCCTCTGTGACAATATTTGCAAGAGAACTTTCCACTTCTGCCTCTGCAGCTGCAATTATGCCTTTATTGATTTACAGTTTTATTTATGCATGTTTTAACTACAACTCAAATGGCTTCAAATCATGACCAAGGAGTGGGTTGTCAATCACGGCTGTCAATCAGGCTTACTCCATCTTTGAAAAGTGAGAAGCATTCAGAAAAAAAGGGTTTCACTTGTTCCTTTGTTCTGTTTTGTACAATATCCCGTTTGGGGGCTATGGTCTCCAATCTTTATGGGAACACCTTGCTGCTACTCCCTGAACCATCTCTGTAACTTAGGGCATCAGTCTATAATAGGTAATATCTTAAGTATGGCTATCAAACCCTGAATCTACCTTATCACATTTGTCTCAGGAGGTGGCTACTATTTTGTAAGCTTTTAAAGGAAATAAAATTGATATGTAGGTCACTGGGGTAGGATAGTCATGAACAATTCTCAACAGCTCGGCAACTCAATTATGGACCCTGTGTGCTGTACTACTGCCCAGCCAGGAACATTTGGCTAGCTGTGAAAGTTTCTGAGTAGAATTGTGGTCTACTCTAGATTAAGAATTTCACATATGGTTATTTAGATCTGGCCCAAAGCCCATGGCTTAGGGAGATCATAAGTTATAATGGAAAACTATATGTAGAGTCCCATTAGGAAATATATATTGCTAAAGGCATGAACATGATGTGCCTGTCAAATTGCTTTCTAATTAACAATGATTATATCCATAGATTAGTAACACTGTCAGCTTTCGTCAAAGACACTTCTTTTTACAGTGGCAGTGGTAACTTCAGACTCAGAACTGGTCAAAGTACTGCTCATCCATGAAGTACTATCATGGGAAAGAAGACTAAAAATATGCAAGAGACAGAGGATGGCTTGAGTGTTGGAGATCACTGGCTTCTGAGTATAAATGTCTTCTGCAGTCATGAACTCCTGGCAGCATGGTTGCCTGCATAAAACTGGGCCCATCAAAGCCCTGCTGTGGCAGGGAAAGGGTTCTCAAGCTTTCTTTAAGCATCCACAGGTAGTTAATGGCTCTAGGGGAGGGGAAGATGTAGCCACTGGTAAGATGTTCATGGTCATGTTAACAACCACTCATCTAAGCCGTTATGAGGACCTGAATGAATGTCCTCATTGGGTCACTGAAAGGAAAGAAGAAAACAGAGTGAAAGGGGAAAAGAAAGGTCAACAGGACTGGAGGGATGACGAGAGATGGCAATGGGGATGAATAGGAATGAAATATATTGTACTTGTCTGCCAGAAAAATCAAAAGAAAATCTACTGTTGCATAAAGTTAATAGATGACAAGGAAAAAGCACAAGAAGTAAAGAAGGACCAATGGATGTTTCACCCAGATCCTCAAGAAGCTAAAGAACCAAAGCAAAAATACCTGGATTTTTATTTTATAAAATAAACATATTATATAGATATATTTATATAATATATCTATAAAATAATATATTTTATAAAATATACTTAAATAATACAATAATATAAATAATAAAGTAAATATTAAAATTATTTTATAAAATAAATATATTTTATTCTATAAAATAAATATACCTGCATTTTTATTTGAATTGAGTGCTTCATGGTTGTGTGTTCTGTTTTACTTGTGGCTATAGAATGAATGAAGATGAGACAATTTCATTTAGAAGCACCACAGTCACAATATTTTATACATTGCATATCATAATTCAAAAAGAATTACCCGATGTATATGGTAGGAACCATTGAGAATTTCATTAAGGTTAACTAGCCTCTTTGACGATTCTGTCTATGTAAACTCATGTGGGGAGTGGTCAGTGCTGAGCCAAATCCTCAGCCCAGGGTACTGCCTTAGCAGTGTGTTGCTCAGTGGGTTGTTTTTGTTTCTGGTTTTTAAGATATGCTGTCAGCCAGACAGGTATGGTGGCTTTCATCTGAGCTCCTGGAGGATTAAGACAGGATGGAAGCCATCCAATACAGAAAAAACAAAGTAGCATCAAAAGGAGAAGGTACCCCAGGGCTCCCCTTCATCCCCGGAAACACTGCTGTGGAGCGCAATTAAGACATTTCATCTCCAGAATGAATGCAGTTGCCTTATAAGTCCCTGTGTGGTAGGGAGAGCAACACAATCGTCCAAAACGTGATTTCTAGCTTCTGTGCAAAGTGCTGATGGTGCGTGCCACATAGGACTGGTGACTTTTTGTGTTTTCATTAATTACGTTATACCTGGTGTTTTTCCCTCAAAGTAACAATCTGTAAAAAGCATAGATGCAGGAGAATGGGGTTTTGAACTAGCTATATATTTGAGTATGATCTTCAACTCCTGATCTTTTTGCCTGGATGCTGGGATCACAGGCATGTAGCATCGTGCTTAATTATGTTTTACAGGGGACTGAGCCTAAGGTTCTGAGCATCCTAGATAACTATTCTACCAATGTTCTTATCCCTGCAGTCCCCTCAAATTAAATATTTCAAATAATAAATACGTTTTACTCTAAAACATACTACCAGGGCAATGCAATCATTTAGAGGAAAATAATTTTTATATAAACAAATATTATACCTGGTAATTTTCCTTACCTAAGATTAAAATTCTAGTAATGTTCTGATTTGTATTTGTATATCCCCCAATTTGTGTGTGTGAGTGCGTGTGTGTGTGTGTGTGTGTGTGTGTGTGAGAGAGGCCTGTTCACCACAGTTGTACATGTGCCCTGCCCAGAGAGGTCAAAAGGGTGCATAGAATCCCCTGTAATTAGTTATAAGCAGTTGTGAGACACCATGTGGGCATTAGAAAACAAACCAGAGTCCTCAGTGAGAGTGATAAGCAGTTTTACTCACTGAGCCATCTCTCTAGCCCCATAAATATGTATTTCTGTGTCCACAAGCAAAACAACTGAAATAAAAACATAAAGTCTTCTGATAGAAGTCTGTGTGGGCTAATTCTGTGCTGTCTGTGTGCGACACGATCTTTGAACTATTTGATTTGCCTTACCACTGATAAAATTAATATCATTGACCAGGACACAAAACTAGCTACAGCGAATAAACTGAGGTATGACCTTGGCTATGCAGTCATGAAGAATGGATGACTTAACATTGGTCAGTTTCTCCTGACGCACCCACCCCAAGAACACTTACCCAATGAGAAAACTTAAGAAAAGACCAAAGGGTCTAGAGAGATGGCTTAGAGCAGGTGCTTCTCAGTCTGGGGGTCAAGACCCCTCTGAAGGTAGAACTACTTTCACAGGGGTTACCAAAGACCATTAGAAAACACAGATATTTACATTATGATTCATAACAAAAGAATAATTATAGTTTTTGAAGTAGCCATGAAAATACTTTTAAGGGTGGAGGTCACCACAACACAAGAAACTGTATTAAAGGGTCTCAGCATTAGGAAGGTTGAGAATCACTGTACTTTCTAAGGATTAGAGTTTGATTCCCAACACAGATGTGAGGTGGTTGACATTTGCCTGTAACTCCAGCTCCATATGACCCAATACCCTCTTCTGGCTTATATGAGCTTCCAAACATACATGGTATACATTCACACATGGGCACATAAAGAACTTTTATCATCTTTAAGAAACAAAGCAGAAATTGCAAGCAATACCATAATACAATTTGGCTACAACTCTCATCTACAGATGCTTCTATGTCACCCTTAACTGGAGTTATGACATGTCAAACTGACTAATTGCCTAGATTTTCCCCCTCTGATTAATCAAATCAGCTAACATATTTCGGCTTATCTATCTTATGTCTATAGCCCTTAAAAAGACAATCAATAAATCTGATACAACAAAACCTCAAAGTTGCAAATTGTTTTGCAGAGCGTGGGACTAATGCTTAAAATAGTTTTAAAATAGTCATATTAATGAAGAATACATAGGTAAAAGTATATATTTCCAATGGGATTTATTTACTTCTGAGCAACTTAGCGTCTACAACACTTTCCATTTTCTGGTTTTGTAGTTTCTTATTCAACTGTTTCATTGTCTAGAACTCTTACTTTTCAGAGTACTTAGGAGTGCGTTGGGGAGGAAGTACAACATAAGTAAGGATGTTAGCTAAAATCATTGGTATTTATCAGTACAAGCTTCACAAAACAAAGCCGCGGGTCAAGGCAAGCTTAATACAGTTGGTGGGTACCTCAGGGAGGGTGGGCACATAAGGGAGGGTGGGTACCTCAGGGAGGGTGGGCACATAAGGGAGGGTGGGTACCTCAGGGAGGGTGGGCACATANACCTCAGGGAGGGTGGGCACATAAGGGAGGGTGGGTACCTCAGGGAGGGTGGGCACATAAGGGAGGGTGGGTACCTCAGGGAGGGTGGGCACATAGGGTGGGTACAGATTGATGGGAGAGGCTTCTCTATAGGTTCACAATGCTCTCTGTGGTGTTCCCAGAGTTTGGATTGGTAGAAGCTAGTGGTCTGCTTGTGGCTGGTGGAAGCTAGTGGTCTGCCCAATAGATTATAAAATGGCCTCATAGTCAACGTTTCCGAGGGCAAGAACTAGCCCAAGATAAGGTAATTAGCCTCCGGACAGGAACGGCAACACTCCATCCGGTCTCTTCGCCGGATTGGACTCCTAATCAGTTTCTGCAGATATAGCTTTGTTCAGGAGTTTTTCTTCACACAAGAAACAAGAGATTTTCTTGTTTGCAACATCTCCAACAACAGCAGAAAACACTACACCCTAGTCATAAGCCTGGCTACACCGGTTTCTGTTTGATTGAATGCGGTTATAGATGAGGTGTTATAGAACGAGCATAGAATGGTTTTCCTTAGGAAACAAGAAAAAAAAAAAAAAAAAAAAAAAAAACACTGTAAAACCTGACAGAGGGGAGAAGCAGGGGAGAGAAAGGGAGAGAGTAAGGAACAGAGAAGGAAAGCGTGCAGGGAGAAAGAAAGAGAAACATTTTTCAAATGAAATGTTTTTGCCTTTAAAGTTCTGCTCTGCTTTTCTAAAGTTTTAGCTTTATTAATTTAACTTCCTTCCTGTATCACTGAAGTATGCCTTCTCTGTCTATTTGCAGATGTAATTGCCCTTTCTCTTTATTTCCAGCCTTGACTAACAGCAGGGAAAGAAATAACAATGGGACCCTGGCTGGTGTGAATATTGCCTGACCCCAGGGCCTCTCCACCCTAACAGGAGGTTGGGTCACAGTGACAGCACTGACTAAGAAAGACAAAACACAGTTAGGGAAGTTATTTACAAGGAAAAATATCTTATTATGAAAAGGAAAGAGAAGCCAGAAAAAAATGAATTACATTTGCCAATTATAGATTCTCAAACCAGTTTCTAAAACTTCTTGTCAAACGTATAAATACAATTGTTTAATGTCTGCTAAGAGTGGCAAATATGTATGCCAACAGTCAGAATAATAATCTTTTACTAAAAGAAAAAAAAAGAAAAATCATTTTATGATTAAAAAATCTGGGGCATGAAAACAAGTCCTTACCTCTTTGAAACTATAGTTACATTGTAGGAGAGTTCCTTCCTCCATCGATCGTTTCCCAACGGGATTGTCCTACAAGATGTCCTTGATGTTAGTAAGTAGTATGTGTTGTTGGCATACACACCACCCATGGGAATTTTTGCATTACCTCTTCTAAGAAGAAATGACACCCTTTGGTTATTCAGACACTGAAATAATTTCGGTTTTAAGCCAAACCATTGCCAATGCATAAAACACTGCTCATGATTTAAAGGGAGTATGGGAAAGTTGGTCCCATCATTTGCATTCTGAGTCCTGAACCTACAGCCTTTTGTCCAAGCAGGTTTAATCCTACCTTGGATGTAGCAGATGTTTACTGGCAGTGAGAGACAGCCTCAGATAGGAGGAGGGGGTCATGACTAGGTAATAAAGGCAGATAACTTCCTAGATGGCTAGCTTCTTCCTTACTGACCTGAGACAAAGTCCTGGCACCTCAAAACAAAGGCCTTATGGGATTTTTCTTCTGACAATAGACCTGCTGTGGATCGACCAGTTCAATGAGTTCAAGAAGATATTCCCATAACAATTCAAGTTCACCAACTCTGAATTTTGGGGAGGAAGACACCTCAGAAACTTAAAAAAAAAACAAAAAACAAAAAACAAAACCAAAAAACAAAAAACAAAAAACAAAAAAAACAGCCTGGACTTTTTTGAGAAGAGACTGGGTTTTGGCTTCCCAAGCTCCTCTTTCATTTGTGGAGGTTATTTCTCTCTCTCTCTCTCTCTCTCTCTCTCTCTCTCTCTCTCTCTGCCTTCTCTATATATGTGTTTCCTCACTCCCAATAAACATCTTTATTCAAAGACTTTTATTCAAGATCTTTATTCTTTGAATAAAGATGTTTATCGCTGATTCTTGTTTGCTGGGTTTGAGAGTTTTCTACTGCTCTCTGTCCAGTTTGAGATTTCCCCTGCCTTTAATCCTTTATCTGTCAGAGAAAACAAACCCAACTAAGACCCCTAGGCTGTAACACCAGAGTTTAAGAAAGTTGGATTCGCCAAGGACCCTGAGATTCTAATGGAGCGTTAGTGTCTTTCGTGAGCCATCTTCTGTGGGGGTAAGATTTTTATAAAGCAGGAAAGGCTTTGGAAGTGCTAAGTGATTTAGATCTAAATATAAACTCTATCCAAAAAGTTGGAGAGCTGTCCATAGATAAAGCAAAGCAGAGGAAGAGATCTATCTGAGTTATTAAACTGCCTGTGTGACAAGATTTGTGGCAAATCTATGTTCCTAAGGCAAAACAAACAAACAAAACCCCCAAATCCAACGGAAATCTGAATAATCTGCTCATGAATTTCTGGAAGGTGTTAAGGCTTGAAGAGCCATTCACAGAAGGCATTGTTGATAACACAGGGCAGATGCTGAAACTCAAGACTATCCCAGGGGTGAGTAATTATCTCCTTAGACTAAACAGAGTACATTTATCCATTTATCTCCTGCAGAAGATATGCTAGCGGTGGAAGTGTTTTGCCCAACCACAGCCCCTGCCCCCCAGCAGTCAGTGGTGGTGGATGGGAAGACAACAACTGTGCCCACAGCTACTATGTCAACCAAAAGCCTCTTGCACCTAGGAAATCAGCCTGAACATTGGATAAAGCAAGGGAAAGCAAGACCTCATTCCCCTCTTGATTCTGGGTAGGACAAAGCAGCTGGATCCAGCCCCCTGGAAGGCTCACAGACTATTGCAGAATATCAAGGGTAGGAAGAATGTGAAAGCCCAAGGAATGGGTTATGTTGTGTAGCACCATCCTTTGAGCCAAACAGCCACTCTTTTCATGAGCTCAGCTCTCTCTGTTATCAAAACATCTTCACAGCTGGGCTTGTTGATGTTAGGCAACAAATTCTATCAGAGAAGGAATGGGGAGGATCATTCACCAAGAACCCCAAGACTCACCTGAGTATCCCATTGTTCTCCCTATAACTGTATGCAACTCTACCCTAAACATTAGAGTAGAGGGGAAGGGATGAGGACTGAGGGACCGAGGGCTTTGTCTGTGTCGTCATAGATGGGGAGTCAGCATCCATGCCTCCAGTATGACTACTTTAAGATCATTCATGCTACTGCACATAACCCCTTACTCATGCTCTGTAAATAAGCCCAATAAGCTCATTGTTTCCCCAGGGTTAACTTTGAGGGACTTGAACTTCAGATGGGGCTAGACACTGCTTAGTTCTCCTCCAGGGTGAAATGTCTCATAACACGGGCCTTCTCTTGTCTTTTGTAGACACTGGGTCACTTTACTGTGATGATATAAGGAACAGATGTGAGAGAAATGTTGTCTATCTTCTCTTTGGCATCTCCTGACTATGCTACTGGGGTAAGAATTCCGTGCTACTCTTCTGTAATATTTCATGGCCATGGAGCATGATCCGTTTCTGAATGCCACAGGTTCTCATTGACAGTGACTGATGAACTCCCAGTTCATCGGTTGAGCTGAGTAGGCTTATTGACCTTAGGGACTGGATAATAAAAAACAGGTGCTATTTAATCATGGGAGGGCATAAACACTATTTTTCATGGAAATAAGACTATTATCTAATGAAAACAATGAACGTTATTGAATTGACTCAAGAGCCTCAGTGGTATTAATATTCCTATTAAATTTGAGAATTAATATAATTTTTAAAAATTGTGAAATAAATCTGCTTCTTAGATTTATGTGCTCTCTCTCTCTCTCTCTCTCTCTCTCTCTCTCTCTCTCTCTCTCTCTCTCNCTCTCTCTCTCTCTCTCTCCTAGTGTGGCCTGTATCTCACTATGTAGCTCAGGATGACCACCACACTTATGGGACATCTCCTGCTTTAGCTTCTCAAATATTGGAACTAGAGCTATCATTCCCATCACGCTCAGCCACCTTTTATTCCTTACAAACCGGTAGTATGTTTTGAACATATCTTTATAGGTCCTATTGTGTATCTCTAACCTCTAAGTAGTAACATTCCTTCCTGGAGGCATGAGGTAAGCCTTTAAGTCTCAGGAATTAAAAGGCTCTGGAAGCTTGGTACTCTCCTGTGGGCAACTACAGGCAAGTTGAGCAGTGAGCTCCAGGGATGTAGCTTTCCTTCATTGTCAGTCATAAAGGGTGGGATCTTGGTAATGGAGCTGCCTTTGAATCACCTGTGCTCCTGTTAGCACCCTCATTAAACTTATCAGTTCACTAAACTAGACTTGAGTGGACTCACTTATTTGATCTGCCATCTCTTCCCTGTGTGGGTGAATGTTTATCTGTTCATATCTGTGAGTATATACTCAGAGGGTTTAAAAAAATGTGGGTTGTATTGCCTGAGCAGAAATAGCCAGAGGCTTGCAACTGGTCCAAGTGTAGACGAGAAATGGCAATAGGGTACTTAGACCTAAATGGGACATCTCATCTACCCCCTGTTCCATCCAGGGACCCACCGAGGTTCAGGAGACATCAGAGAGAAGGAGAGCAAGTAGAACTAGATTAAGAGCCAGAGATTGAGGCGAGATGCTAGGGAACACTGTCTTCTATAAGTGATAAGCCCACATACTCACCCACTCGCTCGCTACAGCTATGATTTCCTGTGCAAGAATGAGCCTGTCAACATTCTCATCATTCATTATGGGAGAGATTAGGGCTCAGGAAGCTTCCCCCATCCCTGTAGGACTATTTACACTTAATAATAACCAATGAAGACAGTGGCATTTTGTTTCAGTGGTGAAGGTACTATCAGCTGCCAATGCTCCAGGAAGCAATCTTTCACCTATCATGAATGTTCACACAGACACTGTGAGTCTCTCTCTCTCTCTCTCTCTCTCTCTCTCTCTCTCTCTCTCTCTCTCTCTCTCTCACACACACACACACACATACACACAAGTAGGAAAAGGACATGCTGGGAAAAAGAAAAATTCCAGAAAAGAAGGGGGTGGGGGAATAAAAGGGCAATAGGAGGGAAGCAAAAAGAACTGAAGTTCATAGATAAATGTACAAAACTATCAAAGAATAAAAATTACATTTAAAAAAATATAACTTAATGTTTTGTCATATTATTTAACTAATTTTGATCAGAAAATACAATATCGCTCCTTTCAGCTACCTGTAAGATACAACTAAGAGTTTTATAAAAATCTTGAGTAAGGATTTGGAACTATTGCCTGAAACCACAGGGTAGGCATGATGGTGGTCTCATAGAAGTTTCAGACCTCTCATCCAGGATCTCGGAGTGTGTAAAGCCATAACAAAAAGTACAAAGTCATAACAAAAGTACAAAGGAATTGAGGTTGCAGATGGAATTGTTTGCTAATCAACATTAAAACAGAGAGGCAGTATTGGATCTCTCCCAGGTGTTTTCAATAGACTTAGATACCTTCATACCTGAGGAAGAAGGCAGTAGAGAAGACAACATGGAAGTAGTTGTAGAACGTTAATTGACCATCACCTTTCTATTCTTGCAGAAAATGTTTGAGGCTACAGCTCTCAAAGAACAACTGGGGCAGGACCATAGGAGAAGGAAACATGAAAACCAACACAAAGAAGCTTAGTTGAAAGAGAAAGACTATAAATCCTTCCCCACTTCAACTGCACATAACAAACAGAACCTGCTCAAGAAAAGCCAGCAGCATACAAAGGTGTGTGAGGGAGGCCGCTGTTATATAAATGCCCTATAAAATGAAATGAGGCTTGCGGCAAACAGCTTTGGAGCAGATGTCTTTTCCCCACTCGCCAGCTAAACTCCCATCACTGAAAGCACTTCCCTGTCTTGATAGAATCTTTCCTTTTCTATTTCTAGCCATGTGTCCCTAGTGCATTTCATTGTCCCAGAACAAGAGAGACGAGCGACTTCAGCAGGGGCTGAGGGACTCAGACTGCACCTGTAAGAGAGGTACATAAACTATCTAGACAATATCCTTAAAAAGCAGGGGGCCCTTGGTGGATCACTTTGTTCTATTTACTTGAGGCAGATTCTGTAAGCTTGTCTGCTTGGGAAATTAGGCTCAAGGCCATGCCACCTAGGAAATCTATAGACTACCAAAAGTAGCCTTAAATGTTTTAAATTCAGACCACAAAGTAAGAGAAAAAGTGATCTTTTGATTTTTAAGCTTTTTGTGGATTCTTTGTGAGTTTCATAACATGTACCCCAGTCCCACTCATCTCCCTATCCCTTCATAGCCATCCTTTACCCTTGTAACTTCCCCCCACAAATAACACACACACACACACACACACACACACACACACACACACAGAAACAAAAAGACAAAGCATAGAAAACATCTTATCATGGAAGCTGTAATATGTGACAGTGTGTCCCACAGTATATCCCTCTGTCCACATATCTTCATCACAAATGTCATTGCAATGAGTCATTTATCTGCTTTGAGATCTCTGACTTCTGTAACATCATCAATATTGGATCCTCACTGGACCTCCTCCTGGTTATCCTGTTCTTGCCCTGTGTCATAGATCCTGCAGCTTTGGGTCTGCAGAACTGATAATTTCATACATCTAAATCATTTGCAGATGATATATTTGGGGTAGGCCAACTCAGAGCCCTGCATCTGGACCTGGGTAGTAGCTGAGCTGGTCAGCAAGTCAGCTCTTCCTTATCTGCACCAACAGAGCAAGCTCTTCAACACTACTCTGATTTGAACACTCTATGCTGCCATTGGCAGGAGACAGGGCCAGCTCTCCTGCCCTCATGCTCTCTGGACCAGCTCACCTGAACCCATGCCTCCAGGCCAGCTCCACTATGGTGCCCAGTCAAGGTGTGGGGCCCAAAAAGTTATCTTTTTATCATGTTTGAGTCACTCTCATTTTGAATTTGTTCCATATGCTAACACCAACAAATAGGATTTTTAGGCTATGACCACTACATACTATTAAACCTAATTAAATTTGATAACTATAGATATATATATCAGGCCCTGAATCTTTTGTCTTCATCAGTTAGCAAAGGTAGAACCTATAGGAAAAACAAAGATATTGTTATATAATTGTATTCCAATTAATACCAACAGGCTAAATGGATGTTGAAGCTTCTAAACTTTGTCACACAAGGTGAGATTTGCAATCATACTCTCAACACCATTTTATTTTCCTAATTTTGCTGTCATCCCAGGAATCCTCAAAGGCAAGATAAAGTTAATTATCCTGAAGAGAAGGTGTCTGCAGAAAAAGCATAATTACAGACCAGAGTTATAGCCCGTCTGTAACCTTGCTTTAGGGCTACTTTATTGGGGTCTTATGTCTACCATCCTTCTCCTTCTCAATCCCTTCCCCCCTTCCCCCCTCCACCGGCAAGACTTGGTAAGTGAGAAAAAAGCTTAGAGGGGAAAGGAGGCAGAGTTGTCTTTAGGGACTTCCTACTGATTAGGGGTATCAAGTTCTTAGAGGTTAAGTGCAATCTTCCCTATCTGGGGTATCTCCAACAAGCAACCAGCTATCCAGTAAAGGACAAAGTGGCGGGAGGGAGCAGCAGAAGGGGGGCAGGAGGAGGGAGAGATGGAGGGGAGCATGAGAGAAGCAGGAGGGGAAGCAGCAGGAGGGGGAACCTGCAGGGGGAGCAGGAGGAGGAACAGGAGGAGCAGGGGGAGCAGGAGGTGAGCAGCAGGAGGAGGAGCATGATGGTGGGAGCAGGAGGGAAGCAGGAGGGGGAACCTGCAGGGGGAGCAGGAGGAGGAACAGGAGGAGCAGGGGGAGCAGGAGGAGGAACAGGAGGAGCAGGGGGAGCAGGAGGGGAGCAGCAGGAGGGGGAACCTGCAGGGGGAGCAGGAGGAGGAACAGGAGGAGCAGGAGGAGCAGGAGGAGGAACAGGAGGAGCAGGGGGAGCAGGAGGGGAGCAGCAGGAAGAGGAGCAGGATGGTGGGAGCAGGAGGGAAGCAGGAGGGGGAACCTGCAGGGGGAGCAGGAGCAGGGGGAGCAGCAGGAGGAGGAACAGGAGGAGCAGGAGGAGCAGGGGGAGGAACAGGAGGAGCAGGGGGAGCAGGAGGAGAGCAGCAGAAGGAGGAGCAGGATGGTGAGAGCAGGAGGGAAGCAGGAAGGGGAACCTGCAGGGGGAGCAGGAGCAGGAGGAGCAGCAGGAGGAGGAGCAGGAGGAGCAGGGGGAGCAGGAGGGGAGCAGGAAGAGGAGCAGCAGCTGCCAGAGCCTTTAGGGCTCTGGTATTGTTATACCCTTGCAAGATTCCCCAGAATTCCTAATGTAAATGATCTTTAACTGGCAGAATCACACCCCAGCCAGAGCATGTGACAAATCATAGTCAGCTGCTCTGGAAAATCTGAAGCAGCCCAATGTCTCACACTTGGGATTAAAACAAAAACATATTCACACAACACAACTGGGTTTTATAATTAAGCAACATTCTCACTACACCAGTATATGTGACACTAACAAACGTTCTAAGTTTTTCGGGTAAATATGAGTCTATACATTTAGATTAAAAAGGGAAAGGCACTGTCACCCACAAAGAGTGGGTAGAATTAGTGATGGTAATAAAGTGAATTTTCTTGATAGGTTGCTCAGTGGGTGTGAACACTCATGACTCACGATGAAAACGTATACAGAAGCAAAACTCGTTCTGAAGAGTTGGGCACTTTTGGTCAGTAAGATGGTGCTCTGATGAAGCCACCCGAAAGTGGAAAAATACAGAAGTAATATCAAGGAAGTACAATTAAAGATGTCACATGATCTCTGCATGAATGCTCACTGCTGATAGCATGTGCCAGAGAAGTAGAAGAGGACATTGTACAGAAATCCATAAAGATAGAGCTGGGATGCAAGAGACAGATTTAATGAGATGTGAGATAAAGTCCCATATGGAGAGAGAATGCTGAAAATCTACACTGGGATAGAAACAGAACTATCTAGTCAAATATGGGTGGATCAGGTGATCAGCAGAAGTTGGATAGACATTTTTTAAAAGTCACTTTTTTATTGTTGATGAAATAAACCAAAGATATTAGAAAAGAACTGGAATTTTTAAAAGATTAAGGAAACCTAGGAGGTAAGGCAATTGAGATGTCAAAATGCAAAATGTATTATGATAACATGACAAAACAATGAAGCTCAGGCCAAAGGATCTTTAAGTACTTCGGAGGCTTAAACGAAGGACAAAAGTCAGAACAATTTTGTTGTTTGAGACCATTACACATCAGCAAGCAAATAAATCACAAATCCTCTGTTCTGTCTATGGGAAAACATTTGGGTGAAAAGGAGACATCTAGAGGAAATGCTCTAAATGATTTTGTTTTGGATGTTCACATTAAGATGACAAGGTTCATTTTGTGACAATATAGAAATAGAATTATATTAAAAATTAAAAAGGGGATGTGGAGAGGGTTGCTGTCATTACATTTTTTTTTTTTTTTACTATCTAGGAATCACAGTAGATATGAAATAGTTTGAAAGACCTGGTCACTTTTAAATACTCTAGCTTCCAAATATCTGTTACTGGTACATGCTACATGAGAAACATTTGTGCTAAGATTGTCATCCACATCGTGTGATTTCTTATACATTCTTTACGTAGATACTATCTTCTCCATGAGCCCTTAGTAATTGATTATGTCCATACATTATTTCTTTATTATAGTAAATGACTTTCCTTGCTAGAATGTAAATTCCAGCTGATAGTATTTTAAAAATAATGAACCCCAGTTAAGTAAACACTCAGAGTTAGAAATGACCAAAAGAGGTGACTCCATCTTGAGAAGCTAATACCCACACATGAGTATATATAACTGCTCCTTCACCTTTAATATTCTCTCACTCTTGCTCGCTCTCCATCCCCCTGTCTCCCCTTCACCCTTAATGTCTATGTTGAACTATATTAAAATATTTTAAATAAACTATACTTTAATTCATACTGAATTATTTTTCCTGTGTGTAAAATATAAGGTTCACCTGAGTAGAGGTCATCTCTTTCTCTTCCTTTACCTTTCTCAATCTCCTCCCAGGGCCTTATGGCTCCCTCTCCCAAATTTCTGGACTCCTCTTCATTAATTGTTATATAGAGACAAAACCTGCTGAAACTACAGTGTAGATGATTTCAAAAATGGCTATTTGGCATTGGATTAAAAAACTGGAAATTTCCTTCATGGGGAGTACCAGTTTCTCTTCTCTTAGCAGTCTTTACTTGCCTATAGCTTGTTGTCTAGGGTTGAGGCCCTACAAGATTTCTGGTTTCCATGCTAGCATGTCTATGAGTGTTGTCCTTGACTGGTTTAGTTGAGGCAGCTACATTGTTGAGGAAACTTCCCTGTCATTTTAGGAGACACAATCTCCCAGCAGACTCGGTGGTCCCCTGGATCTAAAGGTTTTTTTTTGTTTTTGTTTTTTAACCCCCCTCCCTTCTAAAATGTTCCCTAGTCATTAGGTATAGTAGAATTATCAGGTGGGCTGCTACAACCCTCTTGCTCCCAAATAAGTTCAAGGCATTTCTACACCCTCTTTATTCCATTCTAGCTCCCGAATAATAGACAAAGAGCCCTAGTATTTTTATTAACAAGCTGTAAGCTTAAACTTGGTGGGTTCTGAACTATTCTAACCCTTTAAGCTATTTACCTCCCAGCCACAGGCCATGGTACCCACAAACTGAGTCTCACCCTGGCTTGTTCTGTTCCATGTGTGTCTTCAAGGTGAATTTGGTGACTTGCTCCTCATGATTCCTCCTGGACCTTCTGCCTCATACCTACCTCTCCTGTACATTCCTCGTGGTCCTAGTCTTCCTCCTTTGCCCTCTCTCTCTGGTCTCCCTGGGATACTCCCATCCACCCACCCCCAACTCAAATCAGAAGTCCTATTCTCTTCTGCTCAGCTAATTGGCTGATCAACTCTTTAATGACCAACCAGAAAGTGATGGAGAAGAACGTTTACAAAACATTGAGATGGGTGATGTTTCATAAAAATAACGACCCCGAAGTCCATCCTGTACTCAACTCTTTGTCAGGATAGAAATCGGCATTTGAATAATACAAAGACAACCTTTACACTGTGCACAAAAAGATTATCCCTACAATTAGATGCAGAAGTTGTGCCATAAATATACCCACTGGAGATGGGTGCCCCGTGATTAGTTGTCCTCTGTATTTTGGACCAGGTGTCTTTTTTGCTTGTTTGTTTTTTATATTGTTTGTTTGTTTTGTTTTTCTGTAATTGTCTGTCTATTGCAAAGAAAAGTTTATTCAGTGAGGGTTGGAATCTATACTTATCTGTAGGCATAAGAATAAATATTTAGAATGTAATTGGGAATGGTGTTGGTTTAGTAAGGTGAGGGTAGTAGATTCTCCTCTAAGATCCATGACCTCACTAGTCATAGGTAATTCGCTAGGTTTCCAGTATCCAGCATCATTTCCCTCCTGCTGATTAGGTTTTAAGTCCAAACTGATAGCTGTTGGTTACCACCAAGATATGAATGCTATTTCTGCCCCTTTAGAGATATCTTGGGTGGGGTTTTTCTTTGTTTGTTTGTTTTCTATCTAATAAAACCCCCAGTTCCACGTAGGAGAAACTCCTTTTCAAATTGTTGGTCAGGGGAAGTCAAGAGAATTCCAAAACAATACAGGTTATTGCTATTGCCTTTGGTTGCCTCTCAGATGTCCATATCATTGATGGCATCGGGAATTTCAGACACAGGACTAAAAGGATCTGAGCTTGATCTGACCTGAAAGCCGCCTCACTGAAGACGAGCTTATGCAACTGGAAGGTGCTGTGCAAGCAGCCCAGGAAGAGAAGCCACCAAGAGTCTTGTGTCGCTGTACAGCCTAAGAACAACAACCCTTTTGTTCTCATTTAGGATCCTTCAAGGATCTTTTGATTAAGCTCTTTGTACATTTTCTACCTTCTTTCTACCAACAGTCATAGCTTTCTTTATAAGTACAAATGTGGGGGGGGGGGGTTGTGTACACCTGTATATTCGTGCCTATAGAAGTCAAAAGATAGCATTGTTTCCCCTGGAATGACGGGCAGTTGTGAGCTGTCCAATACAGATGTTGGGATCTGAATATGGGTCCTCTGGAAGAGCAGTGAGTGTTCTTAACTGGTAACACAACTATCCAGCCCAATGAATTAATACATAAGGGTTACTTATTATCATCAAGGGATCATAAAGATCTACAGTCCGACTTGAACGACAATGATAACAAAAACTGTGATAAGTTTAAATGAAACATGCAAAGTCTTGGGGGAGGGGTGGTGGTAGTACTGTGTGCATTTTATGTATGGCTTTATGAGTGTGTTTTGTCACTGTGCTTGTCATCGTTTGTAAAGTCAATACAACCTAGAGTCATCTGGGAAGGGAATACCACATTTGAGGAATTGACTCCAACACGCTTGTGGGCATTTTCTTGATTAATGCTTGATGTAGGAAGAAGGCTCAGTCCACTCTAAGTGCTGCTACTCCTGGACAGCTTGTCCTGAGTTGTATAAGAATGCAGACTGACCAAGCCATGGAAAGCAAGTAATGAAGCAACATTCTGCCACAACCACTGCTCTTGCCCTGAGCCCCCATCCTGGCTTCCTTGGAGGATGGACTGTAACCTATAACCCAAGCAACCTCCTTTCTCTCCAGGTTGCTTTTAGTCCTGGTGTTTATCACAGCAACATGAAACAAGCTAGACTCGTTCTCATGAGTGCTTATCTTTATTTATTGCTTTCATGATGTCACATTGTTAAAAAAATAATAGAAGAGATTTAAACAGGTCTTAACACAATTCTTTGAGGTTCTACAAAGGAATGTTTATTGAAGAGGAAATGAAGTCATGCTATATCAGTTTTTAAAATGTGGTACAAAATAGTATACACAATGTTGTTAACTTTTTTTCAAAGAACTTTTTTTTTAAAAGATTTATTTATTTATTATATATAAGTACACTGTAGCTGTCTTCAGACACACCAGAAGAGGGCATCAGATCTCATTACCGATGGTTGTGAGCCACAATGTGGTTGCTGGGAATTGAACTCAGGACCTCTGGAAGAGCGGTCAGTGTTCTTAACTGCTGAGCCATCTCTCTAGCCCAATGCTGCTAACTTTTACAGTGTTTGTTTGCCTTTTGTGAATGCTTCGAACTCTGTCTTTGTCTCTGTCTCTGTGTCTCTGTGTCTCTGTGTCTCTGTGTCTCTGTCTATCTCTGTCCCTGTGTCTCTGTCTCTGTCTCTCTGTCTCTCTGTCTCTGTCTCTGTCTCTGTCTCTCTGTCTCTGTGTGTGTGTGTGTGTGTGTGTGTGTGTGTGTGTGTGTGTACACTCTTGCTATGGTGAGCATGTTGGGGTCAGAGGAAAACTTTCAGGAGTCCATTCTCTCCTTCCACTAAATGGACCCGGGGATCAAGCTTGGGTCATCTGAGTCTTGGCACTCCTTTCTCATCCTTTAGAATCAATTGTCAACGCTAGAGAGAAACTATTTTTCAAATTGTTCTGTTATTTTTTTTCCAATAGATGTTTACCCTTCAGAAATGATGTGGATACACTAAAAAAGAAAAAGCACACACATCTCGAAAAGGCTCCAAATTATAGAAATAGAAAGGGACTAACAGGCTTTATAGACTTTTAGGTAAGTATTGGTTTTAATAAGCATTTTCATCAGCAACCAAATATGCCTCTGTTCAAATCTCTTGAACCTTGAGTTATAAAGAGGAGATGTTTATGTTCATTCCTGGGGAAAGGCAATGACAAATAATGATTTTCCCCTCAAGGTCTTTCTAAAAGTGTAGCACATCACATTTTTATTTACTATATTAAATATTAAGCTAGTCAACAGCAAGTTAATCTTTCTCCTATCAGAAGGATTATTTGCTTGTTTGTTTTTACATTTTTGGATAGACTTGCTATATATTATCTTGCAAATTAAGTTTCTTACCAAACAATATCAGGTTTGTGTCATATTCTGACATCTTGGTCTGAGAAACCTGACTGGGGCTATATGGGAAGGAAGACACGGCAGACGCTAAAGAAAGCAGAAATACACATACAGAAAATCTGGGACCAGTTGGGCTGTAATCATTCTGATGGAGAGCGAACCAGAAATTCAGTGCTTTTATTACATATAGCACATGGAAGAGGGTATAGCTGGCCTCAGTTGTAGGTCTCTGTAGGGGAGCTATAAATATTCACAGAGCTGTGGTTTCTGCACACACTGTCAACATTTGTACTCAGAACAGGGAAAGGCTTTGCCATCACCCCAAGTCAGATCTGGGGAATTCTCATGGGCCTAAGACATTGGGGTCTTTAACATAGTCACATTCCCATTAAACAATGCCGAGTTACTCAAGACTTTATCTACTTACCACAGTTTGGTACCACTGGTTTGGAGTCTAATCACTGGACTGATCCAGTGATTAGACTCCAAACCAGCCAATTAAATTCCATTCACCTGACTTTCAAGTCTATTATTGACCAGTGTGTCAGCCCTTTCCTTCATGGCTCATGAGAAGTAAAAGAGACTTCTAAAGTCCACATCCTTAGCCTGTTTTGTGATGAAAAGATGATCAGTGCCATTGAACCGATTTAAAGATTAAAGAGGAAGGAGCATTCGAAAGCATGTATATTTTTCTTGCAGCTTAACTGTTATTATTAGTGAATTAGAAAACACGAACAAGGAGAAGAGATGCAGAATTTCATCTTTACTGGCCGTCAGAATAATTTTAGAATCAGAAAGGGCAAAGTAAAGGCAAGATCTGGCAAGAGCTTACTTTAGGTCGGGGTGAAATAAGAAAGAACAGGATGTAACAAGAAAGAACAGTGAGAACATGCTCAAGCGTTCTAGGCTGGTTAATTTTATAATAGACTGGTGATCCAGTAGCTCTGTAACTTGTGGGGACACACACCCAAAGAAACAAGCACATTAGCAGAACCTTGGTAAAAGGCAAATGCTCCAGTTTCTTACATCAATAAACTAATTACTGAGAATGAGATTTCATGTCGGTCTTTAGAAACTTTCTAGAATTAATTATCAGATAAATTGCTTATTTATTTAGGAAAAGAAAAATAAGGGCTGTCAAGATGGCCCAGTAGGTGAAAGTGGATACATGGATGCTTTTTGTTTGTCTCTTGGCCAGTTGCTCTACTTAAGAGAGTCCATATTATATCAAAGTGACAAGGTAATGAATGAAAGGGACAGGAGTGCAATATGCTAGTCTTGATATTAAAGGAAAATCATTCATTTATTCACAGGAAAATATGACTTTTGCTATGGTCTTCTCACATATGGCTTTTATTATACTGGGCTAATACTGCAACTATTTTGTTGATAGTTTTTTTTTCCCATGAAAGAGTGTTAAATTTTCTCAAATCCCTCCTGTCTATATCTATTGCTATAAGTATGTAATTGTTGGGGGGTTGCTTTTGAATGTTGTATCATAATTGTGTATATAGAGACTTATCATATTTATCAGGAATAAATTATCAGAGTCTGCTAGAGTTAACCTCTGTCTTCTTAAGCTTGATGTACAGCTCCTAGCCTGGAACAGGAGGCCCCACAAACTAGCAAGGTACATGAGCAAAGCTGACGCCCATGAGTCTGGCTGTGTATCAGCCTAGACTCTGATCCCACTAAGATTGGCCTGATGCTAGGGTATTCATGGAAACTTGGTCATTGGGGACTTTGGAACTGGGATGAGCTTCCATGCTAGGCTGTGTATGCTAACTTTGTTTAGTGTTGGCCTTAAAAACTGTGTCTGTGGGTTCTAGCTTTGAGCAATTTCCTTCAAAGAGACTGAACCTTACATTGAACACTCTACAAGGCTAATCAGATGATCAGTGGAGAGGTAGGTCTACATCAGATTATATTGGTCTATATTACTCCCTTAATCTCCATGTATTGCTGCCTCTGTGTGGGACTTAATATCCTGTGACTGTTTAGTAAAATTCTTTATAATATATTACGTACCCTATCTTCCAACTGCAAGGCTAAGAATGCCTTTAATGCAGATCAGAGGCCTAGCATGCAGATTTCCCCACTTTACCCTGGTCCACCTTCCAGGTCTTTTGACCATGATTGTCTTCCCTATGTTACTCTATGTGAACTTAAACATCTGAAATGAAGCCGCATCAAGTTGTGAATGAAAATCACTGAAAGAAATCTGTTTCAGCGAGACTGGCTGGCTGGCTGGAATTTCTGTACTATGGAGAGACTGGAATGTTGCTGGTCCAGGGGCCTCCTTTCTAAACTTTCTAATAATAACAACCTTAGGATTAAATTA
Organism: Mus pahari; assembly: GCF_900095145.1. NCBI lineage: Eukaryota > Metazoa > Chordata > Mammalia > Rodentia > Muridae > Mus > Mus pahari. The sequence continues at coordinate 55,035,553 of NC_034606.1, forward strand.
TGTTGTAAATGGTAGTTTCAAAATTAATATTGCCAAACTAGGTTAAAATTTATATAAAGGTTATAAAAAATTTTAAAGGTTAATTCAATAACATGAGATATAATTAGTGATTGATTTTTCTACAATAATACTTCATTAAGTATTGATTTGTTCTCAGTGTCCTTTTACTACATGAACATTTTTTTAGTATTTTTTATTGGATATTTTCTTTATTTACATTTCAAATGTTATCCCCTTTCCCACATACAGTTACCAAACCTAGACACTATTGTGGATGCCAAGAAGTGCATGCTGAAAGGAGCCTATTATGGCTGTCTCCTGAGAGGCCCTGCCAGAGCCTTACAAATACTACATGAACATTTAAAACCTGTGATTAAATATCTTTTCCCATTGGGCAAAGACTTTGATTTTTAAATAGTCAATCATTACCTTAATTATATTTTAAAAATTTTCTGTTTAGAAAATGGTGTCTACTAGAATGTTCTACTAATTACATAATTGTTGTAAACCTTGTTCTAATGAATAAAAATTAAAATATGTTTATAAAATTTGCTCAATTAGATCAACAAATAACACATAATATTTTAAAAGTCTTTCAATTATAATAGCTAAGGTTCAAAAATTGGAATCTTCTTCATATGATAAAAACCAAATAATTTTATAAAAAATAAGAACTTTACATTTCATTTGTCAGGTCTAAAGTAACAGAACTTATAGAACGAGTCTCTCTATATAGAAAGAGGATTTATTAGAATGACTTTTAGAGCTGCCTGCAAGTCATGCAAAGAGGTTCTGGATGAAGCTTCCATAACTGATCACCTCGGCATAGGTGAACTTTTTGGTGCTGCACTTGATTTTGAATTAGCCATGCTTCTATAAGCAACCCTTCACCCACACTCCTGTGACCTATACTCACGTAAACACATCAGTTTGCCAAGTTAAAATTTTATGGAATTATTATTTTGGTCTATTATTAGATCTAGAGTGGATGAATATACATCTGTCTATGTCTCCCCAGAAAAGTTAACACAATACCTTTGGCACCCAAATGGGCTGTTAACAGAACCATAGGTGTTTTGGAGGAGTGCTCAGATGGCCTCTGCAGTGGGTGCTGAGACATGCATCTCAGCCTGATCCATGTAAGGGCAGAGGAGAACTGGCAGGGAAACACAGATATACTACTTTTACAGTGTGGTCTGGGATGGTGGACCTCCTTGCTCTAGGTCATTGCCTGCTCTCTGAGATGTATCGTACAAAGAACATGCTACCATAGCTAACTAACTCGAGAATGGAACATCCTTGAGGGGATCCTGAGTTGTCTGGTTTCTATGTGTATAGATTAGCATACCTACTTGATGTGTGGGTTCTGCCACATGAACATGGGGATACCTTAGAAATGGTTAAAGGTTTAGAGCATGCATTACAGTCCCTAAGAATGGGGTGTATGAGACAAGACTGTGTATAAACTGCCATGGAAGATGTGTGCTAATGCTGTCACACACTAATGCTACAGATGTGGAACCAAGGTCAAGGTGGCTGCTCAAAGACAACTTTCTTCTCAATGAGAAAAATCACAATGGGGAAGGTGTATGTGTCTGGCATCCTCCACTTCAGCAATGACTTGGCCAATTAATTGGAAAAGAGAGAGGACTAAAAGGAGGTGGAAATGCTGGCGTCCCAACCATTGCTTTTTATGGCTGTGGGACCAAAGGGGAAAAAATGAATAAAAGTTTCATCTTTACTAAAGAGTCATGGTATCAAAACCTTGGACCTCTGAGAGGAATTCAGTAGGAGGAAATCTGAGTTAAAAGTAATATAAGAGACCACAGAAGCCATCTCTTCAACAGAAGGGAAAAGTCACAGTTCAGCAGGTAGATGGGGCCTTTGGTAATGTCCCACGCAGTACCAGAGACTGATATTCAGAGACTATTCAGCATCAAAACTGATTAAGTTATGAAAGACCTTTAAACAAGCTGTGAAAATTATCCCAGCCTCACCTATGAGACCGTGGATGGTAAGAGCAGTTATTCCGAGGGCTGAGATAGATGGCAAACTGGGGAACAAAACTACCCATCTGTTTGAAAGATGAAGGTTACATAACCCGAGGAGGGAAATTAACCCATAGCAGAGTGGAATGGCTTATATAAACCACTGGGGATACTTGGTTATCACCAGGTGAAGTTCTCATGAATATCAGGGACTGGAAAACAACGGCGGATGAGCAGGTATTACTGAGAAAACTGGGTATAAAAGATATTGTACCTGATGCCCAGCTCACCAGCACAGCTAGAACATGCTCATGTAGGAGTTAAGAAAGAGACTGACTTCCCCCAAGTCCATAAGACTGCACTGTGCTTCAGTAGTTCTGTTGAGTTCTATGGTAATTGATGATATTTACAAGGTAAGAAAGGCTTTGATGTACCCAAATAACCTAGACCAGTATTGTTATATGGTCCCCATAGAGAATGAATAAAAAGTTCTTTTGAGGTAATGAAATTATGTATTATAAAAGAAATTCATCCATAAGAACACAGAAAAAATAACTTCTTGTCCAGTAACAGGAGACTCTGGAAAATCCTAGCATTGATTCTGTAGCCAGACTGCCTCAGGTCAGTTCTCAGCTCTTGTAGTCATTTCCAATATGATTCTGGGCAAGGATTTTAGTTCCTTCACACTCCAAGGTACTCATCTATAAAATGTAGGCAATAATACAGTTCACTAGATGCTCAAGCACAGCTATAAAATTCTAACAATTCTAATTTTTATATAAATATCATTTCTGAAAGAGAACTGAAAACCTCACACTAATAATATGAAATGAATTAATGAATAGATTAAATATAACAATAACTGTTACAGAGAAAGTTCAGGATGTAGTTCAGAGTCATCAAAAGGATTATTTGATTCCCTGAGTCACTTACACTCAGACCAAAGAACAGGGGGAAAGGACACTATTCCTCCAACACAGAGAAAAATATTATGGACATTGGCATTTTTAAACTTTTGCAATGGAGAACATTCAGTGTTGTTCTTGTGAAGGGTTCAACTAGCTGTAGATGTGATTATAAAATTTTGGTTTTAACTTGAACAAAGTTAAAATTATTTTCATGGGAAAAATCTCCCATCTTCTGTAGATGGATCAAATAAAATATTGAGAGCATATACTCTGAATGGAGTTTCATTACTGATAAAAAAGAAAAAAGATGTGAAAAATCAAGTGCATTTCTGTGAAACATTTTGCTGGATTATTTACAGTTCTAGGAATTTTTCTTTTAGAGATGATTTTTATGTGTAACGAGAGTGTAATAACTTTTAAGAATATATTTTTTTTTATTCTGCCTATAAACTAAGAGCTTGGTAGTTAAAGTGAGAATGACAATGCCTGCCTCTTGTGCAGCTTCTATACCCCAGCCATTTCCCATGGACTCACGTGCACTCAAACCCCATTTTCAAGAAATCCTTCATATGTTGAGCTATTTCATGGGAAGAACATATTGTCTCTCAAGTGTTAAAAGTGAATTCTAAAAGTAATAACCACCCAAAGATGAGACTGTAGAGCTCAGAGGCCCAGATGTTTCACATCAACTACAATATGAACACATTGAAGAAAACTAAAAATTACATATTTCTTTTCTTCATTCTCAGTTATCCAGAGGTTGATGGATAATCAATATCAGAATTTGATAAAGATTAACATCTCTTTGCTTTCAATTCTTCATGCTAAATTACAGTAAAGAATTTAATGTACATTTTGTCTAGATACTGACATACTGAGATACTGTGGAAGTTGGGACCAAAACTCAGAGTAATTAATTTGTGTATTTTAGGTCTGTCCTAGATTCAGGCTGTGCAATGGTTAGTGCTGGTCAATTTTAGCTTGGTTAATAATGTGTGTAAAAGATTAAGTAGGAAGACTTGAAGAGATTTCAACTCAGCATCAAGGAATTCATAGTATATGAAAAGATTAGTACAGAACTTTAAAAAGTCAATTACTTTATTCTAGGATAATAGAAAAGATTGGGGTCATCTCAGAAATTGGTCAGTTACCACCCATCATAGGCCAGGAGGAATGAAATAGATAGATGGGTTTTGAAACTTTAGATGGTAGGGCCTAGCTAGAGAAAGACGTCACTGAGCATTGTGTCAGGTGCCAAATATGACCTGGCACTAGAGACTTGGAACGGGGAAGCCGTGGATGAGGTAACCGGAAGCAGATATTAACTGACATTGGTTGGACAGTACATTTTGAATTATTTTGTCTGACATTACAGCCTATGATATAATAATCTAATTCTGTATACAGCTTAGCTATTGACCATTTGTGTAGTCAGCCTCTCCTCCACAAGGATAATATTTAATGTTTGAAGATGCAAATGGGGTTTTGGAAATCTCTCAGGCCCATTATAATAGACTACAGTCATCTCTGGTTTATTATACAAGCGTTGAACAATAAGTTATAACAAACAGTTTACATGAAAGAAATAAAGGAATGTTGTAGTAACATTTGCCGTGCATAAGAGCTTATGGGCCTAAGGTGTACAGATCATGACAATACTTGTAACTTGCTTTTTAGCTGTCTGTGAAGAATTCTCTCCAGTGTCTAATCTGTTGCCTTTGGGCTCCTACTCAATGCTTCCATTTGCTGTTATCCCTCCTCTGAGTGTAAGACAATTATTTTTACTTAGTCAAGATTTTCTATCCAACTTTTGTTATTTTTCCTACTGAAAACTCATGTATTTAAAATAATTTTCTGAAAAGCCTTTATCTTTATTGAGATGAACCAGGGAAACCCATTTACCTGGGATCTATTATACATGCAAATAATAATCAGTTGGAATGTAATCAATGATTGCACTTTATCCTGGACAGGTGAGTGCGCTTGAACTGAAGAACAGTCAATGCTTCTGTGAGTCTCACTTCCTTGAAATAATTCTGATACCCAGAATCATCCTTTGGCTTTCTTCTTATATATCTTCTCATTTCCCTTTCAGAAAGAGGTTAACCAGTCTTTTTCTTACCCTCTATCCTTCCTGGTTTCCAAGCTCATTTTCAGACTTCCTGGGCTGGCTAGGTTTTTATGTCAACTTGACACAGCTAGAGTCATTTTGGAAGTGGAAACATCAAATGAGAAAAAATGCTCCAAGAGATTGGTTTGTGGGCAAAGCTGTGGTGCATTTCCTAGACTGATGATTGTTATGGTTGGGTGAATTCCACAGAGAGTAGTCACTGTGAAGGGGTGGTCCTAGAGAACATCAAAAAAAAGCAGACTGTAGAGAAGCTGAGGAGGAGGGAGATCCTCTAGGAAGACCAGCAATCTCAGCTAACCTGGACCCCAAGATCACTCAGACACTGAGTCACCAACCAGGCACATACACTAGCTGATATGAGACCCCCTATACACAGCAGAGGACTGCCAGGTCTGGACTCAGTCAGAGAAGATGCACCAAACCCTCAAGAGACATGAGGCCCCAGAGAGTCAGGAGGTCTGGTGGGATGGGAATGGAGGGTGGGGTGGGGTCGTTCTCTTGGAGACAGGAGGGGAGGTATGGGATGAGGAACAGTCAGAGGGCTGACCAAGAAGGGGATGAAGACTGGACTGTAAAAATATATTAAAGAATTAAAAACAAACGAGGAGCACGCAGCACTTGGCCGTGGCCTCTACATCAGTTCCTCCCTCCAGGTTCCCACTCCAAGTTCCTACCCTGGCTTCCCTAAGTGATGGATTTGTAAACTGAAAGATGAAATAAATCATTTGATCCCCCAAGTTGCTTTTGGCTATGGTATATTATCACAACAGTAGAAATCCTAACTAAGACACTTCTTTGTGTAGGTGCATTCACATGTATTCACGCGCCTTCAAAATAATAGCAGTGGCTTTCCTACAAGGCCTATCCAGCAGGCCTTAAACCTAATCAGAAACTTGCCTGTCAGGATTGCATTACCTGGCTTATCTTTGCCTGGAACTTCAATGATAGGAGATACTTCTTTTATTTTTCTTAAAATAAGATGTAATGGTCGTGAGTCTGCTTCCACTCAAGCCGCCCGCTCTGATACCACTTCTCCCCACTGACCATGCCTTTTAGTGATTTGTTAAATAAAGCCCGTTTGACCTGCTGAAATTGGCTTCTTGCAATTCCCGAAAATCGTTAGACTTCTAAACATTTCTAATTATTGCTGATTCTGCATTCTCCTCTGTTATTCCTCTTGTGGTCACTTTCTAAATTAGCTCGTTGTAAGGAGAGTGTGATCCTTAACCTCAGCCACTGGGGAATAGCAGACTCCCAACCCCCATCCCAAGCCCTTGAATTAGAGATAAAAGGAGAAGACAGAAGCCATCCAGACCATGTGTGCTGCCTGCTGCTTGACACCCTAGTTTGGGGCTGTCTAATAAATTTTTAAAAGAAGAGATTCCTTTCCAAATTACTTTCATTTCGTTCAGGTGTTGCTTTTATGTGACCCTGAAACGTTCTCTTTTCCAACAATAGTGCATCCCACAGGGTCTGTATTGAGTCGGATGGGTGGTAACTATTCTCTTCCAGTGCTTTGCATAGCAAACCCCAGCACTTTGAAACGTCGCCAGGAGGGAAAGAACACTTTCAATTCAGCCCGTGATGGATTTTATCCCTGACCTGCAATCAAAGCATGCGCCATCTTCAGCAGTAGGTGCTGGCGTGCGGCTGTTTACAGAGACCAACACTTCTCACGCTGTGTTAGTTTCTTTGCAATTGCTGTTGACAAAACGAAAACGACCAAGGAAGCTTATAAAATAAATGTATTTAATTTGGGGCTCAGAGTTCCAGGGAGTTAAGTCTGTGACCTTCGCGATGGGGAGCATAGTGGCGGACAGGTTGGCGTGACTCTGGGGCTGTGGCACAGAGCTTCCATCCTGATTGACAAGCAAGACGCTGAGAGGAAACGAGCTAATGGGACTAGCGTGGGCTTATGAAACCTCAAAATCTACCCCCGGTGACATACCTCTTCCCAGAAGGCCACACCTCCTAACCCTTTGTAACCAGTTCAAAAGAACTGAGGACTAAGCATTCAAGCATATGTATCAAGCCTATATCAGCCTATGGAGACTATCCTCATTGAAACCAGCACACTCATCAAAGTGAAGAGATAGTTTATTCAAATATGAATATCCATTACCCAGAAATGGGTTTCCCCCAAATATCCCAAATCTTCAGTCATGAAGGTTACATGAGATTTTATCAGTTCCAGAAAAACAAAACAAAACCTCAATTGTAATGCATTGATGGGAGGGAGAGCTGGGGAGATTACAGCACAGCAAAGAAAACCTTTGCTTAGGTTTCTGATGCTATTGGTGGCACACTTAGCTTTGCTGTGGTGAGATCTTGTGGTCTGCTTATGTAGTCATAAGATGCTAGTTCAGACACAGGTGTGGGCAATAGGCGGACTAAAAATAGCCATGATAATTTATCTCTTTGTCTGTGACATTTAAACTGTCTACAATCCTGAAATTCAGTCTACTGGCCTTGTAGAATTTTTAACATAGGTATAGCTCCTCTACTGCATCTCTGT
>NC_034606.1:55043163-55044408 GCF_900095145.1 Mus pahari
ACCATTTATCTCCCTGACCAGCAGCTCACATCAGGGTAACTCACCCCTGGCACTGATATTAGCTTTATGGCTTTCGAGAATGTCTTTTTTTCCCCCATTTGGAATATCTTCTTATAAAACTATTACTATTGCTTTTACTGTTTCAATTCTGTAAGAAGTCAGGGTTGCGAGGGTGGGGCAGCACCTCCACATGCCCACTGCTGTCCTTTCTAAGTCAATTGACCTCAGGAGCTAGCAGCTAAAGAGATACAAAAGAAAAACATTGGCAAGGTCCAATACAAGAAAAGGCTCTGTCGTTTGCCCTCAAATGATCAATCTTCAGCGCTGTTACCATGGACCTGGATAGCATTGATTGTTCTGCTCTAGTTGCTATGGCAATCAGGGGCAAAGCCCAAGAGGGCATCATGTTATATCCGAAGGAAAAAGCTGCTACATGACACTCATGCTTTTTTTTTTTTTTTCAAAGCTAGAAATGGCTTTCTTTCAACTTCTCTATCTGGAAAAATCTATAGTCCTTCAAGAGGCATGTCAAATGCTACTTCCTTTACTAAAACTTCTTGATCCAAATAAAAAATAAGTTTTAGTTCTCCTAGAATTCCATGCTGCTGATTTCTCTTATAAAACATTTTCTCGTACTCCAGGAATTATTCTCACATTTCCCATTGGATAAGCTCCTAGAGGAACCATTCTTAAGCGGTAGAATCGTGGAGCTGGATAAGAACTGCCTTATCCTCAAGACAGTCGTACTTTCATGAGGATGCCTGAACATGCTACATAGCTCACATCATGAGAAACCGCAGAGGACCAAAACAGAAGAGTGAATTCTGCCTCACAGGAATTTGAATATATTTAAGTGGAAGGAAAACATTCGATGTACCACTTTACATGCTGGTCCTCCCTGTATCCCTTCATTCCACTGAGTTAGCCCTCAGAGTTAGGAGTGAGAACTCTGCTCTCAGTGTTGATTTTATCTGGGTATAAACTTCAGAGCTAAAGAACTGGGCTATGTTTCTTAGATGTATCTTTAAAGTAAAATTCCAGACAGCTCTGTTATCAGTTAAACAGAATGTATAGCCTGTGGTAGCTATTTTCTGCCATACACATGGAAGGACAGAATCTAGTGTCCGACTTATATATGAATACAAGCAATAGCCCCATGGTAATATCCTTCACCATTTATCTCCCTGACCAGCAGCTCACATCAGGGTAACTCACCCCTGGCACTGATATTAGCTTTATGGCTTT
>NC_034606.1:55044419-55049359 GCF_900095145.1 Mus pahari
CTGTCTGTCTTTTTTTTTTTTTTTTCCTTTTTGGAAACTTCATTTTACACAAGCAATGGCCATGGTAATATCCCTGCTTGTGGACGTTGTACATCGTGGTGCGCACTAGGCTCCGCACCACGATGTACAACGTCCACAAGCAGGAATTTGAATATATTTAAGTGGAAGGAAAACATTCGATGTACCACTTTACATGCTGGTCCTCCCTGTATCCCTTCATTCCACTGAGTTAGCCCTCAGAGTTAGGAGTGAGAACTCTGCTCTCAGTGTTGATTTTATCTGGGTATAAACTTCAGAGCTAAAGAACTGGGCTATGTTTCTTAGATGTATCTTTAAAGTAAAATTCCAGACAGCTCTGTTATCAGTTAAACAGAATGTATAGCCTGTGGTAGCTATTTTCTGCCATACACATGGAAGGACAGAATCTAGTGTCCGACTTATATATGAATACAAGCAATAGCCCCATGGTAATATCCTTCACCATTTATCTCCCTGACCAGCAGCTCACATCAGGGTAACTCACCCCTGGCACTGATATTAGCTTTATGGCTTTATCGGTTGATAAAAGCAGATAATGAAAGGCAGAGAAAGGAGGAGAGAGAAGAACCATTCTGAGTCCAGCCTGCCTTTCCATCTGCCTCAAGCCTCCAGAGGCCAATCATACCTTTTATCCTTGGGACTTATTTGATAACCAGCGTGGTCTCTCATTAAATCACAGTCTGTATAAAATCTAGCTCGAGGTGATCTCTGCTAACTATATCCAAACAACCTCTGACCACAGCGGCTGTGTCTTAAGGAATAAATCACAGTTGGTCAGATATACGACCGGACAGAGTAGGCCACTCCACCAAAGAATATGGCCAAAGGGCATAGGAATGTGAAGTTAATGTTTGAGAATCATGAAGTGTATCAAGTCGTTAAATCATAAGTTGAGTGAGGAGATTGTTTTGCCTCATCAAAAATAAACACGAATACCTTATGAAAGGGTTTGAACTTTATATAAATAGTAGTAGAGAAAGAACATGGAAAAACTTCCAACCCAGATGCCGGATGTTAATGAGGAAGGCTGCAGTTGAAATAGATTGGATACATGCCTGTCATAGTGTGGCTTTATATAACATTCCCCTTTGTTCTCTCCCTAGGAATGACAATAACTGTAATGACACCAATTATCAGTAACTAACATGTACTTAGTACTTACTTTGTGCCACGGAGCATGCTGATCATTTTAGGCATATTATCTGGTTCCTTTCTTATGTGAACCCTATGGCAGGGACTGTCATTATCCCCACTGGGTTAAGAACATTGAAACACAGATTGATTAACTTACTCAAAGCCACATAGAGAGTGACTGACCTGGACTATTCAAAACCAGAGTTTGAATATGAGACCAGTCATGTCACTTTACCTCCCAGAATTACAGATTCCCTAGTAGCTAGGATTTGCTCATGGATTTAAAAAGCTTAAGTTGAATAGCCTATAACAAATGCCTTTGCTTAGTCAACAGTATATGTATTAGCACCTCGAGGGGTTTCCAGAAACAGATCTACAACCCTCAAAGTACTGATGTCTGTCCATCAATTTCACCACCACAAATTTGATTTGGTGATTTTGTAAATATAATTCAAGCAATTTTTTTACAATTACTTAAAAAATACATTCTTAAGATTAGATGTTTCATGGTACAGGTCCCCATTCAAAGTCTTGAACATAATTGGTATCCTGGAAACGTGTGTTGATTGAACATCCTTTGCCTCCAAATTCTTATCCAATCTCAGTAACCATTTTGCCTTTATCATCCTTTCTTCTCAAGTCTTCCAGGCACCTGTCCACCTCAGGTGCTGCTCATTCTCTTCAGTAACTTGCTTGGTGCACACTTTATGATGTTGCATTCAATAGCTGTCACTGGCTTGCTACAGGTTCAAGAGATACTCTAGCCTGATCCCTCACTTCCATGAAGTATTGTCCAAACACTGTTATTAGTAAAAACAGTAAAAAAAAAAAAAAAAAAGACACAGTAAGTATAAAATCATCTATTACAATTTTCCATGACACTCATTTTGCATGTTGAAAACAGCTTTTCACTAAGGCTAGGAAGGCTGAAGATAGACTATCTTGTGCAGGTGCATGTACAAATGCGCACACATGCATGTACATGTAGGTACAGTGTCTTAGTCAGGGTTTCTATTCCTGCACAAACATCATGACCAAGAAGCAGTTGGGGAGGAAAGGGTTTATTCAGCTTACATTTCCACATTGCTGTTCATCACTGAAAGAAGTCAGGACTGGAACTCAAGCAGGTCAGGAAGCAGGAGCTGATGCAGAGGCCATGGAGGGATGTTCTTTACTGGCTTGCTTCCCCTGGCTTGCTCAGCCTGCTCTCTTATAGAACCAAGACTACCAGCCCAGAGATGGCATCACCCACACAGGGACCTCCCCGCTTCATCACTGAGAAAATGCCTTGCAGATGAATCTCATGGAGGCATCTCCCCAACTGAAGCTCCTTTCTCTGTGATAGCTCCAGTGTCTCTGACTAGAGTTTAAACATATCATCCTGTCATCCAAGAGTTTATTTACAGATGTTGGGCTGCCATTTTGTCATCAATTTTGGAAAGCAGAGCCAATTTGGGCACGTCTATGAGACGTATCTCTCTATAGAGCTACTTATGACATAAAAATCCATCAATTTTTATTAACTGTTCTTTCATGACCTGGATGGCTCTGACCATGGGTAGCAAGATAATTATAATCCCCTCTCCAGTTCCAATAACAATAAGAGCTCCAACATATTTTTAAACAATAAACTTCCCTCTAGGCATAAATATTCTAACCTTGATACTTCCCTAACTCCTCTTAACACACAAATATAACTGACACGAAAATAGGCATAACCAATGAAGTCAGAGACAGTTCTTTGCACCCAGAAGGATTTTGACTTCAAACCAGGGTACCATTTCTTATATGAGTATGATCAGAAGTCACTCTGTTGTAGTCCTTGTGGCTAGCACTGTGTAGACATAAACTTTAACTAAGTGTTATGACTCAGAAAGAAGATCGATCATTTGGTACTTTCTACCAGGTTGTCTATTTATCTAGGTCTTTCATGACAATCTATAAATTATCACCTCAGCTATGCTATAGAATGGGTTGGTAGAGTTCACAATGCTACAGCAATATGATGTGTATCTACTGGGTTTGCCATGCTTCTCACACTAGTACATAGGGCTGTGGGAATTTTGAATTCATAAAGCTATAGATATGTGTCCCCTCGTTGAAATATAGATCATCAAAGGGACACAAGTCTAACAAAGACCCATATTGGCACCATTGTCCAAACTCCCAAGCCTAACATCTATGGGTCAGAAATGAAAAGTTTTCAATATGGAAATTCAAAAGACATTACCAGAGGTGAGGCAAAATGACAATGGAAGACTTTCTAGTTAAATCACACAGAAATCATCAACTTAGTTGTATACATTAACATACACATTTCTATGATTTCACAGAATCATCAATTTAGTTATAATCATTAAACATAGTTGCATACACAACTACAATAGCTAAGGAAACTAGAGGGATGCCATAGTACCTAATATTGGCATAGTAATAACACACACACACACACACACACACACACACACACGAAAGCAGGTAGAAAGAAAAGGACTATCCAAATTGACCTTCCATGTACTACCAGCAAAGCAAGGAAGTATTTCTGCTTGAAAGAGGGAGAGGGAATGAACTGGACAACTTAGATGAAAATTCAATACCAGCCAGCTCTGAAATATTGGAATTCAAGGTGAATATAGTTAAGTTACTCTCTCAAAATTAGCTTGCCGTATAGTGTCATTTAGACGGAGTTCAGCATGACCCAATAGCTCTATATTTATGTCACCTTCACCCAGCATACCTCTCAAAGTTGAGTATGACGTCAGAACAGAAATCTGATAGATAGTAAGTGGTTTTTAGTTTAGCATCCAACAAGTAACATTGGCGTTAACCACGTCATGGTACCATGTATAAATGCCAGGAACTTCACAGCTAGCTGTGAAATGCACTCTGAAGATATTAAAAGCCTTGCTAACAGTTTACAAAATACTTTGAGGCATGGACTTCTTCAGCTATGTGCCTATCACAGCTCAAATCAGGTTGTTTCTATAAAGGAGATTGATCTCGAAGTCCTGTCCCTTGTTGTCTCTGTTCCTTCTACTCTTGTCAAAAGCAGATCTTACACTGAGAGGCCTTGAGTGATGCGCTGGATTGCTTCTGGTCTCTCCATTGCCTTGTGTACCTCTCTAACAAATTCATTTTGTTGGGCAACTTTAGTTATGGAGATGGGTAAGCAGCTAGGAATTGCTATGTTCTACTTGGAGAAGTAAGAAAAGCAGCACGTTTCTACCCGAAGTCCGCCTCATCTGCAATCCTTCCTACTGATACCTTTTTAAGAGAACTCATTCACTTTCGCTTACAATACAACCAGAGATTTAGAGAATATTTTTTCCTAAACATGCTCTAGTCAACTGACTCCCACAGAGTCCACGTGCATTATAGGCACTAGTCTTTGGCAATAATTTGAAGTGAAAAGAAATTTAGGGAGAGGAGGCCAGTGGAAGGAATTAGTCACTGACAGTGTGTCCTTGAAGAAGATATGACATCTTAGCCCTTTATCCATCTTTTTGTTTTCAAGGCACCAGGAAGTAAATAGTTTATTTAGCTCTATAACATGTTCCCTGTACAGATGTTTTAAAAGTCTAAAAACAAAGAGTAAAATCCCACTCTCTGGCAGTCAAATTTTAAGTGCCTGAATCCCTACCCAGTGTCTTGTGAGGCCTTGTTTAACAATTAGAACATAGGGCTGGTGAGATGGCTCAGTGGTTAAGAGCACCCGACTGCTCTTCCGAAGGTCCGGAGTTCAAATCCCACCAACCACATGGTGGCTC
>NC_034606.1:55049579-55070576 GCF_900095145.1 Mus pahari
AAAAAAAAAAAAAAAAAAAAAAAAAAACAATTAGAACATAACTGTTACAGGGGCCTTGGTGTCTTACCCCAAGAATGGCCAATCTCAGGTTGACAATGTAAGATGGTGAGCTGCCCTAAGCTACTCAAATAGGAGCCCACACAAGGGGCCCATGAATCAGAGCCAGTTTAACATCTTCTGACCGCTGTAGAAGGGTCCTATTTCCTCTAAGGAACACAACTGCTCCCCTCTACTCTCACTGCCCCTCCTCACCAACCCTGAATTTACACCTGCTGTGTTTCCACTCACATTTATATAAATTCTGTGCTGGCAGATACTTTGGGCACAGCAATCCTGGTGCAATAGTTCCTACCTTGATGTTTTGTCTTGCCACCATTGAAAACAGTCAACAGATCCAACTGATGACAGATGGGACCCTCTACTACCATACATCGGAACAAACCTTTCCTTATTTATTTGAGATAATTAAAGTCAAATTATCTCAAGTGTTTGGAACAGCAACAGAACCTTTCAAAAAAAGGAAAGTCTTTAATTTTTAAAATGTTTTTTTTTTTACTATTTGATTATTCCATACATTTATACAATGAATTTTAACCCTCCCATCTCATCCCCTTCTCTCTCCCTTCAAAACCCACTCAACAAAACTCTCCCCTACTTTTATGTTTTCTTTTGGTATGCGGTGCACCGTGGCTTTGCTTAGAGGTCACTGCCCCCATACCCCAAGCATGAGCGAGGAGTTATTTAGTAACAAAGATTAATTTCTGATAGCCCTTCAGGGAGGGGTGGATATCTCATACCCTTCACCAATTCATGAGGAAATCTTGATCAGCCTAATTGGCAACTCTCAAGCAGCCTATGGCAGCCTATGGACAACTCTCAAGCTCAGGTTGTCTTCTCTGACTCTCAAGTTTATACTCAGTGGCTCCTGTTACCCAAAGAAATTGGGTAGACTTCATCAAAATGAAAATTTACTTTTAAAATGCATTAATATTAAATATTTACAAGGACGATAGGTAGATGATGATAGGTAGATAGATAAATAGATAATAGATCACCTTGATAAAAATTTGTATTCAGAATACATGAAGAACCATTACACATAATAATATAAATAGCAATAATAATACAAACAAACCAGTAAGATGTAATGTGGCAGGTACAGAGATAAACTTCTGCTTTCTGGTAGGATTTGGAGAACCATAAACCTGATCAAGAGAGATCTGAGGCCCTATGAGGAAGCATATTGCTCACGTTTTGCTAAATGGTCATATTATAAAGAATGCTTTTGCAATATTCAAGTTTGTGCCCATAGATTAATACTGGGCTCAGTCTTCTTCTGAGAAACCTCATAGTGCAGAGGGCAGCAGCGGGAATTACAAAGGGCGGCAGCTATTACAGACTCATAATTGGTCAAAGTGCCAAGAAGTAACAGCGGAGCGAGTGTTCAGCAATAATAATGATAGTAATAATAATAAATCTGTATTATCCCTTCCAAGACTCAGAGAGCATCACGGGAGGAGGAGCAGGAAGAACATAAGAGACAGAGGATGGGGGGATGTGTAGCACAAAGACATCTCCTGGACTTATTCAAGCCATTACTCTTATTAACTCAATACAGTTCTTACTAACCACAGAAGAGACGTGCACAAGATTAAGACCAAAACCTCATCATGGATAAAATAATATCCTATTGTCTTTGTCAGGGTTTCTTTTCCTGCACAAACATCATGACCAAGAAGCCAGTTTGGGGAGGAAAGGGTTTATTCAGCTTACACTTCCACATTGCTGTTCATCACTGAAAGAAGTCAGGACTGGAACTCAAGCAGGTCAGGGAGCAGGAGCTGATGCAGAGGCCATGGAGGGATGTTTCTTACTGACTTGCTTCCCCTGGCTTTCTCTCTTATAGAACCCAAGACTAACAACCCAGGGATGGCACCACCCACAATGGGTCCTCCCCCCCTTGATCACCAACTGAGAAAATGCCCCACAGCTGAATCTCATGAAGGCAGTTCCCCAACTGAAGCTCTTTTCTCTGTGATAACTCCAGCCTGTGTCAAGTTGACACATAAAACCAGACAGTACACCTATAAAGGCCCACCCCTGTCTGATAGACTATTGGCAATTAGCACTGGTCATGAGAAGAAATTTCATTTTCTATAGTGAGGTGGTTACTGATAAGTTTCCCTTGCTCCAGTAAATAACCTTCCACTAGTGCTTGCCCAAGAATCTCTAACCAAACTGCATGAGTCACACACAAAAAGAAGACATTAAGTTATCAGGGAGGCTTGTTGGTGGGGAGAAGGATTTGGGCATGGATGAAGAAGGGTAGAAATTGAAAATGACTATTCATTACGTCCATGTATGAGCTGTCAAACAAATTTTTAAAAGTTTAAACATCAAAAATATTTCATTGCATAGAATATTTAGACACTTACTACTCGTTAAAAGATGTATATTAAAACTACAATTATCTGTGAACTAATAATATCAGAATAATCAACATACAATGCAGAAAAACTATTTTTATGTGCTATTTTTTGGCATACAATAGAATAAAATTATTTTGGAAAACAGCATGGCAGTCTCTTGCAATGTTAAGTATATACTGATCACATGATCCAGATGTTCGATTCCTGGATGCTTGCCCCCTTTCCTTTTAGAATGAAAATACGTGTTCACAGAGATTCATACCATCCACGCTCCTCATAGCTTCATTAAAGTGTTCCAAGAAGACTTAATGTTCACCAAGAGGTGGAGTTTGTTTGAATGAAATGGCTTCACATGGGCTCAGATATTTAATCACTTGGTCCCCACTTGGTGGGGGACAGTATGACATGGAGCCTTGCTGAAAGATGTATAGAAGTCAGGGTGGGCTCTGAGAGCTTATAGCCATACCCCTCTTCCAATTCCCTCTCTGTCTCCCGTGTGTGTTTGAAAACTGTGATCAGCTTCCTGATGCGGCCACTGCTTGCTGTGCCCTTCTTGTTGTTCTGAACTCATTCACGGAAATGAACCATCAGCCAAAATAAGCATGCTTCCTTGAGCCACTTCCAGTCTTGGTATTTTATCATAACAACAGGCGCAGTGGTAAACAAATAAACACGTTTTGATAAAGAGAGTTGGTGATCTACTACCGAGCAACATGAAGGATTGAGTAGACTGCTACTAAGATGTGGCAGAATGGATGGGTATCAGAATAACAGTGAATGAGAGGAGCCACACGCAAGAGAGCACGTGCTATATGCCCACTTCTAGAAACTTCAAGAGAACGGAAACCAGCCTATGGTCTCAAATAGTGGTTGCATGAAGATGTAAGGAAATAGTGAGGAGGGGAAGGGAGAAGGGGATTACAAAGAAATATTGTAAAATGTATGGAAGTGACTAGGGAGGGCTGCTGTATTCAATATGATCATTCATAAGACATCAGACACATTCATAGCTACTTTTTCATACATGTTCAGCATGTTTTGCAGGCATACACAATACAAGACTCACACACACACACACACACACACACACACACACACACACACACACGAAAAGACTTAGCCAGAGATATGTCCCAGTGGGATAGAGTTAAATAGTGATTTGATTATGAAGAACAGGAAGGTCTCAAGTACTATTCTGTAATTGCTACTCCACAGTAGTATCCGTGATTTTTTCACATATTTTTGCCTCTAGAAAATGCCTTCATTAGACTTCTTCCTTGAATACTTAAAAGTATTTTTAAAAAGCTAGTTCCTCTTGTATTTATCCAGAAAGGTCAAGTTAGACTGCAATGTAACCACATTTAATACGACCATCTTGAGACTTGAAATTAACCAGGCTATAAGTGATTCCAGCACCTTGATGAAAGGAAATGACTCCTGAGATGTACAATAACCAGCTATTTCCAAGAGAGTGCCTTATCAGCTTCAAGGCCACAATTAACAATCTCTTTGAGATGATTCTTTCTAAACACTCAAGAGTCAGAAAGGAAAGTGTATAACTAACAAAAAACACCTTGTGTTTCTCACTTGTTAGGGTAAGATTTGGAAAATGTTAGCTAGAGAAAAGATGACTGAAATTTCTTTGGAAAAGGAGCTAACATAAAACTACCTTTAGGAATGAACTTAGTTAGAAGAGGGTCCCTCAAAATCATGGGAGCCAGGATTGGGCCTTGAGATAGGAGAGCATTCAAAAGACCGTGTTTTATATCAGAGAAAGCAGGAGAATGGCCTTAAAGGGAAGGAGGGGCCTCCTTTTAAAACAGAAGAGATGAGATCTTTAAGTAGAAGTTAGAAAGATAGTAGTTGTGAACAGGGTAACGGAGGAAGATTCAGTGGAGAGCACCTTCAGAGATCCCACAAAGAAAAGTGTCTGACTTTTATGTCCTTTTATGGAGTGGCAGGAAACTCTATACCACCTGATCTAGTACAAAATAGCCTTTGTGACAAAGAGCATAAAGGAGAAAGGGCCGAATACAACCATAAATCAGAACGATTGCATGCCTTGGCTTCTTAGCTCTCTGCCGAACACGTCAGACGATTTTAGACTTCTCTGAGTTTGGATTTCTATCAGTGAGATAATGACCAAAAGCAATTTAGGGAGGGAAGGGTTTATTTCCTCTTACAACTCTTAGGTCAAACTCTTGACTGTTGGAAGTCAAGGCAGGAAGTCAAAGCAGAAACCTGCAGGCAGGAACTGAAGCATAACTCATGAAGTTCTGCTTATTGCCTTTCTCCTCTTGGCTTACTCAGTTTGCTTTCTTATAGCACCCGGGATCACCTGCCTGAGGGTGGCACCACCCACAGTGGGCCCAGACCTCCCACAATCAAGCATCAATCAAGAAAATACAGATTTGCCTACAGGTGAATATCATAAGATAATTTTTTTTCAGTTAATATTCCCTCTACCCAAATGTGAGAAAACTTTCCATCTTCTGACATTTTCTTTAAATCCTTTCTTCAAAGACTTGAAGTTCTTGTTATACAGGTCTCTCACTTGCTCAATAAGAGTTACAACCAGATATTTTACATTATTTGTAGCTATTATGAAGGGTGTTGTTTCCCTAATTTCTTCTTCAGCCTGTTTAACATTTGTAGAGAGAAGAGCTACTGGCCTTTTTGTTTTTGAATTGATTTTGTATCCAGCCACTTTGTTGGGGATGTTTATCAACTGTAGGAGTTCTCTGGTAGAATTTTTGGGGGTCACTTATGTAAATAATTCTATCATCTGCAAATAGCTGTATTTTGACTTCTTTCTTTCCTATGGGTATCCCTTTGATCTCTTTCTAGAATTTGAAAGTCTCACTAACCATCCAATGTATCTTTAAAACTTTGAACTTTAAAGCCTCTCAATCCTGAGCTTCAATAAAATAAAAAATAAGTTGAATAATATCTCCCTCCAAGAGGGGGAAACCAGGGCACAGATACATTCAAATGATGGCAAAAGTAAAGTCCCACGGTAATCACACATAAGGACCTGGGAATAGACAGGAGCATGGCGTGCTATGTGTCTTATTTAGCAGTGCAGTGTGCCAAGTAGGACGGCCATCAGTAACGTGAGACGCTTGCCCTTGCGGGTATAGAAGAAATCACTCAGCATCTGTGTCTCTGCGGTTGACCTAAAAATGTCCCGAATCAAAAATGATTTTCTAAGAATGAACGGGGCCAGTTGTGTATCTCTTTGTTTCTCTTGAGTGAGTGCTTTGAAATAAATGAGAGGGGTATATTAGAGTTTGCGCTTAGCAATTTCTCTTAGAATTTCACTTTTGCCCAATTCACTGACTTAATCACTGGGAACACTTGCTCATTCAGACAAGAATTCTGAAGGATAGCCAAACCAGGAAGCTTACCCTGATTTGCTTAAATATCTGTGGGCTGCTCGTGCAGTAATTATTAATACCAGACATATGAAAAGAACTTGCCATTCAATTACTCTAGATAGAATAATTACACTTTTTTTTTTTTTTTTNNTTTTTNNAGACAGGGTTTCTCTGTATAGCCCTGGCTGTCCTGGAACTCACTTTGTAGACCAGGCTGGCCTCGAACTCAGAAATCTGCCTGCCTCTGCCTCCCGAGTGCTGGGATTATTGAAAACAGAATAAAAAATTTAACTGCTCTGGTTATTTTTCTTAGAACTTTGAAAGAAAGTGTGTGTGTGTGTGTGTGAGTACAGGCACTGCAGATGCTAGCTGTAGTCACCCAATTCCCTAGACCATTGGGCTATCAACTGGCAAGTCAACTTCTGTGTCCATCATGATGGTCTATTTTGCTTCTATTCATGACAGAAATCACAAGTATTAAAAGTTTTTTAAGCCGGGCGTGGTGGCGCACGCCTTTAATCCCAGCACTTTAATCCCTGCAAAACTACTGCAGAAAACTTATAGGCTGCAATACATTTGTTGTTGTGGTGGTGGTGGTTTATACAATTATAGATAGCTTTTGCATACCTATCCAGAGTGCCAATTTAAGGAAAAGAAGCTGTGCATTGAACTGTGCCTTTCCTTCAGCTTCCTTGTCTAAAGCAGGCAACGTGAGGTTTGAGTCACAACAGGTTATTTTCGTCAGCCGCCCAGTTAGAAATGTGCGCCCCACATAAGATTCAGATTAGCAATACTAACTGATGGCCATTGATTAAGCACGGAGATGCACAGTTGAGAATTTGAAGAGAAAAAGGAGGCGTCTGGACTCCTCACTACTCATCAGTGGTTGGGCCCTACGTCTCTAATTCAAAAGCACTACTTGACACACAAGATTGTCATAATTGCTCACGGCTGGTTCATGGGTGCTGCTGATATGTTAGTCAGGGTTCGCTTTTCACCTGATGGCATCCTGTTCTACAAGAATAGTGATGACTCATATGATCGGGGTGGAGGGAGGGAAAATGTGGGTTTTTTTTTTTTTTTGAATACCTCTGCTTATTACTCACATAATTAGCATTCTGTCATAAATGTCATTTTCGGATGGCATTGCACTGAGCTCTGTTATAAAGTGGTGGGCAACCAAAAGGAAGTGGCCTTTAATCTTGCTAAAAGTTACAGATGAGTGAGTGAGTGAGTGAGTGAATGAGTGAGAGTGTTAGGTCAAGTGTTTCATCTGAGGTCTAGTTATAGATTGTATCAACTAATGAGTATTGAACTGAATTTTGAATATGAATCGGTTTTAAGCCACTTACGCTAATGAAAGGCTTTCCTGACACAAAACATAGCTTTCACATCAAAGGAAGTAAGAGATAGTTTATTCTGAAGCCAAATATCAGTGACTATGGCCCAGGAATATAGATTTGGGTGACCCAAGGTCTCACGTTCCAATATGTAAGAATTTTCATACAGTTGTTTTTTATAGTAACAGAACAAGTGTTTTAAAATATATTGATGGAAATATATTTTAATATATAAGGGACAGGTTACAGCCAGTAGAGAAATCTAGGCTCTGAGTCTAAGATACTATCTAATAACACTGTTGGCCCTTAATTGGTGGAAAGCTAGGGTAATGTTAAGTTAATAGTTTCCAAAAAGGTTTCCTTTAATCAGTTAGGATATTGGGTCAGACTTAATCTTTCACTGACAGTACATTAGGCCTGACACAGGGTGGGGGACAAGGAATGGCTATTTAGGGAACTAAAGATAGATCAAGATAAATGGTAATTAGGTTCTGGACCAGCAGCAGCCCATCCTGCCCACACCCCTGAAGTTGTAATCAGTCAATCAGCATTTGCGGACACAGCTTCTTTCCAAGAATTCTCGGTCTCTGCTTCCTTTATTAAAATCATCCCTTTGAAAACACCCTGGTCTGGTCTGCAATTGGTTGCTTATTACATCATGCTTAGAAGTTAATTACTTGTCTATCAGACACATCAGAAGGGGGTAGATACCGCAGCCCCTAGTGGAGCTGGAGATTAGGAGGAGCCCGTTGATGCCTCCCGGTGGGAGTCTGAGGAATGCATGGAAATAAGAACAGACAGAATCATAGATTATCACGGTCCTGAGCATCAGAGTCATCACTGTGTGGATGCTTGTATGTATCCAGGTACATCTGTTCTGTGCATTTCAGAATGCTCATAGCATTTTAGAAAATAAGACTACATCGAGGACTCGGGAGATGGATCAGAGGGTAATGCACTTGCTATGTCAGGAATTTGAGTTCAGATCCCCGGAGCCTATGTAAAGCTAGACAAAGGAGCATGTGTCTGTGGTCCAACTGCTCCTATCACACGATGGGAGGAAGAAGAATCCCCAGGATTTCATAGGCCAGCTAGCCATGCATATTAAACTGAGAACCAAAAATGATCATGTTTCAAGTGAAGTGGATGAAGTAGAGGGTGAGAACTGACACCCAAAGTTATTCTCTGAACACCCATGCTGTGATACGCACATGCCTACACTCTCACACATGCACACACACACACACTTGCAGCACATGCATATCACAAATGAACACACAATACACGTGGATTTTTTTTAAATAAAAGAATCAAATTATTAACATCCAATATAGCCCAAGATAGGCTCTGGCTTCATAATATGTGTGGATTATTCTCCAATGTTTTGCTTCCAGTTGGTACACATAGCATTAAGGGTGTTGTCTCTATAGAAAAATAAACGCAACTCTCATTTGTGTACCAAGTTTAGGTCTTGAGCACAGAATCCTGTTTAGCTTCAGAAATGTTTTCATCTACTGACTGTAACTTAAGTATAATAGGTCCCTTGTTCAACTTGCTGGTCTTTGCCTCCTTAGAAAGGATGGATGGCTATTGTGGCCACAGGACTGAGACACTTTGATCCCAAGGAAACACATCGTATTTAAATGGCATTTTCTTTGTTCTCAGACTGGTCCTGAACTAAGTGTCTTCTTTAGATGGTACCCTGTACTCTTCATTTTCAGTAAAACAGATGAGCTGTGACGTTTTTTGCCTGGATCTAATAAAGGTTGTAATGACAGTGAGCCCATCGGAGTCACTGATGCTTGTTTTAAACTGTGGGCACCCCTAGCCATGTCTGAAGAGGCTCAAGAACACATCCTGGAAAATCAAACAACTCTGACAAAGACAGAGACCTGGTGAGAAGCATAGCCTGACCTGTTGCAGAGTATTTGATCACATTGTAAAGCCCCAGACTGTGAACTGGAAAAACCTGTTTCTTGTGGTGTGACTCAGCCCTAGCACACACCTTGAACCCAAGAGCTTTCTGTGAATAAGGGCTAAATAAAATCAACTATAAGTCAAGTGGCAGAGCGAGCAGCCACTTGACAGGTTGTGAACACAGGAAAACCAAGGAACGAGAAAGGAGGGTCTTTGTGTTAAAGGGTATTTAAGACAGCCTAGAGGAGAAAGGCTGTTTCCTTCTGGGAAGTCAGCGGGACAGGAAGGTCTGCTGGGTGCTTTCTCTGCCTCTCTGAGCTAGCAGGCCTTCACCTGCTAGCACGTGGGGTGCCTTTCTCCATGCTTTCTACAGGGTACTTTTATTTATTGTCATCATTGTAGGACCAAACTCAGGAAACGCCAATAGCACTTACATTGAATTGGAGGATCTAGCAAAAACATCAGTAGAGTCTTCTAGCTCACTGTTCATCGCGGTTCATTTTTGTTTTGTGTTACGTTGTGTTGTGTTGGTCTTTCAGCACTCATGCATACGCTGCAAGGGCTCTGCCACTGGGCTGCACAGCAGAGCTTCAAGACTCTTCTAGAATAGGAAGGAATTTCAGGAAGCATCTCATTTTGAATTTAAATGACAATGGTTTTTAAAAAAACCCTCCTAGTTGGTTAATGACAAGGTCAGATTGTTTATCTGTGAATATGCCCTGTTAAGTGTCTCACTCATACTTTGAAGCTGTAACAGAGAGCTTCCCACACATGAATGAGGAGCATTCTGCATGTAGGCACACTGGCTTCTCACATATGACAAGGAGTGGTAAGTAACATGGACTTAGTGTTTATTTTAAGTAGTTAACTTGCTGCTTCATTTTTGTTATCAGCTGGACATAGAAAGGAGAAACCTCGACGGATTGGCCAGTGGGCATACCTGTGCTTCAATGTCTTGATTGGTAATTGGTGTAGAAGGGCCCAGCCCACTGTGTGTAATGTTAACCCTAGAGTATAAGAAAGCAAGCTTATCACGAGCCAGTGCTTGAGCCAGCAAGCAGCATCCTTCTGGCTTCCTAGTGTATTCCCTTGGCTGTCGTTCTCTGGTCAGAGGTCATGCTGCAATAGAATAGCAAGCAGTTCCGACTTCAGGCTCCTGCCTGTATTTCCTGCCATGACTTTCCCCACACGACATGACTATGACCTGGAAGTATATGATGAAGTAAGCCCTCTTCTCCTCTAAGCTGCTTTTTGTCAGACATAGGAGGACACCAGAGCAGTGAATATGGCATCCCATTTTAAGTGAAGAGATCTATAGATAGGCCACACGCAATCAATGATGTATGACTGTTCCGTTTCACTCATCACTGTATGACACAGAAATCATCTTACATTGTCAGAGCCTGCATCCGCATCCCACTCAGAGTCACTAACTGGGTTCAGGAAGAACAGGAAGAGATGAATAATGCTAAGATGGTCACCAGATTTGTTCCTTCCCCTTTTCTTGAATATTCAGTCACATGGAAGAGGAGATGGGGGCGAGGGGGAACTGGCAGCTCTTCTGCTGGCTCTGAACCCCTGGGCAGAGGCAGGATGATAATAATTAGGTAAAATAGCTCAATGATCTATGGAAACCAGAAAAACAGTTCCTGTTCCTAGAATTTCTAGTCCTGTGCATGGAAAAGGGCTCATTTTCAATTTTCTCTCGTGCAAAGTCGAAAGCTTGCACAATAATTCCAAAAGACTGGCATGGGTAGTAGGTATTACACTGTGAGTGTGTGGGGATGGTTTTATTTCAAAGTGCAATCATCTCTGCTAGTTCGTATCATTGCTCCCATTTTAATGCAGAAGATGTTCTAGAGAACCTGTAAAAGAAGCTGCACCTTTAGCCTGCTGTGCTCTACTAAATGTTCCAGATTGTATATCTCAAGGGAACTCACAACGCAGCCTGACACTGTGTTAAGAGTCACAGCAAACATGCTTATTTGCAGCACGATCAGGATGTAGTCACTGTGCAGAAGCACATCAATCAATTGTTCAACCTAAAGATATGCAGAGCACATAGTCTCACTCAGTGGTGGGGAAGGAAGTACTCCGGCTCTAGCAAGAATTCATGTTAGCAAACTGCAGCCTTCAGTGGTCCCCTTTTCCTCTATACAGTTCAACGTTGTAACAGAAAATGAGACAATGTTACAATGGTCTGGTCCGCTGCAAAGAAGGAAAAAAGGGTGTGCTCGTGTGTGTGTGTGTGTGTGTGTGTGTGTGTGTGTGTGTGTGTGTGTGTACATCATCCTCATGCATGTGTGTGCATATGTATGTGTATGTGCATGTGTGTATGCAACATACCGATGAGTTGAAGATGTGTAGAGAGAGGCAAAGAGGCATTAACTAACACTGATCCCTTAACCTTAGGGGATAAAGGGAATAGGCCAAAATTGAACTTTAAATATTTACACAGGAATCAATTACTGCTGCTCTTGTGGGAAAACCCCCTTTGATTAAATTATAAGTTATGTCTTAGGTGAAAAAGAAATGGGCACATAAAAATCTGAATTTGAAACTGAGATTTCTTTAATGTTGCCTAGATTTCTAGCATCTGCATAAATGTGGTTAAACTATCTTTCCCCCAAGTCTCATGTATTTATACATTATGAGATTAGTCTGGACTAGGTCTATTTTCAGTTTGTACTAAAAGTAAGTGCTACATTCATGCAGTAAGCAAATGCGTGGCCACCAAGGGCTGCTTAGGTAGCCTGCTTTATTGACTTACTCAGTCAAGACACTGACAACCTGTTATGCAGCTAAACTTTCCTATACTATCAGATAACATCGAGAATAAAATAACCTATGTTCACTTCACTTACTTACAAACAATCCATGGAAGCAATCAACTACATACCTTGCTTTTGGGAGCTGAAATGTATGGGATAAATAAGATGGCTCCTGTGTTGTCTAGTGTTACGTTATGGGCTATAGGTAGTGATCTGTGAAGAAAAACCCTCAATTGAGGAAATGCCCCAACCAGATTGGCCTGTGGGAAAGCCTGTGGTGCATTTTCTTAATTAATGGTTAAAGAGGTCCCAACTTAAAATAAAGGGGCTGGTGGCCCTAGCTTCTATAAGAAAACAGGATAAGCAAGCCATAGAGAGTAAATCATTACGCAGCACTTCTCCATGGTCTCTGCATCAGCTCCTGCCCCAAAGTTCCTACCCTGCTTGAGTTGTTGGGCTGACTCCCTACATCTGTAAGTTGGACCATTAAACCTCTGAGGAATGAGGAAAAAAGCCACCCTCCTCTCAATAAAGCATGAACTAGCATTTCTATTGCATAGATCACTGTTTTTAAATAACAGCCATGCCTGCTTCTGGGTCTCCTACTGTTCTTCACCCTCTACCTGTGAACCTTGAGAGTACTTCTCTTTTTGTTCCCAAGTGCTCTGCATTCTTTTCCAAACCAAATTCATGACCGGAGTTGTTTGTTTCTGCTATTAATAAAAGTTCTCATGGCCAGATTCTGAATGAAAGAGTTCATACCATTACTGGTAATGTAAAGAGGATGGCAGGCTTCTTATGAACCCTCTCAGAGAGCATCCCAAGTGTGCTTGCAGGACATGTGCTTTTTCGGTCACTCATGTCATAAGGAAAGGCAGGATTTCGACTCTCACCTTTAGTGGAAGTTCTCTCCCACAAAGAAACATGAAGATGGATGCTTTTAAGGGCACTCTTAAGGGTTATGTTTTTCTGGAGGCTGTAAGAGGCTAGTTTCTGGAAGACTCTAAATTTCTTTGGTTTCTTCCTAAAATCCCCTGGCCTGACTTCTGCCACAATGTCCCCTTTCATTCATATGTCCTCCTTATTTTGTAAGTACCCCAGTGGGTGTATTTGGGTTAGATATGACCAAAAACTTACCTTAATCTAATTGTTTTTGCAAAGTAGCATTTTCCAGGGAAGGTAGCAAATCTTCGGGTTCTGGGGGGTCTAGGATCGAGAGAGCCTTGAGCTTAGCCTCTTGCTTTTCTGGAACAAAAGCAGCATAGGCTGGTGTCCTGCAATCACCACCCTGGGTTAACTGGAAGACCTGGAGTCAGTTGCTGACATTCTCCACCTCCAGATATCTAGAGTGTTGGCTATAGCTATATCTTTCTCATTGGATAGTCTTAAGAATAAATTAGGCAAACAGATATCTGGACAATGACTAAAACTATATTATTTGCTAAAAAGATGTTCTTAGAATCTGACTGATTAATGATAGTAAGAAAAAATAATGCTTTAAGCATTGATAACTAAAACTTAAACTGGATTTAAAAAACAAAACAAAACAAAACAAAACCAAAACCAAAAAAACCCCTCAAAAACTAAAGTAGTATGTGGGGCTTGGGGGAGGTGGTGGTAATGTTATTGCTATTTTAAAAGATTTTCCTTTTAATAATGTGTGGTGTGTGTGTGTCTGTAGGGAGGGTTGTATATGTGAATGTAGTATCCTTGTCGGCCAGAAGTAGACATCAGATCCCCTGGAATTATAATTAAAAGCTGATATGAGATGCTCTATGTGGGTGCTGGAAGCTAAACCCTGTTCCTCTGAAGAAGAAGTAAATCCTCTTCGCTGCTGGACCAGCTCTCCAGCCCCTAAATCAGACTTCTATTGAAGTAGGTATGGCATAAAGCCAGGTAAATCCTTTTGCTTATTAACTATAAGACAAACACAAAAAGCAACTTGCAAGGCTACTTTTGGAATTAGCCATGGTTTGTAAGTGAACAGCACATGAGTGCCTATGCCCTTGGATCTTCAGTTAAGAGTTTGTTGTTCAGTGGAGTTCAAGAGAAAAAAACATCTGTCTTGATTTGTAGAGTGGCTACATGTGTTTATCTCCACCCACTTTTCAATATCCGAACTATTAGAAAGTGTTCATGAGTAATGCAGGTAGTTATTTGATCTTCACCTGCTGCATATCTACATATGAAACTTTAATCAGATGGCAATATTCAACTCTGAAAGTGTCCATATGATGAGCAAAAAAGGTGTTTTAGTTACCTGAGGATATTGAAGTTTAAGTAGAAAATAGTTAGGTTTTATTTCATCATAATTGCTGTTGTTTCAATGTAAGCATGTTTTATCATACATCAAAGGTGATATGTGGTCATGCTTATCATATTTTGCAATGTGAGATGGGCACTTTCAACAGTGTGCGAAGTTTTGCTGAAGAAAATTAATTTAAATTACATTCATATTCCTTCTGCAGATGTTAGAATTAAAATACAAACACCATGTGAAAATTTTACAGAGAATATGGTTTCCATAGGAGATGTCCATGAAGTTTAAGGTTGAAGGGGTACCGCATAAGAAATATTAACAGTATTGTTCAGGCTACTCTTAGTCCAGTCCTTTGTGCCTCTCGATAAACTGTGAGACTGTTTATTCTGTATCTGTAAACACTGACCTTAAGGTTCTGATTAAATCACCTTAATATGTGGATTGCTTTTTGGTAGGATGGATTCTTCTGACCCATGAACATGAGGTATCTTTCTGTCCTCTAGTGTATTCCTGAATTTATTTCCCCAATGTCTTAAAGGTGTCACTGCCAAAGAGTTTCACTTTCTTGCTCTTCCATGTACTTATCTTATTCACATTAAATGCAATTTCACTGTAAATGCAAGTGTCTTCTTCATGTCTTCTGCAGTGTGTTTATCATTGGCGTATAGGAAAGCTACTGACTTTGGGTGTGTTAATTTTTATCATGCCACTCGGCTGATGGCATTGATTCGATTAATTTTGAGAATTTTTTTTGGTGAAGTCTTTAGGATCGTTTTAAGTGTAGCATCATATCATCTAGAAACAGATTCTCTGCAGGATATTGCTATTGCTGCTTGTTGCCCACCAGAACTAGGTGGAAGACCCTATAACGCGTACTTTGCTTGCTGGACGTGGAAAAATCAAGCTTGAACTTATCAGGAAATTCTCTCCCGACTTTCATAGAACCAGAAGGCTCAATGTGGGCACCTGGGGGAGAAAAGACACTAGATACTGCATGCTATAATACTTACCTGTCAGGCACAATGGGTCTAGTCTATGATAGTAACCAGGAGCTTTCTTGATTGGATGTGAGGCCTGCTGCATAGGATTCATGTCTGATACTGTAAGTATGATCAGGGAACATCACAGAAAAGAGAATAGAAAGAATAGCAAACTGGTAGCATGAGGAAGAAGGCCGTAAAAGACAGTTTTCTAAGTAGAACATTGCTATTGGCATGTGGTCATCTGCACAGGACTTGCCATTTTAAAAAAAAAAAAATCGAAGCAGTACAAATAGCAGAACGGATGGGGAAAGAGGCTGCTCGCTGAGGCCCTAGCACTGGCTAGGGAGCTATTGGCAGTTGATGGCTTCTGTGGAACAAAGAACTAATTTCCTCTGGGAAGTATCCGCTGGGAGGTTGCTTATGCCCCAGTGGAGAACTACATGGCCATGTTCATCTGCGTTAGTGTTTATTTTAACTTAGTGGATTAAAATAAAGCAAGCAAACAAGCAAACAAATAGGAAACATGAAGTTTAAAAGTAGATGTATTGGGACATCCTTGGGGGATTTGGAGGGGGTGAGTGAAGGTATATATAATCAAGATACATTGTATCCATTGATGAAACCGTCAAGCATTGTTTTCAAAATAAAAGTAACACTGAGCTGACGGTGGGCAGGCCATGAAGAGAGGAGTTTTCTTGGTGAGATTTGATGGCTTGATGCAGAATAAACACTTTTCTGAATCTCTAAGACAAAGCAAAGCCAGAAAATAGCAATAGCATGTGTTTTAAAACTAACCAGTTCTATAAATTGGTGGTGGAGAGGCAGATCAGCAGTTAAGACCACTGACTCGTCTTGCATAGGACCCATATTCAGTTCCCAGTATCCTCATGACAGCTCTCAACTACCTGTAACTCTATTTCCAGAGAATCCAATGTCTTCTTGCCTCCTAAGGTACTAGGCTCACATGTGGTACACGAACATGCAGGCACTTACACACACACACACACACACATGGAATAACAATTTGTTTAAATCTTTAAATGGGATAAATACCTTAATAAGAGATGAGGCGCATAAAGACACCAATTTATAGCACATTCTTGTGAATGAATCTTTTTGAGAAGTACATTATTGCCCTATTGTGCTTATTATAAATAATGGCAAAGTTTAAAATCTACCTTCTTGAATAGCTGAGTTAGCCTCTCCAACCTCCACTTTTCCTTTGACATTTTATTTCATACTATAGAGGAAAAAAAAGTACACAAGAAATCACTATGTGGATTTTACAAGTCCGGTATGCTCTGAATAATAACTGTGGGATTTACGATATTCTATTGGTATTGATGTTTTCGTATATCTACTGACTTTACTGTCAAGAATCCATATGTCTCCACAAAGGTGTAGTCAGGTTGAGACATTAAATAAATGCAGACTCCTCTTTAATTAAGCTATGGCATTTTCTATACAAAGAAAATTTAACTCATTTTGTTGTTCCAGGCCTTGCCTTGTCTTCAACCCAGTGAAATAATGTAATTTGGAAAACGGTTTCCATGGTCCCTGTGTTGAAATCTGATGTTTGCAAAAAGAAAAAAGAAAAAAAAATTTCATCCCTACACTGATAGTGGTATAGCCTTATCACCTCGATCACACAGTAGAAGCCACATATGCTAGCAGTTTAAAGCTTCACTTTATGTGCAACTCTAAGAAATTGTTGGGGTCCTGGCATCCTTGCTAGAAAAATGGAACAAGCTTATCAATTTCAAAATACAAATACATATCCTACTTTTGGGGAAATAAGGGTTTTTATGACTAGTTTCTTTAATTTACAAAAAAAAATCACAGATTTTCTTGGAAATACCATAAATGTGTCCAATAATATATAATGGAATACTTGTATTTCTCTTGAAGTTCTAGTACAATACAATACAATATGATATTACATAATATTACTTTTCCAAGTCTTAAGAAAATAGCCAAAAATGATTTTTGTCAGGATGCTAAAGTTAATATAATGTTTCCAGAAACTCACACTCTCTAGTAGACCATGTTGAGCCCAGTATCTAAATTCATGCTGGAAATGATGCTTGCTAATTGCCAAGATTTACTCTCAGAAAGAGGATAAAGTGTTGATTTAGAAGAAACCTTGGCCCTCATCTTTTGAAAGATTTAGTTTCTCTTGTTTGGAGTGGAAGTGCTTCTGAAAGTGCATAAGAAATAGCTCTGGCACACCTAACCACATCAATTTTCGCTAGCCCAGATTGACCGGAGTTACTGGGAAAGAGCAGCAAAGTGGGAGGACTGGCAGTAAAATGCATACGTTGATGGGCATCTTTCTGAGAATCGGGACCCCTTCAAGAGCCCGTGCGACTTTCACGTGTCCTGGAGATGGAATACTACTTCTCTATTATGAAAGTTTGGGTGATAACCCAGTTCATTCTTTGAGACGGGAAAAGGATCAGCTGTCCAGGAGAGACACCACCCCCCCCCCAAAAAAAAGTGAAATGCAGAGATGCAATAATAACTGTTTTAATGAAACGGAATGACAGTTCCTGTCAGGATGAGAGGAAATCCAGATTTTGGAGTCCATCAAGGGAGATCCGGGTTGGGCATTTAAGGTTCATAGATGCTCCCACTTCCTTATCACCTACACATTGCCCTTGGTGGTCCTTCCTAACTGACATATTTTGCTGTCACATCCCCTGGAGAAAGAAGTGATGGTCTTAAGACACATGTCCCTATATCCCTACACTCTTAAAATCCTCTCAGCACCCCATCTCAGAGATAACACTTACATTTGCCAGGGTTGGAAGGGCAGCGGCTGTTCTAGCTGCTTCAAGCTGAGAGAGCTTAGGGCTGTTGAGCCAAGACAGGCTCCTGGGATTGGCCTACAGTGTTGCCATAGGACCTCCAGCAAACAAGGACATCTGGGGTTCCATTTGTAAGACCATCTGTAGTTTAAAAGCTTTGATACAATGAGCATCGAACCTAGCAACGCAATTACTACAAAACCCACCAAAGATTAGTGACAGGATGGTGACAAAGACGGCCCAAAGATTGCATGATCCAAGTCTAATGGGGCGATAGACTTTGATCTGTCCCCCTAGCTTTGATCTAATAGCTGGTAGGGGATGTATTCAGGCGGTCTTTGTGTAGAATCCTGAACATTAGTCTCCACCTGGGATGAGATGCTTATGTAAGTGTAGTAAGGTAAATTTACCACTGCACATAGTTCTCATTGGTCATACTCCTCACTGGCCAGCAAGCAGGAGGTCTAAAGCCAAGCAATTATGAATTAAATTATCTACAGACGTCTCTGTGAGAGAGAAAGTGCATGGGGCACCTTTTATGCGATGTGTTACTGCTTCCGTTAGCTCCATCACATCCAGACTAAATTACTGTATGACCACTGATGATATCTCCCCTACATCATTTTATAAGGATCCCTTCATTCCATTTAACAATGAGAAGAGGTCAGGGAGTTGACATTAAAAAAAGCATGATGTTAAGGGAATACAGGCTGTGATGCATTACCTAGTCTATCAGATGATATATATTCCTGTGTCTAATCCTGAAAGCAATTAAGGATCTCCACATTACCACAAGAAACCACCTGGAGCCCAGAATTAATTAACAGCCAGAGGAAGGAGATGGGTCAGAACAGGCTGAATCTGTTCAGAGCTTCTCCTTCATGTACCATCCCTAAATGTGTGACTCATAATGGGCAAACTTGGCCTTCTCTGGAGAGTCTAAATCTCCTTGTGGCTAGAAGGTCGAAGATAGCCTCAGTCTCTCAAGAGACTCCTCGCTCAGACCACAGAGTAACAGGTCATCTATTAAGGTTATCAACAGGTTGTATGGAGGCTTGACCAATCCATGCCAAATTAGATGGGGGTTCTCTCTAGAACCTTGGGATAGAACAGTTCAAGTGAATTGTGTAGCTCTGTGAGTTAGAGCCTCAAAGACAATGGAGGAAGGAATATCCAGGGCAGAAAGATTCAAGATAAGATCCTTTCAATCCAAGATGGCATAGTAAGTTGTTGTAGACAGGATCTGGGTCACAAGGGTCTACAGCTTGGGAACCACAGAGCATAGGGTGACAATGGCCACAACAGTTAGTCTGAGACACTGTACCAACCTCCATTTGTTAAGGCCCTTTTGAACTCCCCAAATGGGTGAGGTCTAGGAACTAGAATATTCCCTCAGATGTCCCTGTCCTTTAATGGGCCAGAATAGTGGTCTTGAGCTTCTCTATAGCTTCCAGTTTGAAGTGGGTATTGTTTCTGGTAGAAAAAAAATGATGGGATCTTTTAGATGTATCAGAACTGGTAAACTGATTGTGGCTTGTCCCACAGTCTTCCTATCTTTCCAGACTGAGGGGTGAATATTTGTTTCCAACAGAGATAGACATGGATTCTCTCCTGGAGGCAGGATCAATTCCACCTGGAATTGAAACAGGTTGTCTCTGTTAGAAGGGCAGAGTGGTGGGGACTATGGGGAATGGGACTATGGGGAATGAGCATAAGAAAGTTTCCCTGTTGTTAGGCAAGAGGCTGTATAAAACTTCCTCAGAGACTGGCCCAATATGCCATTATGATCACAGTTTGCAGGTCTGGGGACCTGGAGAAGAGGTCAAAGCATAATTCTTCTGCCCACTGGGAAGTTGAGGGGGTACCATCCTACCTGGGGCTCTTCAAGTTGAACTTGTATTTCAGGAATGTAGAGTTAAGGAGCAAGGATCTATCAGGGTTCAGATGAGGGGATGGCTGAGGACTCTTGAGGCTCAGGGAACCTGCTACCATCCCCCATTATTGCCTTTGCAGCTGGGACACAGTCCAGGTGGTGGTAGAACATATTGACCATAGTTCTCTCTTACTTGGGACATTCCTTCCAGAAGTACCCTGGATGTCCTTAGAGGTAGCATGACCCAGAGGGATCCTACGGCATCATCTTTTGGGGTAACTCTCCTTAACAGCCAGGAGGTCGTTGTCCTCATCAGTGCTTCGATAAACACCATAACCAAAATCAACTTTGGATAGAAATGTTTTATGTGACTTACTGCTTACAGTCAACCTTCAGGACCTGAGGAAGGAACTCAAGCAGAGCAGGAACCTGGCGGCTAGAACTAAAGCAGGAGCCATGGAAGAGTGCTGCTTACTGGCTTGCTCCTCATGGCTTGCTAAGCCTGCTTTCTTAGATCATCCATGACCACCTGCTCAGATATTACTTTATTCCCCAGGACCCTGACCCTCCCACATCCATCATTAATCAAGAAAACTCCCTACAGACTTGCCTACAGGCAATCTGATGGAGGCATTCCTTCACCTGAGATTCCTCTTCCCAGGTAACTTGAGCTTGTATCAAGTTGACAAAACTAACCAGCACAATCACTATATCCTTTGTCTGTCTGTCTGTCTGTCTGTCTGTCTGTCTGTCTGTCTCTCTCTCTCTCTCTATCTCTCCTTTCCAGGTATATGCTATAACATACTGAAGTAGCTATCTGGAGCAATTGGTCCAGACTGGCTCTTGCCTGGCTAAGCTAGCAGATTCTTCAACTTTCTATAGATCTCTGGGACTGATTAGGTCAAGAATTTATCTTTCAAGAGACCCTCTCCCTCCAGTGACTCTGGTTTTCCTGGCTTCTTCCCCAAGTCTCTGGAGGAAGGTTATAGGGAGTTCACTGTCTCTCTGGTAAAGGTGGCTGATTGCAAGCAATTGAAAAGCTTTATTTTTGGACCTCCTGAGGGCCCCTATAATCCAGTGAATGAAATGTTTTCCCGATGTCAAGCAGATTGGCAGGGAATCATTTCTCAGCACTGTCTCAGCCTCCATTGGAGCCAAGATTTGGAGGTCCTGTGTTTGGAACACATGGAAATCACTGCCCAAAGCTGTTGCTCTCTGTTGCTCTCTGTTGCTCTCTGTT
>NC_034606.1:55071007-55126684 GCF_900095145.1 Mus pahari
TTTCTGAGATTAGCATAGCATCCTTCCAAGCTAAGTCCATCAGAATGTTTGCCTTCAGGAGAGCTGGGACATACTGATCAAGATTCTCAATGAAGCTGTGTAATACCCTTTGGATATCTTTTAATCCTATCAGAGAAAAGAGCCAGTGGACGTGGTGTGGGGTACAATTCCTGTAGGGGAAATACCCCTGGAACCTTTGGATGGGAGAGATGTACACTGGGATCCTTTAGAGATTTCAGAATCTCTGGAATTGGTGAGCAGGATTCAGGAGGAAACAGAAAAGGGTAAAGGGACCTGCGAAGAGCTGGTACAACCAGAGGTGGGAAAGAAAATGTTTTGCCTTTAAAGAAGGAGGGGGAGGTTTCAGACAAGTTTTCCATAGAATTTAGCTGGCATTTTCTAGCCAGTCCAAGATATTTCTAATAGGTAAAAAGGACAGTGGTACCCAGGGGGCCTTTGTCTATTTTCCTTCCTTTTTGTGAAATAGTTCTTTTCAGAGGAGACCATTATAGTGAAGGGGTAACTTTTTCTCAACACCTCTCCAGGGAATAATGACTCCTGGCAGAAAAAAATAATAATTAATCTCTTTTGTTTCTAAGTTTCTAAGGATCTGATTGTTCCCAGTGTTTGAGAAGGCTGACTCAGAAGGATCCTGGGCCCAGTTTGTCCTTTTTGCAACACAATAGAGGAGAAAACACGGAAGTGTTGTGTTGTGTTTTCTCTTCCTCTGCCTATGTCCCCTTATCTGTCTAAAGGGACATCTGAAGCCTGTTGGCTTCAAGCAGGTAGTCAGGTCTACTCCATCCTGGGGAGAGGCTGGACTGCCTGGTGGTATTATTTCTGCATTAGGTGTGGCCCAGCCCCTGCCATCTCCCATTTTCCTCATTTAGATCCTCTTTTTAGGATCTTTTTAGGACTAGCATGACTGCTGGCCCCAGTCTGCAGGGGCTCCAACTTGTAGACTTTGTCTCCTTATAGTCTTTCTTATATTCCAAATACTTTTAAAATGACCACTCCCTAAAACAAAAGTTCTGCCACCTGATTGTATGGCTAAAGGGCCGAAGAAGGTAATGAAGGTTAACTAATACCATGTTTGCAGGATCCTGCCTAGGAAAGGATTTAAGCGTGTCTCCCGTGGATTTAGAAATACCAAGCTGAGAAGTCCCCAGTAGTTCCAGCAACCTTAAGATCTCCAGATCCCTGGAGAATCTGGTAAAAAGCCACCAGAAGGCTATTAGCTACCACAGTAACAACTCCTTTGTTAACCAAAAGCAAGTGGGGTTGGTGATCTTGGTAGCCCAGATGAACAAGAAGTTTCAGGAAGAGGGGAGACAGATAATGAGGAATAAGCCAACAACAACAACAAAAAAAGGCTATCAAAAGAGTCTTGATGGTGTACTAAGAAATGAGAGAGAGAGAGAGAGAGAGAGAGAGAGAGAGAGAGAGAGAGAGAGAGATTCATTACATTGCTCTTTCCCAGGGCCCCATAAAAGAAGTAGTCCAGATGTCACAAAGGCAGAGGGATGAGCAAGACATCCCTTGAGATGAAGGTTTCCTTCTTCCTCCCTTGGAAGGGATTGGCCCTTCAGGGTCCAGCAGCAGTGCCTCTTCGATCAGTGGTTGCAGTTTAAATGCCAGCCCAAATCCTCCGCTGGATAAATTCATTGGTGAAATCTCCCTTTTGAACATCTGAGGTCAAAGTAAGGTGTTCCCCAGAACCAAGTTCACTAGTGTCTTTATGTCCAGAAAGCAGCAGGGTTAACCTGGGGTTCTGAGGGTGGGATTTTTCGTCACGGTGTTCTCTTGCTTGAAAGGTGCTCCAAAGATGCCAGGGGGCCTTCGGCACTTGTGAGTCCTTTTACACAATTCTCAGTCAGTACATTGACCTTGACTAGAACTCTACTTAGATCTTGGAGGGATCTGAGATGTAAAGGGGCTGGGGATGGATCATAAATGAATGTCCTAAAAAGACAAAAGCCCAAAAATGTAGGAGAGACAAAAGAGCAGATAAAGAGAGCAAGAGTCACTGCTTTATTGAAACAAGCTGACAGTCCCCATGAGGATGAAGGAGCCCGAGATTTTGGAGTTCATCAGGGGGAATATGTGTTGGGTTTTATTGGGAAATGGGTCCTCCCATTTCCCTTATCATCCCAATCAGTGTTTGCCTGTGGGTAGCTTTTCCTTCCTGTCATTGCTTGCTGCCCCGTCCCTTGGGAGAAGAGGCAGCTATCTTAAGCACACCTCTGCTTTTCCATCTGCCTATCTCCTTCTCTCCCTCCAAAGTACCTTAAGCAAAGGTGGTGAACTTGACCATCTGGCTGGCCATTTGATCATGTAAAAGGCCTGGAGTTGAAGAAGGCTAATTCCTTCATAAAGTAGAACTCACGTGAGCATCTTTGAACTGCTTGTGTTATCATACTTACCTTCTCTAATGAAATGTTCATTTTCTCAAGGACCTTTTTTAACCGAGCAACGTTTTATCTCATTATTGAAAGCCTGAGCATCTGTGTGGAGCCATTTATATTAATGAGAATAAGTGCTACTGGTTTTCTGATGTTTTGTCAGGTGTATTAGTTTTCTCAAAACCTTGTTTCAGAGATGCTGGGTGTGGGTGTGGTAGGCAGGATGCTTGCCTCATATGCATAAGGCACTGGGTTTGAGCTCCAGCCCCACAAACGAGAAAGATGAATTTGTTTTATCTTCTGTGATTGCTTTGGTATTGAGTGACTACTCCCGAGTCTCAAATATTCACAAGATACCTTTTAAAGCAAAAGACTATAGGCTGATTTCCTATGGTAATAAAAAGCAGTTTGTACTCCTTTATTTTTGTAGTTAGTTCATGTCTTAGTTAGGGTTTTATTCCTGTGAACAGACACCATGACCAAGGCAACTCCTATAAGGACAACATTTAATGGAGGCTGGCTTACAGGTTCAGAGGTTCAGTCTATTATCATCAAGGTGGAAACACGGCAACATCCAGGAAAGTATGGTGCAGGAGGAGCTGAGAGTGCCACATCTTCATTGAAAGGCTGCTAGAGGAAGACTGACTTCAAGGCAGTTAGGACCAGGGTCTTAAGCCCACACCCACAGTGACACACCTACCTCAACAAGGCCACACCTCCTATTAGTGCCACTCCCTGGGCCAAGCATGTATAAACCATCACAGTTAACTTAGTAAGTGGATATTACATCTTTTTAAAAGATGTTTTAATTATAAGCAGGTCAAAATAAAACTTGGGGAGAAAAGTAAAAACTCAGGACTGAATGCAGTTCTGGGCCACCTTTTTGTGAGTGTTTGTTCCTTCTGTCTTACAACATGTTAGATGAGGCACAGCTAGCTTTTTACACACCCTCCAAAGCACTTCTGTTCTAAATAACGAAAGCTGAATCCTTCAAAAGAGGTAGACAAAGGTGATGTCGAAACCAACACCGAAACAAACAAACAAACACCAACAAAAAAACAAAACAAAGCCCTAAACCCTAAATCTATGCTATTGGAAAATAATTTTTAAAAAATCATTCTTTCCTTTTGGGGGTGTGTTGAAACAGTAATTGCTTGTGCTACTGTGAAGGAGAAATGCAGCAGCTGCGAGGTGGGAGCTCTGCAGTGACATCATGGTACTACAGCACAGTACTCACATCCCTCCACACAGTGATTCCAGTACTGGACACCAAAAAGAAGCATCTGAGGATGGAAATATCCCAGTTCCCGCAAACATCATTTCTCCTTTATCCGTACCCATCAATAACAGGAAAATATCTCAAAGCACAGATTTGATTAAACTCTCCAAACGAGGCAATAAATTTGTTGGTTCTAGTTTAACCTGTCAGAAATAATGAAAGCAAAAAAAAAAAAATTATTCTTCAAAATAAATGAACCAAGTCAATTTGTGGTGCTGTGACCTCGAGTTAATAATGTGGAGTTTTTAAATGATTCATTTGCTAATCAAAACACTGTTATAATCTTTAATAGAGTGCCCTCCGTTCTAGTTTACTTCCTTATTTTAATGAGGCAGCATTCGTTTCCCATGAAATGTTATTTAAAGCGATATTAAGAGCAACAGAAATTCATTAAATATTTACCGGGAACACGTCAAACAGAAAACTCATTATTCATGCGTCAACAGACTATTTTATAGGCTAAATTACTTACGTATTCTTGGGCAAACGGCATTGCACCCTGTTAAGCTCTCTCATCCAGTTCCCATCTTCCTACGATCTAGTCCATCTCTTCAATTAGCTGTGTGGAGGAGGGGCAGCGGAAGTGGGTGTTTTAAGAATTCTTCGTCTATCGCTCCTTACCTTGTTTTTGAGACAAAGTCTCTTAATAAATCTAGAGATCTCTGTTTCAGCTAGAATGGTTGGCCCTCGAGCCCCAGGATCTCCCCATCTCTGCCCTCTAAAACATACACTGTCATGTGTGGGCTTTGTGTGTTAACGATTTGTATGCTGATCTGCATGGCTTGCAAACACCTCACTCTCTGTGCCATCTCTATCCTCACGAGTAACGTCTTAGATAACCACAAAACTTTCAACACACCGAAAAAGGAGAGTAAAGACAGAAGGTGGAACATTAAACAATATTGACAGGAAGGAAGGTGGTCCACGTATCTCCCGAGTCATCAGGTTAAACATGCTTAGTGTTTTCTGGGTATAGAATAAATCAAATTTTTATTTTTAGATGAAGTTTTGTTTATCACAATGCTTTTGAAATTTTCCTCAAACTATGTATGCAACAAGAATTTCTTTAATTTCTAAGTAATCGTATTGGATAACCCTATCAAAACAGTTTAAATGAATCACTACAACTGTGAAATAATAGAAAAATAGGATATAATGTAATATAGATTCACTTTTTGGACTTAGATCCCAGGGATATAAAGTTACCCTGACAGTCTGCTATTTTTAGGGATTGAACTCCCTATCCAGATGACTGGTCAGGTGTGTTGTTTTATTTCAACTTTACTCAAGCTGGGTTCATTTTGGAAGAGAGAGTGTCAATTGAGGAATTATCTCCACCAGTCTGACCAGTAAGAAAACCCATGAGGTGTTTTCTCATTTAACAATTGCTATGAGCCAGCCCAGTCCACTGTGGTCAGTGCCAAGCCTGGATAGGCAGTTCTTGGTTATATAAAAAAGGAAGCTAGAAAGCCTTGGGGAGCAGGCTAGTAAATGGTCCTCTGTCCGTGTTCCCCGCCTCAGTCCCGGCCCTAAATTTCCTTGGTGATTGACTGTGACTGGGATGTAGACACCAAGAGCACTGTTTCCTTCTCAGACTCCCTTTGGTTATGGCGTTTATCACATCCACAGAGAAGTAAACCAATACATTCTTGGCCTTTGTCTCCATTTGGTCACAAATCAACACTACAGTGTTTGAGATTTGTACCAGTTCACAACACACAATTCTTTTTTCAATGTAGGCAATTACATCAAGGGCCTTATGTCTACAAAGTAAAAATCTGTCACTGAGCTTAACCCTCAGGCTATAGAACATACTTACAATTGAATTCCAAATAGTTTATTATGTACTTAATTGATTCTTATATTAATATAAGGAAAAACACAATTTTTCAAAAAAAAAGTGATGCTATTCTTACCAATCTTTATTT
The DNA here is from genome assembly GCF_900095145.1 of Mus pahari. Classification (NCBI taxonomy): domain Eukaryota; kingdom Metazoa; phylum Chordata; class Mammalia; order Rodentia; family Muridae; genus Mus; species Mus pahari. Next base: position 55,076,617 of record NC_034606.1, read on the forward strand.
CTTCTCCATTATATCCATCATAAACTATTTAAACCCGTTCTTCTGAGTGTATACATTAGTATGACTTGATTTTTGAGTATTAGACAATCTCAGATGCCCATGGGAGGGAATGGAGATAAAAGCCCAGAGTAACTTCAGTTATATATAATGTTCATCTGATATCCCCTCAATGGAAGGTATTTCAATTTTAAAGATTTATATTAACCATTGAAATACAAGGTTCTGACTTATGAAGTCTTCATGAATGTTTTTAAAAGCATGCAAAAACAGTGAGAAAGAAAATATTCCAAAGGTGCAGCAGCCAAGGCTCGTGTTGTGAATATGGGGAGAACTGAATATGTTGTGAATATGGTGAGACTAGGGAGGTCAGAAAGTAGAAGACAGACAGCAGCTGGACTTTTAAAGCCCAGATGCTGAAAATGGGCTAAAATGTTATTGCATTTTAATAAAATTATTATTTTGTAATGTCCTGCTAATCTGGGATCATTTAGAGCATTTTCGATGACTACACAAAACCTGTAATATCTATCATGTTTGAAATTCAAAATGTCTAGCTTTCATTCTTGAACAATGATGTGAGAATTATTCTTTTTCAATATTTAGTGAAACCCTTAAAAACAAAAACAAAACAAACAAACAAAATCTTTGTGGGGCTAGAGAGATGGCTCAGTGCTCTCCCAGAGGTTCTGAGTTCAGTCCCCAGCAACCACATGGTGGCTCACAACCATCTGAATGGGATCTGATGCCCTCTTCTGGCGTGTTGGAAGACAGCTATAATGTACACGTATAAAATAAATAAATCTTAAAAACATAAAAAGAAACAAACAAAAACCCAAAACCTTTTTGGGTGATGTTTTCAAATGCATACATGAAAATAAGAATGTAGGAGTATAAAAGAACCAGAAAGATAGACTTCAGAGTAATTCTCACTGATGCCAGAACTTGGATCCTAATCCTGTGAACCCTCTCTGACCCAGAAGCCAACAGCCCCTGATCCTGTTAGGACATCCGTCTTCCACACAGCTGCAACATTGTCCAATCACCATCCAAACATTTGCATGCCTTTTCAGAACTCTTATAATTGCTATCAAAACTGTCTTCTGTCTAAGGAAAAAAAAAAAAGCAGCTGAATTGGAAAAGACCTCTTTAGTAAGAGTGTGTATTCAAATGACCCATAGCCATGTCAAAATGTCCTCGTTTCAACCGTCTCCAGAGAGAGCAAATTAAAATTAAATGGGATACCATTTCCTATGCACTAGTGTGCGTGAAATGAAAAGGAAGCAGCATCGGGTGTTAACCTGGGAACCCGAGGTTAACATGCACCCTGCTGGGGGAAGCATAAATCTGTGCAATCATCTGCCGCCCCCTTGTCAATATCTGGACTAGAACATATACACATTTATATATGTTCCCTAGGGTCTATAACCTTAGCTTACATAATCAAAGTGCATAAGTGGGATCTTAAAAGTGGAGATCCGCCTTTCCTTTTTCACAGGGGTGCCAAAAGTTTTTGCCTCTCGTCAGGGTTCCATGTCCTTCCAAGCCTGAAGGAGCCTCCCCAGCCTCATCCTTCGGCACTGCTGCATGACTCAACCTGGGGTGCTGTGCTCATGGTAGGAGAGGATGTGGACTTGGATCGTGGCTCCCTTCAGTGGTAATCACTCTCACATGTCTGAGGGAAGCAGGTTTGCTTTCCTTTGGCTTCGCCTGTTAGAATGGCTTGACTTGCTCAGGTACTTGAGACAGCTCCAGGATTTCATGCTTCCAGTCAAAGCACAGCCCCCTGCTTTGGATTAGTGGTGCATCCTGGCCTAAAGCCTTCTTGGCACTCCAACCAAAAAGGGCAGACCTCTGCGGAGTCCTGGGATGGAAACTCACCTCCCCCAGAGAGAAGGATTTTTACTTCACGTGATTGATGGATCCAGGAAAGAGTCCAGTGTTTTCTCTTTATTTCCAGGGACAGCCAGACAATGATATCCACGCCTACTTGTCTCTGTCAGACGCTCCAGTCTCTCCTGCTTCCAAAATCTCTGGCCTGCCTATATGATTGTTAGAAAACATAACATAGAAAACAGAAAAGGAGAGTGAGGAATTATAGTTATTGATCGCTATGAGCTTCAAAAGCTAAAACACAGCCACTCTGATTGGCAGCCTTATTAGGCAAATATCTGATCGCCTATCACTATGCAGGACTAATACACAACTGGCAAGGTAATAAAGCGGCCCTGATTTCACAGAAGTTGTCATCGCCCTCTAGTGGGAAAAAGTGTCATTGCAACTTTCCAATGGCTTAGACCTTTCTCAAATTTTGGCTTGAATTAATCATCGATAAACTTGGTAATTATAGAAAGTACCATTTGGGGACAATAATAGTAGAGTGTTTTATTTTATGATATTAAACAGGTGTAAGCTATTTAATATAAACAGCCATCTTATTCAGGTAAAGAATGTAAAACAAAACTAGAAAGGACAGGACACAAAATGAGGGAATTCTTTCAAGGATGGGCTCTATCTGTGGAAGGAAATCTGTACTAGGAATCTGAACTTCAATTTATTAATTGGAAACTCATGTTATCTCTGATTAAACTAAACCCAATGCATGCAAATAGCTAAAAATAATAATAATATTTAAAATGTGTTCCAATTCTTTTAACTTACACCTGATACCAAATCTCTAGATTTAAAAATGCTCACACCTTTCCTCTGCTTCTGAAACCAAAGGGGCAAGTCAGCCTTCCCTCCCCCACTCTGGTCCTCCATCAACTTGGCTGAACCTAGCTTTTTAGATTTTAAATTTGAATGGCAAAACTCAGTTCTACTATGAGATATTTCAAGCTAGACTGTACCAGCGTGTCTATTAAAATGTAAGTCTTTAGTGAATTAAAATGAAGCCATTGCCACGCCTCATTCCTCATTTTAGTGTTTAAATGGTTCTGAAGCTTTAGCCCTACAGTGGTCAGACTCATTTAATAACCAGCACATGATACACCCACATTTTGCATGGATTATGTGCAAATAATAAATAAACAACTCATGACATTTCTGTTTCACAAATGTTCCTCATCTATAGGCTGTGATAACATGCAAATGTGCTTTCACTTTATATAGTGATTGTCTGAGAGAAAAAAAAATCTGATTATGTATATAAATGGAGAAAAATAATAATCTATATTTGAAGTCTAATTTTCTCATTTCTTGGTGAAATACGTGCATCGACATTACACTTTTTTCTTTTTCTCTTTTTCCTTTTTTCCCTTTTCTTTTCTTTTTTCTTTTCTTTTCTTTTTTTTTCTTTTTTTCTTTTTTCTTTTTTTTTTTTTTTTTTTTTTTGGTGGTAGGAGAACATTCCTCCACAAAGCTGTCTTTTCCTGACACCTACACAGAAAGCAAGAACCTCTGTGGAAATTCACACGCGCCGGGTTCAGATAGAATCTACCACCGTCATAACCTGTGTGTGGAGTGTTGTAGCCATGTGCACGGGTCATCTGCATGCAACTGTGCGTGTATGAGCGTGTGCCTGCTGGTGGAGGCCAGACGTTGATGTCTTTCTGTACTGGTCTGCACCTCGAGCTTTTGAAACACGCGCTGATGATGATCGGGAACAAGAGTTCTCAACCTTCCTAGTGCTGGAACCCAGCTCAATCTCAGTGAGCATGCGCATGTGGAAAACACCGCTTTTCGAGACGGGAAGTCATCCTGCAGTGACTTCCTCATGTGATGGGGTGAGCCCTAACCATGAGATTATTTTTGTTGCTTCTAAATGACTTTAAATTTGCTACTCTTATGAATCATAATGTAAATATCTGATATGGAGTATATATGATATGCGGCCCCCGTGAAAGGGTCATTCAACCCTGCAAAGGGGTCATGACCCACAGATTGAAAACCACCGATCTAGACTTTACCAATTTTTCTGAACTGGATGGACAGCGGCTAATGAAGCTTCAGGATCCTCCTCCTAGGGTTACAGGCATGCACCACCATGCTTGCCTTTTGATTTTTTTTGGTTTTGTTGTTGTTGGTGGTGGTGTTTGTTTGTTTGTTTGTTTGTAGCTGTTGGTATCTGAACTCAAGTCTTCATGCTTGTACAGGAAGCATTTTACCTATCAAACCATCTTCCCAGCCCTTTAACTGCTTATTAAACATTGGTTCTATTTCTGACCTTCTGTTTCATGAGTTGCAAGGGCACTGGCATGAAGACTCAGTTTTGTAGCAGGTTCTCGAGGGTTGCTAGTATTGCTGATATGGGGATCCCATTTAAAGATACGCACACACACACATGCGCGCGCGCTTTGAGTTGTATGGTATAACTTTCTAGATAACTGGCCACCAGTGTTTGAGAGGTTTAGGGCCAGAACTGGAATAGCTCCTGAAAACCAGACAACCAGGGCCATCTCTCCCCTCACCAGATCTCCAATATCTTCAGTAATATACCTGCTAGCACGTTTTGTGACAAGGGATGTAAGCCGACCATGGTCACATTGTGTTGGTACCTCGGATGAACTTTGTCTTACTGAGGAAAGTGCCAGTACCCAGAAGGTGACACCTGAGAAAAACAATTCCGGGAAGAAATGCAACTCGAGCTTGCAGGTGCTCTGCCATGGTCGGCCTGACCTCGCTGGTTTTGCTAATTGCACCTTTTGGCTTTTGTGACTATCTTCTTAGTCTGCAACTGTGGGAAGGGAACCTTGAGCCCTGTCCAGCTAATAATGTGGTTTTCCTGCTTAAATATGCATGGACCCTGGGAAAGGTTCAGGCCTGCACTTGGCTCCCAAATACCCACCTGGTAGTTAGCAGACAGCTGGAATAAAGGCTTCCAATCAGCTCAGAGACCATGTCTGAGAGACCTTCTCTGTGGAGCCCACACCAGCCTGAAGTGAACTTTCGTGTTTTCTTCATGCAAACTTTTCTGTTTGCCCATTTCCCAGTGACGACACATCAACCAGAGATTGATGCCAAGTCTAAATGTGCGTTTCAGAGCCTACTGGGTAGGACATTGACGCAGGTTATAGTTCTCATTGTAGCTAGAACCAACGGTGACTTCACTAAGTAAATCAGCACCGCCACTATCCATTAGTCAAAGTTTAGTTCGTCAATAAGGGAAAAAGTGTGGTTAGAGGCAGGATGTCTGTGGACAATGCTTCGGTGTAAGAGGACACTTATATACACGGTTCACTTACAAGTACAGGGCTTGGGAGAACCCTTATTCAGAAAGAGAGTTACACTCTGTTTACTAAACTAATACTATCTTAATTATTAAGACTGCATAAATTCATATGGCAATAATAAATGCGAAAATACTCAACTGTTTTTCAACCAAAGTTTTACTTCTTGCTAACAATATCTACCTTCATGATTCAGCAAAAATTGCTCAGTTTTTTTACAACATTAAATATCACATTTTAAGTAACAGGCCACAAATAGTTTGACATTTAATAATGAAGGAATTCATCAACTTATGGATGACTTCTCTTCAAAACTAAACATCTATCAAAAAAATTAATGTTAATGATGATCCGGTTTCTAAAATTAGGTCTAAGGAAATACAGTGCACTTCATTCAAACTCCAGAAGGAACTATTCTAATGTCTTGATTTAGGGGCAGAACTTAGGAAAATGTCTAGAATTTGTCAAAAAAAAAAAAAGTTTCTTACCATCTAAGGGTCTTGAGTGGGTTCATTTTTCTCTGCCAGTTAAAGAATTAAAAGGCAGGGAAATTTTAGACATCAAGAAAGCATCAAATAGAATCAGCACATAAAGAAAAGATGATTAGGGTGAAGAAGCACACATGTGCACACGCACATGTGTGTACACACACACACACACACACACACTCCACAAAGAGAAAGATGATCTGCAGTGCAGAGGGATGGTGCAAGAAATGAGAAGTAAGTCATCATAGGAAAATGAATAGTCCGTTTGATTCCACAATGGTGTGAGCAGACTTTATTGGTGTGAGAGAGGCACGGGTAAACCCTGCATGTCAGTACAGGCGAGTGCTGAAGAAGGAACCTGGCATGGTCTGAGGGCTTGTAGCGCGGTGGGAATGTGTGTGCCAGGGTGGGCATGTGTGTGCCAGGGTGGAAATGTGTGTGCTGGGGTGGGAATGTGTGTGCCAGGGTGGGAATGTGTGTGCCAGGGTGGGAATGTGTGTGACAGGGTGGGAATGTGTGTGCTGGGGTGGGAATGTGTATGGCTTGGGGTGGGAATATGTGTGCCAGGATGGGAACGTGTGTGGCTTGGGGTGGGAATGTGTGTGCTGGGATGGGAACGTGTATGCCGGGGTGGGAATGTGTGTGCCAGGGTGGGAATGTGTGTGGCTTGGGGTGGGAATGTGTGTGGCTTGGGGTGGGAATGTGTGTGGCTTGGGGTGGGAATGTGTGTGACTTGGGGTGGGAATGTGTGTGGCTTGATTCACCAAGTCTGCAAACTGTTTCTCATGGAGGTAAACTTCAGGGTTGTAGTTCAGTCAGATTGCCTGGTTTTGTGGCCTCAGGATGTGGGCATGTGGTAGTGGCTGGTACTTTCTAGTATTCCATGGGTAGCAGGTTTAAGTCTTGGGCCTGTCTTGTGACCCTAGTTTGAGGATAAGAAGTTTCCTTTAGATGGGAAGCCAAAGCCAGGTCTCTCCTTGAAAGCTGGGGGTTTTAACGTTCTTGGGGGAATGTAGTGGGAATTCTGGAATTCTGGTTTCTTTAAAACACACACACACACACACACACACACACACACACACACACTGAAATATTGTAAGAATATGTTTTCATTTTAATCCCAGGTGTGGCGATATGGGGCTGCTTCACAGCAGCTCTGATTTGCTGCTGCAGTAAATCTCCAACCCAAATATGCCCCGGCAATGAAAACAGGACTCAGTTAATATGATTACATGCTGTGCGCCAAGATTGGTCAGATCTACCACTACACTACCATCTCCACATCTATGAGACCCCTTAGAACTTGCAGATGAAAAAAAACAAGACATCAGGAGTTCAGGCAAGTCAGTTCAGCATGTCTGGTGATGAAATTCACCAGGGCTGTATATTCTGTAATATACAAATCTCAAAACAAAATTTTAGTATCATCAAGATAACCTTTCTGTTTGGTTCTCTGGAATCTAGTTCTTCAGGGGGTCCCCCTCTATCAAGTGTGATCCATATAACACCTTTTCCAAACACACAAAGACAAAACCTTTCCCCCACATCAGCATATCCTTCAGCCGGTGACCAGGGAAACCTGGAGCTTGCCCTCTGTCCCAGAGGAACAAAACCACCACAATACTCAAAATCACACACACTTTAGCCGATTTAGGCCTTTCCAATTCATCATGTCAGGATATTAACCCAAAATTCCCGTGGAGTCCACGTTAGAGAATATGAGTTTCCTGCAGACTGTATCATACCATCTTTAAAGCGATTGAGTCACATTTCTATTTTCCTATTCTTTTTCTTTTCCTATCCTTTTTTCTTTTCTTTTTCCTATCCTTCTCTTTCTCCTTTGCTTTCTCCTTTTCCTTTCCTTTTTCCTCTCTGTTTTCCTTTCCTTTCCTTTCCTTTCCTTTCCTTTCCTTTCCTTTCCTTCCCTTTCCTTTCCTTCCTATACATGGTTATAAGAGGCAGCTTGTCAAATCAAGATTTAAATCCAAAATTCCCAAGGAGTCCACATTAGACAGAATATGAGTATCCTGTAAGACTTATTAGAGCAATATATCTATATACCATCTTTACATATCAAGAGGTTATACTTCTCTCTTTATATCAATGAATTTCCTGGTCTAGAGCCCTTTGTACTTTTGTCTCCCAATTCTTTATTCACAGGGAGAAGCTGAGTGTAAAAAGACTGAGTTGTCTGTGTCCCTGTTTGGAGGTGGGGGAGGCAGGGTGGGGAGCGAAAGATAGCAAACACAGAAAGGCTCTCTTGGGCATAGATCCCTTTCTGCCATTCTCTGTAGGCCCCTCAAACCCAGTCACCTTCGAATCCATACTGCTACAGCTAGGTCACTGCCCAAGCCCTGTTCAGGGGTTGGTGGCAGTGAATTTTTATCTCAGGTTAGTTGAGTTCAAATCAATGTTGGGCACCATTTGGTTGAGGTAAATCTCCAACCCAAATATGCCCTGGCAATGAAAACACGACTCAGTTAATATGATTATATGCTGTGCATCGGGCAGATCTACTGCTACACTACCATCTTCCATGAGACCCCTTAGCACACAAAGTTTCTCCAGGCCATGTGCTTCTGCTCTGCTTTTCTTCCTCCTCCTCCTCCTCCTCCTCCTCCTCTGTGTCCTCTCTCCCATTTTCTCCTTCTTCTCTCTCTCCACCTTCAGCTACACCTTCCCTGCCTAATCATCAGCTCTCCTTTATTTTACAAATTAAGGTAGGAAGCAGGTTTACAGGATATCACCCGAGTGCTGACTCATTCCTTGTTTGAAGCCCCTCACAGGAAATCAGAATTAACATCAAATATAATTAGCCCCAGGCCTATCCACAACAATTTGTCTCTTGCTCTAGCAGAGCCATGGTTTTGCCAGCTGTGGATAGTTTCTGCCATTGTGTGACATTTGGAAAATCTGGGTACTTTTCAGATGGTATCTAAATGCTAGGGCTGAGAGAGGCAGGGTGGGTGGTTATTGGCCATTCAAAGGAGTCAGTTGAAATTTGTTAGTAGTCATGCTCAAAGGGAAAAAACAAAGCAATATAAATTAGATTTGAGAATCTCTTTCTCTCTCTCTCTCTCTCTCTCTCTCTCTCTCTCTCTCTCTCTCTCTCTCTCTCTCTCTTCTCTAGTAACAGAGGTAAAACTGGAGAGATTAAAGGCAGCAGAAGGAAGAACCCACAAAGTAGCAGTGACTAGCTACAGGGGAAGTCTTCCTCCCCTAATTTTGGATTGGCCAATTGGAATAAAGGGAGGCTGATGGACCCCTAAGTTTGGGGTAAACTTGTCCTAGTCTGATCTTGTGTTTCTCCAGGATCTTAACTTGTCACACAAGTTCACAGGGATGGGGGTCCTTAATGGTGGCAGAAAAAGCTGCCAGGCTTTTGTCTTAGGTCAGGAGGCTGAGGAAGAAGGCAGCTATGTTGGAAGTTCCACAGTCATGGTCCTTTCCAATGTCTACTTACCTAAGACTCTGTCTAACTTCTAGTCCCTCAGAGTTTCATAATCCGAAATCATTGAGATAGAAACCACCTCAGGTTGTAGTTATTAAGAGTGAACCTTTACTCATAGTTTCTTGCATCTGGAAATGATTTTTCTGTGTTTTGAGAGAGAGTTTATATTTTAGTTTTATGTGTTTACAATCCTGTCCAACACATTTTGACATAATCTGTCTATAAAGTGAACTTTTTGAGCCAATGGCCTTATTTTGGGTTTTTCCTAGGAGCACTGCGTAGGGAGCAAATTATCAGTGGATTTCCACCCCCCAAAAAAATTAACCAAAACTTTAATAATAAAGTTTTACATTTTTCTACTTGGCTGATGGGAACAGAATTAAGATGTAAATTTAAACTGCAAATGATGAAGCACTTTCAGTTCAGTAGAAATTATAAACCATAAGGCTATAGTTACAACTCCCAGGAAACAGCCATTTTCTACATAATTTTAGGTACATTACTATCTTCATCTTGTTCCATAAAAAAGCTTAAATAGAAAAGTTACCCGGCAGTTCTGAAACTTTACTTTTTTTTTTTTTTTTTTGAAACGTTCCAGTTATCTAAGGAGACTAGAGAGCACATATAAAAGGAGTAGGACATCCAAACACATTCTTAGTGGCAATTATTCTGATGAGAATGTATAGCATAAGAAGGTAGCCTTGTGCTCTTCTTTTATCCATTATATCTAGCGAAGGCCAGAAGCTTCTATGGTACGCGGCCGTCATGATTGAGCAAGCCCACTGGGCCTGAGGTCAATTGTAGACTAAATTATCTGGAAACGGTCTCAAGATGGTTAAGTGTAACATGCTCTCTGCAATCAAAGAGGATGTAAAGGATGGAGGAAGTTAAGAAACGTCATCATGAATCCTAACATAATTTAATTTTGGTTATTTCTAATAGTCGAGGGGAACTAGTACAATACTCAGTTTCTTTCGAGGAACTTTCCATAAATTAGCTGAATTAGCCACGACTCAGGGAAAAAAAAAAACAAAAAAACAAACTGAATTGACGATGCCAAGGTGACAATTTAAAAGAAATCTCAGCTGCTTTGTGGTGTGTTGCTGCCAAAAGCAACCTGAAAGTTACCAGAAGCTTTTTCCTACAAAACATCACCAACCGTGCTGAAAACATACTTTGTCTTCAGCTTTCTTCAAAAATCTTCCATCGTCAGCCTCAATTCCAATCTCACAGTAAAAGGGTTATCTGATGTCTCCGTAGCCTACAACTTCATACATGTGAGCACCACTTTTTGAGACTACACACATAAATACTCCATCGCCCCACACATTAAGACACATAAGGTCACATTTTAGGGAAATGCACTCCAACAGAAACAGATATTATTGACTATTTATTATCTATTTTTAAGGACGAAATTTACAGTGTCCCAGGCCAGAATGATCTAGAACTGGGAACAATCCTCCTGCCTCAGCCTCTCAAATGCTGCCAGTACCGGTGTGAGCCACCACCCACGGCAATAGCAACCAAAATTATATTCACAGAGAAGTGAATTCCTCACCTACAATGCCCCAACTCCTCACCGGGCACCAGGAAAATACTGCCCTGTAAACTAATGGGCTCTTCAAAGGGGGAAGTCGCCCTGAAGCGAAGGGCTGGTTGCATGTTTCAATCTAAAAAGCATCAACCTTCACTACCCGCCAGAGACGATGCGATGAAATGCATTGTAATGACGGTTCTAGCATTTCATCTCACTGGCAACGGAGAACAGGGAGAACCGCAAACGAATGCGGTTTGGGAGCTTTGGAGGTTAGAAAGCTGGGAACCCGCATCGCCTTCTGGAGAGCGAAAGACAGCACAAGACACTCATGCTTTCCAGAGCCTAGCGGCGGCGGCAGCATCCACAACAACAGCTCCCGCGCCCGAGCCCAGACCCGCCCCTCCCTCAGCCTCTGGCCACTCTGCGAGCTGCGAGCAGTGATTGACAGGGAAACCATCCGGTGCGTGGCCGAAACGCTCCGCTCCGGAACCGGTGATTTCCCCCCTCCCCACGCTTCCGTTCACCGCTCTCCCAGCATCCATTGCGTCCCGGCCCTGCCGTCCCTCGTCCCGCAGCGCTGGGCCTGGGAGCCCGCGTTCCGGGGCTCGGCGCTCCGGGCTGCCGCGGCTGCCCGGCCGCCCGCTCGCCCGCCATGGCGCAGCTGGAGGGCTATTACTTCTCGGCCGCCTTGAGCTGCACCTTCCTGGTGTCCTGCCTGCTCTTCTCCGCCTTCAGCCGCGCTCTGCGGGAGCCGTACATGGACGAGATCTTCCACCTGCCGCAGGCGCAGCGGTACTGCGAGGGCCGCTTCTCCCTGTCGCAGGTTGGTCTCTGCTGGCCCTGCCCCGGGGACGCATCCTCCCAGCCTGTGCCCTTACCTCTCTCCCCGGCTGCCCTCCCAGACTTCAACCGTGAAGGGAGCTGTACCTGGCCCCGAGATTTATGGCTTATGTTAGGTGAATGCATATAGATGATGGCTCCTCTTGGCAGTTGACCAGTTTGTCTTACTAAGCCCTAGGACTAGAGACATGCAGGTGCCCCCTTGAAAATGCAGAAAAACAAAAACAAATAAACAAAAAAACACCTAAAGCTTACCCATGAGCTTTTCCACCCGGTATTTTGAACGCGGAGTGGAGAATCTTAGGGCCCCAAAAAGTTGATAGTTTTATTTTAACTTCATTCTTGTTCTTAGAAACTTACTGTTGTCTGGATTAAATTGGCAACTAGTCAGATTGCATCTTTTTTTTTTTAAAATGCATCTTTGACTACATAAATATACACCGTGCAAAGAATCTTTAAGATCCACCAGAGTTCTAATTATTGTTTGCCTGGTGGTTTGTAAAATTGGGACCTGGACAGTTTAGTCGCAGAATATACATTTTTCTAAAGAGCAAGCCTTAGAAAGTAGAAATGATTACAACTTGCTGTCTGTTGGTTGTTGTCACCTTAATAATAGCAGACAGATTTGAAACAAGGAGCAAAACGTTCTTAAAATGGGACTGTGGTGGTAGCTCAGTGGTTGAGAGCTTTTGCTGTCCTGGGAGAAGGCTACCAGACTTCTCTCTACCCACACTGAGCAGTCACATCTGTGACTCCAGTTCCAGAGGATCCAGTGCCACCTTCTGGCTTCCTCGGGTGCCTGCATTCAAATGTTGCAAATACTCAGGTGCATGGGCACACACATTGAATCTTAAAAATAAAACTTAAGAGATATCTAATCTGCCAGGATTTATTAATTATGTCATAGACTATCCTCACCAAGTTCTTCATTATTGGGACAAATGAAACTTGATTTTTTTTTTTTTTTTGGCATTTTATATCAATGGGGTAACTATTGCTGTGCTTGACTGGTGGCCTTTACTTTTTAAGTGGGATCCTATGATCACTACGTTACCTGGCCTGTATCTGGTGTCGGTGGGCGTGGTCAAACCTGCCAGCTGGATCCTTGGATGGTCGGAGCACATCATCTGCTCCATTGGGGTGCTCAGATTTGTCAATCTTCTCTTCAGCGTTGGCAACTTCTACTTACTGTATTTGCTCTTCAGGAAGGTACAACCCAGGAACAAGGTATGTGCGGGATGGAGTTATAACAAGTTTCTGTGCACTAAAGTCCACAGTTAGGAATTGGCTTTATAAGATACGGAAGAAAATGTCTACCAGTTAGAGCGTTGGTGTATGTTTTTCAAAGCTAAGTGGAAATTTTCTACTTATAGTTAGAAGATACTTGCATCTAAATTCTGGAATAACTGTATTTGGAAATCTAAAGTAGATGTTTGTTAGTGAACAAAACCAATTTAATAGTTCCACGTTTTTTTTTTCAGGAACTTAGGTCCTCTTTAGTGGAAATGAGTTTTAGTTGAGGAGTTTTGGTGTGATTTCATAATTCAAGACTTGGAGGCAGATTGCCTGGGTTTAAATTTAATCTTGGCCACAGCTTATTTTAACTTGAGCAGATTACCCCCTTTGTGATTTTAGTAATAATAAATTTGTCTCATTGAATTCGTATTAAGAGTAAAGGAGCTTAATACATGTAAGGTGCTTAGGCTAGTACCTACTGCAAGACTTCAATAAATGTCAGCTATGGCAGCAATGTTTATAAGGTCCTTTCAGCAGTAGGCATAAAATACTGTCATACGATTCAGACGATACATGACAGCAGCAGAGAAATACTGTCTCAGCCTGATGGAGTGACAGGAGAAAGGCAGGCTGCGTAAACGCATTTACAAGTTTCAGGAGCACCAAGAAGTAATATATGCTAAGTTTACAAGCTGTGGTGGAGCTTTACCTTTTGATTGGTTGATTGAGACAGGGTCTCACTATTTAACTCTGGTTGATCTCAATCTCTGTGTGCAATTTTGGCTGGCCTAGAACTCATAGAGATGCAGCTGTCTCTGCTTTCCAAGTGCTGAGATTAAGGGCATGCATCTCCGCACCTGGCCTGAGGGGGACTTTAATCAAAGAGATTCAAAACACTTAACTAAAATTGTCAGAAAAGGAAAAAGAAGACATTTGAGTTTAGAGTAGGCCTGCATGCTTTCTAAAAGGAAAAATCCTTGTAATTTTGTCATACAAAAAGCAGATCATGGGCAAGGTATTTAGTACTATTTGCACATTTCTGTGGACTCCAGTGTAGAGATTTGAAGGGCTATTTTTAAAGGGTGGTGATGATGGCTAAGACTAAGTTTAGGGTGACACAGCTGGCCACGTCTAACTGTGTTCTAGTCTCTGCATGTGCCTTAGTCCAGTGTCTAAGATCCAGTGGCCACTAAATGATTTCTTCTGTGATTTTTCTTTTTGGATGTTTGGTTTTTTGTTTTTTTTTTTGTTTTGTTTTGTTTTTTTTTTTTTTTTTNGAGACAGGGTTTCTCTGTGTATCTCTGGCTGTCCTGGAACTCACTTTGTAGACCAGGCTGGCCTCAAACTCAGAAATCCGCCTGCCTCTGCCTCCCAAGTGCTGGGANTAAAGGCGTGNGCCACCACTGCCTGGCTTTTTTTTTTTTTTTTTCTCCTTCTTCTTTGATTCTTAATATTTTAAGCTATTAAGAGCTGTACCTCATTAGTATTTTAACAGTTTCCAAGCTTATTAATATAATTAACAATTACCAGAGGTGTTGCAAAGCCAGAAGTACAACTCATTTAAATTAAACTTCAGTGAATATTTAAATAAATCTCTTTATTAATTCAGCAAGAAAATGTCATATTTATTTTATCCTAAAAATAGTGCTTTTTCTTTTTCCTTCAAGGCTTCTTCAAGTATCCAGAGAATCTTGTCGACATTAGCCCTAGCAGTATTTCCAACCCTCTATTTTTTTAACTTTCTTTACTATACAGAAGCTGGGTCTGTATTCTTCACTCTTTTTGCTTATTTGATGTGTCTTTACGGCAACCATAGGACCTCGGCCTTGCTTGGGTTTTGTGGTTTCATGTTTCGTCAGACCAACATCATCTGGGCCGCCTTCTGTGCAGGCCACCTTATTGCACAGAAGTGCAGCGAAGCCTGGAAAACAGAACTGCAGAAGAAGAAGGAGGAGAGGTTTCCCCCCGTTAAGGGGCCGCTCTCAGAGCTCAGAAGAGTGCTGCAGTTTCTGCTGGTGTACTCCATGTCCCTGAAGACCCTGAGGATGCTCTTCCTGTTGACCTGGCCCTACATGCTTCTGCTGTTGGCGTTCTTTGCTTTTGTGGTAGTTAATGGTGGGATTGTCATTGGCGACCGGAGTAGTCACGAGGCCTGTCTCCATTTTCCTCAGTTGTTCTACTTCTTCTCCTTTACTGCCTTTTTCTCCTTCCCTCACCTACTTTCTCTGACCAAAGTCAAGACTTTCCTTAGCTTAGTTTGGAAACGTAGAGTTCAGTTCTTTGTGATTACGTTAGTCTCCATGTTTTTGGTTTGGAAATTCACTTATGTCCATAAGTATTTACTGGCAGACAATAGGCATTACACATTTTATGTGTGGAAAAGAGTATTTCAGAGACATGAAGTTGTCAAATATTTATTAGTTCCAGCCTACATTTTTGCTGGTTGGGCTATAGCTGACTCTTTAAAGGCTAAGTCAATTTTCTGGAATTTAATGTTTTTTGTATGCTTGGTTGCTTCAACAGTTCCTCAGAAACTATTAGAATTCCGTTACTTCATTTTACCGTACATGATTTATAGGCTTAACATACCTCTGCCACCCATATCTAGACTCGTTTGTGAGCTGGGTTGCTATATAGTCGTTAATTTTGTAACTTTTTATATCTTTCTGAACAAGACTTTTCAGTGGCCAAATAGTCAGGACATCCAAAGGTTTATGTGGTAGTGGTAGGGATATTTTGAACTTTAAAAGTTCTACAGCAAATAACTGGGTAAATAGAAGTGGAATTTCTTTTAAGTAAATTCAGGGAAGTGAATAGAATTAAGTTTGAGACTAGCCTAAAAGCTCTGAGTGATATTAATAAAGTTGCTTGCAGTTGTCTTGAAAGTCTTTTCAGTGTTTGGGGAACTTTCTGTGTGTGTAGAGGTTAGGGGGCTGGATAAGCTGTGCAGTGCTTGAACTTCCTCACCAACTCTCTTTTGTAAAGAACAGTAAGTGAGTTGAAAACCACTTACAAATAAATGACCCAGCAGTGTTTCTGAGTGAAATTGCCAGATATTGTCGTAAATATGGCTCTGATCTTAGAATAGATGTACAGATGTAACAATTCGTGCACTAGAGGCTTTGGGATGTCTAAGAAACAGGTATTTTAATTTAGGGCATAGGAATGACGATGACATTTGAATTCCTTATTTGAAGTTTATGCAGGCCAAAGATAAACTGTGTTGATCATAATACTTTTTATGGATAATCTTCTGAAATACTGCCCTGTTAGTTATCCAGGGCGCCTGCACAAAACCAGCCACAAACCTTATGGCTTCAGAGTTTCTCCTCACATTCGTATAGGGCAGCTCCTAAATTCAAGTGTTGGCAGCACTCACTCCTTCAGGACCTGAGAGTCCATGTCCCTGTATGCCTCACCCAGCACTGCTTAGAGGGGCCTTGCTTTTGGACAGGTCCTCCAGTCTGTCCGTGTCTCATAGGACTGTCTCCACTGGCTTCCTATGCAGTTACTGCCAT
The DNA here is from genome assembly GCF_900095145.1 of Mus pahari. Classification (NCBI taxonomy): domain Eukaryota; kingdom Metazoa; phylum Chordata; class Mammalia; order Rodentia; family Muridae; genus Mus; species Mus pahari. The sequence continues at coordinate 55,092,855 of NC_034606.1, forward strand.
TGGGTTTTGGGATCCTCTGATTCAGGGTAACATTACCTGGAGACCCTTGATTATATCTAGAAAAATGTTTAAAGGAAGGCCCCAGTCATAGGTCCCACATCATTTTGGGGTGTGTGTGTGTGTGTGTGTGTTGGGGGGGGTGAGGGGGGTATGTCATAAGATGTGCTTGATGAGAGCTTTAAGTAAAAGTTTGTTTTTAATTGAGAGACCAAAAAAAAAAAAAAAAAAAGCCAAATGGCTGAGGTCATATAATTTGCATTTGTCCCTATTATTCAAACAAACCGGAAGAACTCAGAAGGTGTGAGAAGTCATTGGTTTAGTTTCATTTTATAATTTAGTGAGCACTACTAGGTGTGACTACTAGGTGTGACTCTGGGGTTTGCTTTGTTTCGATTTCGGTTCTGTGCTACTGTTGATGCAAATTATGTTTCTGCTTTAAATATTAAAAAGAATTATCAAGTATTTTTTTATTAGGCTCAATTGACTTTGTTGGCTACTTAGTGATCATAAGGGGCTCAGTGGTTAAAAGCTTGGGCCACCCTTGCAGGAACCCCAGGGTGGTGGTTCCTGGCTCCTAGGGCAGCACAGAGCCACGTACACCTCCACCTCTGGGGCACTGAGTGCAGGCTCTGGCTCTGCAGTGTCCCGTGCTCACCTGCATATCACCCACCACCCGCACACATTTAAGTTAGAAATGCTAACAGGTCATTGTAGACAGTGTCACCCGCTGAAGGGGCTCTGCGTTCTCCACCTCTCTTCCAGTAGGAAATTCTAAATTCTAAAGCCTTCATGAGAACGCCTAGTCTTTTGCCTGAGCTCCTTTGGCCTCAGTAATGTTTCACCAGCTCTACTTTTATGTGAAAATCCACAGGCAGAGCCTCGTTTCCCAGATGTAGTAAGAGTTTGTGTGCGGTGCATTTGCTTACATTTCTGCTTTCCGTGGATCCCTCTCTTAGGGCTGCATCTCACCAAATGTGGAAGTAGTGTTTGCCCTTTACACCAGGACATACTCCTGTAAGAGGAATTTCTGTTCTCATAGACATCTGTGTTTGTCCTGTTACAAAATACCCACTATACACAATGCAGCTTACTTCTAGGGAATAGTTTAGGATATTTCCAGGATATTTCCGCATTATGCTCATCACCTTTGTCTAGAGAGGAGAAGGGATTCATAGCTTTCATTTATAATTCCTAGAGACTGAACATATATTTTAGGTCCAGTTCAAACTATATTCAGATAAAATCATGTTTATTGTCTTAGAGCAATTAGAAAGTCTTTAAATGTTAAGACAAGTATAATGTACATAATATTTTTCATAGAGGAAATTAAAATAAGATATAGAAAAAAAATGTCCTTGATTTTGGCTCCAGAATAAAAAGACAAATTGTTGAAGGACGTTTGTTTGTTCCTAATCTCAAATGAGAATGTTATGTCTGAACTCTAGTTAGTACCTGGTATGAGTACTACTGTATTTCAGCAGGGATTCATGCTGTATTCCATGTTCGTGAAGCCCATAAATACGCTATATGATGTATATTGAGTAAATTGGTATTGACTAGAGTTTTCAATATAGAAGGAAGCGGATATTCTAGAAAAGTACCTTATAACCAACTTAATCTTAGGAAGTAAATTGTGTTTTGTAATAGCCATCCTGACCCCTTCTCCATGTTTTCTGAATGTTATTTTCTATAGCGATAAGTGCAGACATGCACATTTAGTATCTGCTGTCTGCAGCAGGATATGATTTTAATAATACCATTTAAAATGCAAGGTCATTCAGTATTACAGTAAGTTTAGGTGATTTGCCCTACTTTAATCCTCACATCCCAGCCAGTTAGGAACATCTTCTGTTGGGTTTTAGCTCTTTGGAGGACTTACTTTTCTTTGGGTGCATTTTATGCATATGAAGTCAATGGCTATATGTTGTTAAGAGATGATATATAGTAAATTAGATACTGGTGACACAATTTTAATATATCCATGATTCCAGCACTAAATTCCATAATGTTTGGTAGTTATTTCTAAAGTAAATTTTGTGATAATAAGTAATCCAATAATTTCTTTATGTTATTTAAGATGAGATAGTGGCCATTTCTTCGTATCGTACATACTGTTAAAGCAACACTAGGATGTATTTTTCTTTCAAGAAAGTAAATATTATATGGAATTTGCATTTAGAAATTTGATCAGTTTATTTGAGCCCTGTATTGTCCTGCTCAAGATGAATAAGAATGAAAAGAATTGCAGTAGTCCTCTTTATCAATAGTGTTTTGCTGGTTCACACACACACACACACACACACACAGCTGTGAGCTGTTGCTGTTGTGCCTCACACTCAAAGCTCATTAAGAGAAAATGGAGGTCGCTACTCTACTGGTCAGACCTCTCATAGCTTGTTACTGTGTGAGTCATGTTTCTGAAATTGTAGGAGCTTTTTAGAGGAAAACGAATAAAATGATAAACACTTAGGTTTTATTACAAGACATTGTTAAATTGTTGATGTTTAATTGGAAAAACATAGCTCCCATAACAACAAGTTCTTACAGTTACTTGAAGGCATTATACGTTATCCATTGCTTTAAATGTAGACCAGAGGTCAACAAATAGGTTTTAACTCACAAAAATACACCTTTTCTTTTTAATTAAGTAGTCTTTTCAGGGGAATAGAGCTCCCCTAAATAAGTTTTTTATTTACTGAAAATATTTCATTGGGAAAGCTTCCGACTTGAGAGAGTAGATAGAGCATAGTGTCTTTTTCAGGGGGTCTCAAAACCTGCCAATTTAAACGTGGGTTTTATTACAGCTAATCTTTATATTCTTTGGTAAGTCAAGTTCAAGAATCTCTTGAAGTATTCTGCCTTTCATATATTTTGTTTCTGAAATAAGGTGGATGTTTAGCTGTTGTTATCCTGTTTTTGAAATTGAGTTATACAACCAAGCCAAAGGTGGTATAAAATTTCAGTGTACCGGTAATGTAGAAGTATTTATCTTACACACATTTGTATTTCTTTGTCAATACAGAACTGTCTTTGTGTTTCCCCTGTAGTGATGAACAGGAAAGTAGTGAGTAATAAGTTTGTAATGAAATGTTTACTAGGTGATGACAATGTGCTATGTTTTAATGTATTCCTGTAATATAACTTTTTCTACTAGTCTAGATTAAACTTTTTATAGTTTTGTATTGTTTTGAACCACAAAGATTTATAACTCACCTTTGTTAATTATTGTTTGTCATTCAAGAAAGGTCTCATAATCCAGGCTAGCCTGGAATTTTCAGTGTAGCCAAGAATGACCTTGAACTCCTGATTCTTTTTTGCCTCTCTCTCTGGACTGCTGCCATTACAGGCATGCTGCAGCACGCCTCCTTTATGCGGTGCTGGGGATCAAATTTAGGACCTAAAGCCTGATAGGCAAGCGCTCTACCAGCTGGGCCGCATCCTCAGCCCTGCTTGGTATACTGTGACTGAAAATGGTTCCTGAGTTACCTGAAGTGAAGGGAAATATACAACCAAAAGTCATTTGTTCCATGATTATGTCTCAGATGATGTGACCTAACATACCCTGCCAATGGAACTGTTGTTTTACCTCACGGATTTGCGGTTTGTTTCTGATTGCGGTAATAGGTTTGGAAGCAACCTGTACTGTCTACTTCTGTCTCACTGTTTCTTAGTTCTCTGTGTTAACTGTACCACACACGGAGAAACTGAGGAGAGAGTGTGCATTTGTCTAATACTGGAGACTAAGCAGAGATTATTTGTCTAATGTTACAAAGTAGCTGTGTGAGCTCTGGTTTGTGAGCTAGACAGCCTGACAAGAATCCGGGCTCTTAGCTGCAGCTGATTGACAGGTGCGAAGGACACAATCTACCTTCATTTCTGTAGCATTTTAGAAAATTTTTCCATGTAAAATAGAACTCCACTATTCTTCTAGGTCAGGCAGTTGAGGCACATACAAACTGTCTCTTCCAGAGCAATCTTTCATCTCCCATGTGCCATCACTGCCTCCGATTGTGTGAACACAAAATCTACATTGCAGGCTGAGATGACAGCCCTATAAACAAGGAAGCAAAGATCTTTGATATCCAGTAGAGATATAGTTGCTTACAACTTAATTTCTCAAAAGAACTTCGGTAATAAATGGTTGTTTTAAACTGATCTGTGATTTTTAAATCTTGAAAGAATTTGACCTTTATTTTAAATATGTGAAGATATGTTTTAAAGGTTTTTTAATGTTTTGCATTTTGTTACATTAAAAACTGCAGATGTTTGACTCTAAAATTGTGATTTATGTCATTTAAACTCTTGAATGAACCTATTTATAAGAATAAAAGCTTTTAAAATAATTGTTCAATATATTTATTTAGTCCAAACTGAGAGCTGACTGTTCTTTCCACCTTCTCTACTTCAAGCCATTTTCCTATCCAACTTTAAACTACTGGTCTTGAAACAAAAGGAGTATTAACATTTTAAGTATCTGTAGAAGTACCCATCACTACCCATGGGTATCCATAATTTACTAATATTTTCACAGTAACTGGTCAGTCAACTGGTCACATTGAGTTTCTGGATTGGGTTTTTTTGTGTTAGTCTAGATCCATAGAAAAGCTGAAACATTCCAACACCTCTACCTTGGAAAGTCTCACACCTTGGACTTGGACTTGGCCATTAGGAAGGGATTAGTACTGCAGTGTTTTCAATCTTGGGTGTGGACTTTCCCCCCATCCTGCTAAGGTCAGCCAAAGACTTAACATACAGCACACTTCTGGGGCTCTCTCTGTGACTCTTTTCTTGGACACAATCTATTTACAGCTGTTTTGGCAGTCTTAAATTCCTGTCACAGCATAAGTTGGTCATTTCAGCTTTCTCATTATTGGTATCCCCGGGAAATGATATATGAGTGTGGGTCCACCTAGTAAAATCTCTTTATTGAGTCTGTCAGTTTTGTACATATGTAAAGTAAATTCTGATTGGTAGAACCCCCCCCCACCTCTGTGTGGTGCAAGCCCTTACATACCGATTTGAGACCCATTGAGTTTATTATACAGGATGATGAGAGTGATCATGGATGATTTGGAGCCAGCAGCCTGGGGATCTGACCAGTGGATATACAGCTAAAGACAAGGACTGCCCTTCCACTTGCTGTGGAAAGGCGGGTAGTGGTAGAGTTGTAGGACTTGATTCATTTAGGGAATGAACCATTTCTTTTTCCCACCGTTATTTATATAGCATTTAGCTACTAAAGATAACACATAAGACAGGTTTGATCAGTCTTTATGACCCCTCTGTTTCATTCTCTGAGTTCCTTTCACTGCACCTCCTGTATCTGGAACTGTGGATGTCTGAATCCTGAAATCCCAAGAATTCATTAGTAGCAAGTAGTAGAGAAGGGAGGGTAAGACTCCATGATCCCTTCCCTCGATTCTTGGTAGCGTGCAGTAGGCCCATAGCAGGCAGCCCCAGCTGATGTGAAGCCATGACTACATTCCAGAAGATAGCGCCTCATAGTCCTTGTCTTTTGTCTCTTAAATTCTGCCTGCTCTCCTGTGGTAATATATGAGCTTTAGAGAAAGTTGTAGCAGCATCTTTGCATTCACCAACATCTATGGCAAACATGAGCTTAGGTTACGGTTGAGAGTAGCATAGTTACTAACAAGTAGATTGGCACACTGTTAATTTAGCTCCAGAACAGTAGTAATTTGCCTTTGGGATGCCTAATTAAGGCTTCTCCATCCATAGGCTTTATTATTATTATTATCATTATTAACAAGTTTTGCAACACCATTTATGAATACCTTCTTGTGGATTGGGCCCCATATCTAACCAGTGAGCAGAGCTGGTTACCCCATAATAGTTGTGCTAGTATTGGTGGTTGCATTTTGCTTGGAAGGTTGGTATCTTAATTAATAGACTTTACACCTGGGTGTGATTATTGACATCCCTCTCCCCTCCCCCCACAACAGCCTGCATAGTACATTTCAGCATCATAAAAACTAGCCGATAGGAATGTAGCATCCAGCTCAGTTCCAGCTTCATTTCTCTATTACTTGGCAACCAAGTGTGCCGTCTTAACCAACTGGTTCTGGTGGGCTATCAAAAAAGGCAGCAAGAATATATTTTGGGGGGAGTCTGAGGTGTTCTTGACCCAACAGTTCACAAGAAAGTGTCTCATGCCTGGCACTGGGGTTTTTGTTTAATAATCCTTTATTTTCAGGAGCAGACATACAGGCTGTCTCCCTTCCAAATCTCTATTTTTAGCTTACATGTTTAATACACGGCTTCTCATACATTCTTAGCTTGGGTTAAATGTTTTTCCCTACTCTGTCACCTTTCCCATCCCTCTGCCCTGATCCCTCCTTAAATTAAAGCCTAAAGATTTGAAGCTAGGCTTCACATATTGAAGAGAACCCATGGTGCTTGTCTTTGTGGTTCTGGACCACCATGCTCATTGAAATCTTCTCTAACTTCATCTGTTTACTTATTATATGGCATAGGGAATTTGTTTTCTGCACCTGTCTACTGTGCTTTGTGTACTTCTGCATTTGAATGGAAATTCCTTTCCTAAAATTTTCTTCTGTGACTTTCTTGAAAGTCATTTGCTTTTGACCTGGGTTTCCTCTCCTTCTATGGCTATGATTCACTGTTGGGACTTTCATTGTTCCCCGAAGGACTTGGATGTTCCATTAATGAGTTTAGCCTCTTACTTTCTTTGACTAAGTGATTCAATTACTTTATTTTTCTTTAAGTTCTGATATTATATATTTACTTGATTTCCTTCTGTTTGCGAGGCTTTGATCTTATTAGTCTTACTGAATATTCCATTTCAACGTTTATTACAGTTCGAGCTTTCTTGAGTGTTTCTCTTTGTCGAAACAAGGACCGTCACTATGGGATTAATAGCTTTTGGAAGAGGCACCCTGACTTAGTTTTTCACATTGTTTATCCTCGTTGGTTCTTATTGTTGGTTGTGCCTTTGGGATTGTTGTCTATCCATGCTTTGTTGGTTATGAGTTTGCATCTCTATTTGCTGTTTCCCTGGCTTTGTTGGGTGGTTCTTAAAGTTCATTCTTGGTGCTACTCAATACTGATTCATGTCTAAGGTATCCAGGTGGTCCTGTGTTGACTGGGGGAAGTGGCAGCTTCTGGTGTCCCTAGCAAACACTCAGAACTTAAGGTTAGCTTGCCAGCTAGGTAAAGGTGACCGCAGCCAGTGGGGGGTGCAAGGGCCAGACACAGGTCCTCGGAGTGTCCACTAGGGTCACTAGTGGGAGTGTTCAAGTAAAAATCCTATTGATTTAGTCTCTGGTTGCCTTTGTCTAACACTCTGTGGTTTCACGTATTCCTTCTTCTTTAGATGATTAAACTGTGAGAGAACGAATATGAAAAGGTTCCTCTGCAATTACGTACTTAAGAACCCTGTCTCAGTTGTATCCAGGGAATTAATTGTACAAGAAGGGAATCTCAGTAGAGGAAATGCCCTCATTAAATTGCCCTGTGGTGCTGTCCTAGTTAGGAGTTTATTGCTGTGAAGAGACACCATGACCACGGCAACTCTTACAAAGGAAAGCATTGAACTCTGACTGGCTTACAGTTTCAGAGGTTTAGTACGCTGTCATCATGGCTGGAACCCTGGCTCTGTGCAGGCAGGCGTGGTGCTGAAGAAGGAGCTGAGAGTTCTACAGCCAGATCAGCAGGCAGTAGGAACTGACTGAAACACATTTCCTCCATCAAAGCCACACCTTCTCCAACAAGGGTGTACCCCTTAATAGTACCACTCTTTATGGGCTAGGTATTCAAAAGCATGAGTCTATGGGGGGTGGGGACTGTGCCTATTCAAGCCACCACAGGTTCCTTTTCTTGATTGATGATTGATATGGGAGGGCTCAGCCTATTTTAAGTAGATCCACTCATGGAAAGGTGGTCCTGGTTCGAGTAAGAAAGCAGGCTGATCAAACATCAAGGGACAAGGCAGCACAAGGTATTCCTCTATGGCCTCTGCTTCAGTTCTTGCCTCCAAATTCTTGCCTTGAGCGCCTATCCTGACTTCCTTTCTGCTGAACGGCAATGTAAGACGAAATAAACCCTTTCTTCCTTAAGTTGCTTCTGATCGTGGTATTTATGACGGTAACAGAGAACAAGCTAGGATGACAGTACCTGAGATGTAATCAGGCCTTGAACCTGGGAAGGTTGCGGAAAGGGATCTCAGTCAGTAAGTCTTAAATAGAACCATTTAGAAATCTTTACTTCTGCCATAGGACTCTATCCTTCTTTGTAATACAGAGAAAGGCACTCAATTGAAGCATGAATTATAAATACTGGAATGCCATATGAAAAAAAAAATCTATGATCCCTCTGACCATACAAATATGTACCTCACACCATATGCCCACACAAAAGCACAAGCGTATCCAGAGATTAAAAAGTATTACAACTTAAGAGCTAGTGCTCAGAAAAGAAGAAAGAAAGCGTGAGAACTGTGGGCAGGCAGGGACAACCAAAGAGCATCCTGTCAGCGCAACATGTCTGCAGTGATGACTCTCAGAACCCTCTTCTGCATGATAATATTTCATGTAGGAGACCACTTTGGGAGGAATGTCCACCACATTGTAGGAAAGAGGCTACAATATGGCTGACAAACTACTTTCGCTCTGCTTCTTCTGCTTGTATGGAAAGTGTTCTTGTTCTAGTAATTCCTCCGTACAAGTAACTGTGGTGGGCAGATTTCAACTGCTTTTTGGGAATTTGATTTCCAAGGTGCAGTATTCCACATTTCCCTCCAGGTGGCAGTCTTGGACACCTTTTCTAGTCAGTTTGATAGAACTTTTAAATCTACTCTGTGAGCTTTTCTGTTATTACTGATGTCAGTGTAATTTCTTTTCATTACAAGCTGAATCAGATAATTATAGTTACATTCCAGTCTCCATAATTAAGAATATACTGAATGATTTATAATTCCTGGAGTTTATATATGGTCCATCATAGAATTCAATTGTTGTTGTTATATTTGGCTCATTGATTGAGAAATCAAATACCTTTAGACGTTTGTTGCAGGCAGCAGTATAGAGCATTGAATCATCGTGTCTCAGTCATCAAGTATAAGAGAAAAACAGCCTCAGCTGTTAGCCTTGACCTTTGACTTAGAAGGTTCGATTTCAACTATTAACAGAATCTACCATTTTTCCCTTGGAGCATTTTAAGTGCTTCTTACACTGGCTTTCTTAGACTTTTAAAATTCTGTCTTTGATCCTCTAATAATGTCCTTTGTGCTTAAGTTGGGTTGTTTCCCTGTTATTCAAAACTAGCAGCTTTCTCTGGGAACGCGGCACCAAGTTGTACTCTTGTGCCAGATAGTACCCAGTGAGTCTACTTCTATTGAAATGAAACATTTCTTTTCAACATGTTTTTACAAGTGGTTTCAGAATTCTGAAGTCAGACAGGGGCGATAAACAAAAGCCATGTGTTTTCTGCCCCTTCTGCCGTCGCTTCCGTTAGTCCATCCCAGGCCACCTATCTTTCTTCTCCTATGTCAGCGGATACTCAGGCAAATCCTGGTGGAGTCAACTGCCGCTGGACTGACCCGAGAAGCTGAAAGTCCTGAGTGAGCACGGAGTCTGTCTACTTGCTTTGTCCAGTTTGTTCTGCTGTGCCAGGAAGCGTTCGTGAACCTCAAAAGTCCACCAAGAAGCTGATTATTCCTATGCAATCGCATTAGGATTTCTTTATTACAATCTCGAGCTCGGGCTCCCGCCCACCCTGACACAGCAGGACAGGAAGATGGAGCCCGAGCCTCCTTTTAGGCAAGCATTTATAGAGGCAAGCAAACAAGCAAGGGGGGTTTCTAGCCTGGTACCCATTTGATTGGGCGTTTAGCATAAATGGCTGGCGCTGGGAGCCAAACAATAAACTTCTGCTTTACTCCTGATTGGTGGTTGTCAGGGATGTGTAGATTTGTTAGGGAGTAACCTGGAAACTGGTGCTAGGTGCTGGTTAACTGGAGTTCAACCTTAGGTCAGATTCTCTAAGATGGAGTCTAAACCCAGAAGATCTGGCCTCTCAGTTCTTCATTCCAGGAAAAATATACTAGTTTTAAAAGATTTATTTATTATTATATCTAAGTACACTCTAGCTGTCTTCAGACACTCCAGAAGAGGGCATCAGATCTCATTATGGATGGTGGTGAGCCACCCTGTGGTTGTTGGGGTTTGAACTCCGGACCTTCGGAAGAGCAGTCAGCGCTCTTAACCACCGAGCCATCTCTCCAGCCCCCTTAGTTTTAAATAACGGGAAAATAACTCTAGCTGAAGCACAAACAAAATAAGAAAGCCACTGGAAGCTTGTAGGTACAGTTTTAATGACCTAACACCTTCCTGGCACCTCTTCCTAGAACTGGCTCTCAACGTGGTTTTTTTTTCCTGCTTTGGTCTCTTGTTTGAGTCGTTGCCAGGTTGTGTCTCTTGCTGTAGCGGATGTGACCAGCAGGAGACCTGTTACTTACACTGTAGAGCTGAGGTTTATCCACATTCTGCCTTTGATTATTCTGAGTCTTGGGTCCAGGAAGCTATTGTCAGTAAGTATAAATGACCAGTGTCTGCTGCGTGCCAGACTCTGGTCTATGGATTCTCATTATTAACTAACTCAATTCTCAGAGGAACTATGAGAGACAGTCATATAAAGAAGATATAATTCCAGGATGTCTATCTATCTATCTATCTATCTATCTATCTATCTATCTATCTATCTATCTATCTATCTACAGTTCAAGAACTGGGAAATAAAAACAAGCTAAGAAGCTGCTTCCACTGCCAAGTGCCAGAGCCATGTTCAATACCAGGGAGTTCTCCCTGGCAATGATGCTCAGAGAACATGCAGACTCTAGTGTTTGGAGCACATAGCAAAGATTATCCCCATATTTTTTTTTCATAGCTCCCCCTCCCAAGAAAAGGCAACCCATAGGGTAAGATAGAGCTTTATAAGCAACAACTCTGGAAAAATCATGAATTTGTACTACATTTATAGTTTTGGTAACTTTTTTTTTGGCAGTGTTCTACTAAGGAATATTTTAAAACATCATTTATTTATAGTGTGTGTATGAGCATGTGCGTGTCATGTGTGGGAACATGTCCACAGAGATGTCATTTCCCCTGAAGCTGTCATGACAGGTAGTCGTGAGGTTCCCAACATGGGTGCTGAGAACCAAACTCAGGTCCTCTGCAAAAGCAGCAAGTATTCTCACCTGCTAAGCCTCCTGTCTCCAACCTGTCCACTCAGGAGTTGGAAAACAATTAGCTTCAGGATTTCCTGGCTGTCGGGAGAATGAAAGGACCCAATACAAAGATGAGAGGAAACCAATCGATCATGTGAAGAAAAGGCCTTTTAATTATCTTATGTTTGGGATATAGAGATGGCTCAGTGGTTAAGAGCACTTGCTGCTCTTCATGAGACTCAAAAGTGGTTGCCAGTGCTTGCCTACCACGTGGCTCACCACTAACGTCATCTCCAGGTGATCATAACCTAGACACTGCAGGCACCCACAGAGGTGCCATATGCATGAACATGTTTTAAATGCATATTGGATCCTTATGCGTCATGTGAGATTTGAATTGTTTCTCGTTCTGTATATGGGCCATAGTTACCAACTCCACAAAAATATTTATTTTACTGCATTTTAAAAGGAAACTTAAAGCAAAAAGAAATACCATGAAAATTTTGTACAAGTAGTATACATCAATGATTTGGATGTAAGGAATGATCAATGATCAAAATCAATGATTTTGATGTGGTAGCTGGTGGACTGCTGTTCCAGACTGCAGAAAACTTTGAATGGCAGAGAAGTGTAGTGTTGTGGTAGGGCAAGCTAAATTTCCAGTAATGATATTCGCTGTTCTATCATCTCCTTCCTGCCTTTAATTTTTAAACTGATGTTCCATTTCTTTATTTGAGTTCCACAGAACATCCAAACTTCTTGCTTCCTTCTTTTTCTGAAATCTTTAGAGACCAGTGAAGAGGCTAGAAGGAAGTTCTCACACATTAATGACTGCCACATTTACCTCTTGGGTTATTTTATCAAGTCCAGTAACATTTTTTTTTTTTCGGACCACAGTTGTTAGCCAAATATAAAACCTGTTAGTGCTCTCAAGGTCCCAACCATAAGCAAAGAATGAGGCAAGTGCTGCCCACTCTAGAGTGAATGCCTGTCTGGGGACAGTTCTTACCCGCCACCTCCAGGAGGTTTATCATTGAATTTTATATAAAGATGCTGCTTGGAAATGCCAGATAAGGCCATGGTCAGAAGGGAATTCTGCTAACTAAACTAGCAACACATAAAATTCAATGGTTAATTTTAACTTGCAATTTCGATTGGATTGAGGGATGTCATGGGGATTGAGAAAGTACACTTCTGCGGGGTGGGATTTTTAGAGGTGATCACCAGAAGTGAAAAGGCTTGTCCTGAATGTGGCCAGCACTGAGAATAGAATGGGGCCCTATGGGGAATGGAAAATGATTGGGAAGACCATTAATGCCTTCCTGCCTCTCTCCCTCCCCCCTCCCCTCCACCTCTCTCTCTCTCTCTCTGTATCCTGCCCAACATGATTTGAATTGCTGCTCTCAAGGTTCCCACCATGGTACTCTGCCTTGTCTCTGTCCAGGTGGACTCTGCCAACCATGGACCCAAACCTTAGGAACCATGAACTAGAACAGAGCTTTCTTCCTTGAAGTCAATGTTTATGTCCTGTAGGTATTTACACAGTAACAGAAAATGGCTAAATTATACTAATATTGAAGGATGGGATTTAAGGAATGGATCTAGAGAGGCTTCCTGTACAGAAAAAGGCTCTGATTTCTCACGTGGTTTTGCAGATCCCTTGATACCGAGCGTGTTAAAAGTTGGTGGTTTCCTCAAGAAGAGAGAAGAATCATTAACTAAATAACATTTATTTAATAAGGAAATCATCACCTATGCATTCAATATATTTCTATTTGGGGAATGGATATGCAACCCTGAACTGAAGGAGGCAGGATAAATTCCCAGGTCGAGACAGTTAACAGTCTCTCTTGTAAAGAGGAAGAAAGTAATTGAGGAAAAAAAGGTTTATTTAGAGGGTAGTGAGTGCAATGAAGAAGATAAATTTAAATGATGTTTTCTTTTGAAAAAAGATCTGAGTTTAGAAGAGACCCAGAGAGAGAGGAAAGGGAACCTCTTGGGAGTGTGGAAACTTGAATATTAAGATTGGAACTCACTTAAGGGGACAGTCTTCCAGTAGACAAGAGCCCCAAATACAAGGCCGAGGTTGGGACACAGAACCTCCTGCAATTCTCACTAAGTTTTACAAAAACACTTTTATAAAAACAGCCCGTTTTAATAGATAGCAGAACCAGAACCTGTACTAGGTCATTTCCTTAGCCCTAGGGCAAGGTGCCAATCATCACCACAAAGTATTATTCTGCTGTTCTACGGGCTCTAAAGCTCAAATTCACTGTATCAGTAAAGAACAACAAAGGGAGAGAGAGAGAGAGAGAGAGATGCCCACCTCAACCATAGGAAATCTTCTGAATGGTGCTGCTTATTAATTTTCTTTCTCTAAGATTTACATAGCAACCTTTCTGTTGTTTATTAATGCATTGTGTAGACGTTCTGTGTGCCGACAGTGTAATTTTATGATTTGTGTTCAAGGATAAGAATACAGAATTTGATGGTATTGATCTATTTTCTCTCAAGGAATTGATAGTGGTTTTGCTAGTAGGGTGTTTATTGATTCTAACCATACAATATATTCTCGTAAACAATTACCTGGAAGAGTCATATGTAGAGTTCATACGTAGACCTCGTGGTTGGCGGGGAGTTGCCTTCAGAGTTTATTATCTGACAAGTACACAAAGCCTATTATTTTTTCCTCTTTTGATGATGAAGGCAAAAGCATTGTTGACATCTTTTATTGATTTCCAAATGAAGCAGAATTTGACATGGCACTGGTTTATGATGCCCTGAGTTATTTTTTTTATGTGGTTTGTTTGTTTTTTATATATTTATTTATTATATGTAAGTACACTATAGCTGTCTTCAGACACCCCGGAAGAGGGCATTTTGATTTCATTAATTGATGGTTGTGAGCCATTATGTGGTTGGTGGGATTTGAACTCAGGACCTTTGGAAGAGCAGTCGGTGCTCTTAACCGCTGAGCCATCTCTCCAGCCCACCCTGAGTTATTTTTATTACTTTCTCTGACCTTTGGTGATTCCAAAAATCTTAGCTCATTCTTGTGTAGATAGACTGTTGTCAATTCTTGTGTAGATAGACTGTTGTCAATTCTTGTGTAGATAGATTGTTGTCAATTCTTGTGTAGATAGACTGTTGTCAATTGTTTTTTTTTTTTTTGGTTTTTCGAGACAGGGTTTCTCTGTATAGCCCTGGCTATCCTGGAACTCACTCTGTAGACCAGGCTGGCCTTGAACTCAGAAATCCGCCTGCCTCTGCCTCCCAAGTGCTGGGATTAAAGGCGTGCGCCACCACGCCCGGCGTCAATTGTTTCTTTTGTCAGGTGCTTCTGACTTATTTTTCTTATTAATTAGTCTGATCATAGAACAATGACGAAGTAAAAAAAAAATAAAAACATGCACTATATACCCATGTTCAATAAGTATAGTGATCTTGTAAAGAAAAACCTATGTTAACTTAAGGAGAGACTGTATTTGGGGCTGGTCATAGACATCCTTGTGTCTGGAGTCTAACGGCATCAGTAAGAATCTGCAAATACTGAGTACTAAATTTTGCTGACTTGAACTGCCATATGTTTTGTTAAGGCTTTCATAGTCTTTGGAATATTGCACTGTATTTTAATCTCATGTGATTTTGCTAAGAAGCAAAGGGGTTGGGTAATGCAGGATTTGCAGTTTCATTATATAAAGAGCAAAGCTTAGAACTGGTTTAAGGAAGTGTTGGTGGCACTGGACACTTGCAGAACAAAGATGGCTGTGATTCTGAGCAAGTTTAAAGGGCAAATGCACAGGAGTGGGGAAGTTATAGAGGAGAGCAGTAATATGGATGGAAAAAAAATCTGGCTGGTACAATGGAATATGCCAGAAACTGAAATATAGACATGAAGACATAGGAACTTGATCTTAATCACTGTATCTCCAGGGCTCGCATGCTCCACAGGAACAGAGGGGGCTCCGCACTGCCGGTCTCAGTCCGTGGGTAGACGGAAGTTAGGACTACATAGCTTCTGCCTTCTCCCCATGCTTAGCATTTAGTTTTAAAATCTTGGCTACTTCTTTCTTCTTCTCGTTTTTTAATTAAAAATAAAGAAGAAACCAAAGCAAAGCAGACAAGTTCCTCCAGAAATTTAATAGAATTCAAGAAGTTGATTTTTTGTTGTTTTTTTAAGCACTTTTATGATATGGCTTTTGGGAACTAGTAAGGACACCAGATGCTCCAGAATGTTCCAAGATGATGAAATGAGATTATTGTTCAGGGTCAGGACTGTGGCACCACACCACAATTTACTTTAAAATTAAAATTGCTATGCGGGATTTAATTTCCTCCTCAGAAGAGCAATAATCTTTTGAACGAATCAGACCCAGCTACTTAGGCTTATTGCAAATAAGACTGTGTCTCCAGCGCTACAAACTGCTCTTATAGCAAAGCTGTATTTGAGAAAGCAAACAAAACAACATACGTGCATGCGGGCACGCGCACGCACATGCATGCACAGACAGACAGACACACACACACACACAACCCCAAACCACACAACTGTTTTTGCTACACATAAAGAAACATGGATGGATGTGGATTACAGTGGAGTAGTTGGCGTAGCCAGACTGCAAAGAGGGGCAGGAGACATGGTGCAGACGTTTTAATAAGTGTCATTCTGTGAATGATCATGTGAATTATTGCCTATATAATGAATGAATGAATGAATGAATGCATTGTAAAAGTACCCAGTAGTCAACTTCCCTGCCACTTAACCCTCTGTTTATTCCCAGTACATGCCAACTTCCCAAGATGCCTTTTAGAAGCTTGTTGGAGTGGTAGCAGAGAAACCCTTAGGGCTCTGAGTGAAAGTGTCTTTTTGCTGTGTCACTTTCTAGCCCTAGTAAACTGGAATTTGAGCCAACAATGTAAACATTCATAAATAATACCTGGTGGTGTTATCTTTTTTTCCTTGAAGAGTAAAGGCCTTACAGTCTATGAAACTGCTAATTCCTCAGAGGAGGAGCCTGGGGCTCCTCGAGCCCTTCAGAAGTAAAATTTGTTATGGATTATCCAACAAGAAGGTGGTCTAAGATTCTGATGTGTTGAGCACTCCTGTTTCAGTTCCATCTAAGCAGCTGAAGCAGCCAGGCACCCAGGCCGTAGCTAGCAAGCCTCATGATTCTTTGAGTTAGTTTGAATGTTTGACAGCCAAAAGCAGCGCTTCTGCCTGATACACCTACAATCCCACGATGCTAAGGTGTCTCACGAGTTAATGCCATGCCCTTGTGTCAAGTCTTAGATTTTTCAGAATGTTTCCACTTCTTTTATCTTATGGATTCGCGAAAGCTTGAGGGATGGAGGAGACTGCAGATGTCATGACTCCCTTGTAACAGCCAAGCTGAAACCATCATTCAACTCCCTGCCTCAGAATCCGGCATCTAATTCTATTACATGGCACCCTGCTGGGAGCCTATATCATTTGACTCTTACTGTGTTGTTCTTGGTCAGTTTTTATTAGTTTCATGCTTTGTGAACTAAGGGAGATGTTAATCAAAATTTATTCTTCATATTTGTGGCATAAAAACTTACATAAAATATAATGATATCTTAGTTTGGTTGATACAATCAAAACCTGCCATGATGCAAAAATATTTTTGTTTGCTTGTCTTTACTTTTGTGTATTTATTTTTGTGCAGTACAGTTCATCTTCATATTCCTTGTTCTGCACACTGGAAATTAAATATAAACAGAAAAACTAGAGATTTCAACTGAGACTTTATGAGTTTTGTGACAAGTTGGAGTCTAAAAATGTTTTTTCTTTGAGTATATGCTTTCCCAATGCTGCACACTAATGAAGGCTCTGCCAAAGGTCTGATGAGAAAATGTTTCAAATACTATGTCAAGCTTTCTATTTTATTATGGAAAAGAAACCCCTACATTTATACTTAAATTCAATTTTACTGAAAGAGAAAGACCTACATCTAGGTCAAGTTCCAACACTGCGAGGTCAAGACATTGTTACAATTCGACACGCTGCGGCCTAGCCCCGGGGACGCGCACACAAACAACATTGCAGAGTGGCGCTGTCACTTTGCAGAGGGAGCCTTCTACAGTGGTTCCAGTTCTGTTCTCTCTCCTTTCCGTGCATTCATGGGCTCCGTGGTAACACTGCCCTGCTCAGGTACCAGAGCACCTAGTGGCACATTCTGTGGCTATGCAAAGAATGGTAAAGTACTACTGGAACATTTAAGGACTCCCTCTTAGTTGATAAAAGATGCACCGTTTCCTTGTTTTACTATTAGTCCTCATTCATGTTGCCAGCACTGGGACAACTTTCTGCCACGCGTCTTACTCGAGGAGCCTATAGTACATACTGGGAAGAGAGGTTTTCCCTAGCTCATTCGGACTTACTCCTAGTGGATCAAGGTTCTAATATTTTTGTTGGGAGATTCATGAACTAAGGAAATGTATTCAAGACAGTCTCCTACTAAATCAAAACTTAGTAAATTGGAAGAGAAAGTCTAAAATATACAGGAAAAAAAAATGAAGAAGCCCTCCCTGTTCCTGCATTGGCAGAATTAATATTGTAAAAGTGGCTATATTTTTAAAAAGCCATCTACAAAGTCAATGTACTCACCATCAACATTCTCGTGATATTCTGCAAAGAACTAAAAATGATGAAAATTCATATGGAAACATAGATCACAAGTAGCCAAAATAATTCTTAGTTAAAAAAAAAGAATACCTAATCTTAAATAATAATACAAAGAAATAGACAACATGGTATTGGCACAGGTATACCAAAGGAACAGAATAGAAGATTCAGAAATAAATCCACCCATCTATATTATGTTATGTTATATTATGTTATATTATAATGTGTTAGTTACACATAATATTGTATTTCATAAGGACACTTTCATGCATGTATGTAATTTACTTTGGTCACACCTTCCTCCACACACTTGCCCCATGGTCCTTTCCTTTCCAGCTAGTCCCAGTTCCACTACCATAACCTTATGTGTATGTATATGGCTGGTGTTCCAATGCTGTGAAGAGACACCGGAACCACAACAACTCTTATAAAGGAAAGCATTTAATTGGGGCTTGCTTACAGTTCAGAGGTTGAGTCTGTTATCAGGATGGCTGGAAGCCTAGTGGGAATGCTGGTGGGAGGCATGGCAGCATGCAGGCAGACATAGGTCTGAGATTTCTACATTCATATCTGCAGGGAGCAGAAGAGAGACATTCTCTGGACTTAGGTAGGGCTGTTGAACCCACAAAACCCATCCCCAGTGATACACTTCCATCCACAAGACCACACCAACCGGAACTAAGCCACACCTCTAATGCCCCCGGGAGTCCTGCCACTCCCTGCTGACTAAACATTTTCATTCAAACTACTAAAATAAGTGATCCACTGAATTTAATTAGAGTTGCTTACAAAAGCATGGGTGAAGGCTAGCTAAAATACCACAGAACAACTTAGCATAGTCTACACCCCTGGGGAAAAAATGTCTTTACATCTATCAGCAACTATTAAGTGCACGTGTATTCTCAGGACTGAATAGGGATCCATGATCTATCCCCCTTCCCATCTAGGATGGAATATTGATGAGCCCAAATCTTCTGTGGGTCTTATGCTGATAACCACAGTTGCTGAGAGCTCAAACACACGCTGCTGTGTCATGCCCAGAAATAAAATGTTCTACGGCCCTTCAGTTTCCCCTTAACTCTCATGTTCTTTCTACACCCTCTTCTGTGATGTTCTCTGAGCCCCTGAAGGGTGCTAGATATGTTCCCCTTAGGGTTCCGCTTTCAACACTCAGTTAATGTCAGTCCTTTGAGCAGTTACGCGTTTGTGAAGTAAACATTACTCACTGCTCACAAAACCTCTCTCTGTACAAGGCTGACAGCAGCGTTGATCTATGGACATAAATACAAATGTTTAGAAGGTGATTTTACAGGCATACCCTGTTCAGTTAGCAGAATAGAAATGGTAGTTTCCCGACTGGAGTCTATGAACTTCCTAGCCATGAGATTTCGAACATACTTTTTGTTCTAGATGTGAAGGCCTCAAATCCAGGCAGAGAGCAGTCAGTTATTCCAATATCAGATTTTCTATTATCGCATAACGACATGCTCTACTGAACGTGTCTCGCCTGGGCCCATCGGTGATGTGGAATACGGGGTCCTAGTAAGAGCGTTGATAGGTACACCCTAGCAGCCTGCATAACACTTCTTGGCTCTGGAACACTAGCCAGTAGCTAGGGAGTTTCCAGCCTGGTGCAAATATTTGTCAAAAGTATCAAAGCATATGCTGGGGGGTGGAAGGTATTTGACAAATTATACTGGCAAAATTCAATACCCTCCTGTAGAAGAATGAAGATAAATCCATATGCCTGTCTCATCAATTCAAAGTGGACCTTATTTTCATTCCTGAAACTGGTCAAAGATAACGTGAGGAATAGACTTCAGGAAGCAGGTGTGTGCAAGAACTTGACTGGACAGGTCAAGAAGGAACAAACTGAACCACGTGAAACTGAAAAGTTTATGCATCGCAAAGGAAACACAGTAGAGAACAGAGAACCTATGCGCGGACAAAAGGTTTACCAGCTGTCTTTCAGAGGATTAACTGCTATGGTATATATTTTTAAACTGAAAAAAAAAAAAAAAAAGAATGTTCCCCCAGTTTGTCAGTCAACAAATGGAACAATGAAATGAATGGGTAGTTCTCACAAGAAGATGTATAAAAGACTGATAAATACATTAAAAAACTGTTCTCTAGCCTTGTCTGAGAGATGCCAACTAAAACTGAAACGAGTCCATCTCATCTTAGGATGGTTATCATCAAGAAAAGATACAGCAACCTTCACAAAGAGATGGGGAAAGAGGAACCCTCATGCACAACTGATGGAGGTTTACTAGCCAGCATGGAAATCCTTATAGCATTGTCCCAGAAAATTAACATTGTAACTATTGGGACCACTGTCTGGGCATGTAGCCAGAGGGTGCTGAATCCCATCACAGAGACACTTGCAGGTCTGTATTTAAGACTGTGTTATTCACAACAGCAAAGAAATCTCAATCAGCCTTGGTAAACATATGGATAATGAAAATGTGGCTACATTTTACATATACACAATGGGGCTTTATTTAGCCACATACAAAATTCTGAATCCTCAGTAAAATGGATGGAACTGGAAAATGTAACTGTGGGAACAGTCTGAGAAAGACAAACACCACTGGTTCTTGCAAACATTTTATTTTAGCTTTATATATTTCGTGTGCATAACTTTATGAGAATGAGGAAGGTATGTGCCAAGAAATTAGAAATAGGTTCATGAGAGGGGAAAAAAATACTTTCAGCAGAAAACATTTTAGCAAATGCTATCTAGGCGACATTTCGGTGAACATCTCCAAAATTCATTAACTGGAATGTAGAGTTGTAATACTGCACTCTGGCCACTAGCTGGCACTGTATATCAAGGTTCTGCTCTCACCGTGGCCAGAGCCAGGCAGTATACCAGTAGTTATTCCGGCTATCCCAAAGTTTTAGCTGTCACCTACCTAGGGAAACCAGAGGCCCGTGGATGCTTTCCGCTTACAAGTCTCTTAAACACAGTGCCTCAGATTCAAACCATGTCCAGAAGGAAAAGAATATGCATGCTTAAGTGAACACTTCAATAATGATGCTATTCACTTAATAATGCCTCGCAGCAAAGGAGGGTGACAGCCGCAGAGCGAATATGAGCATACAGTAATTTATATGTGAAAATGCCACAATAAAACTCACTTTTGTATACTAGTTAAATAGAAAATGGCATGATATTTCTGTCAATATAGGTTATGTGAAGCATACATTGATATCTTTACTCATCCTGGTGTAAGTGTTAGGAATGTTTGGAAGGGATTATATGTGTGTGAAACACGTGGAGTTCCCGTTCAAATGGATAGGAAGAGTCCAGTCACCAGTGCTCTTTATGTTATGGCTAAGGAGCTGGTTTCCACTTGTGTCTTCTAACTGCGTTTTCTGTATTAATTGCCAAAGATAAAACACGGGTGTTTAACTGTACAGGTCTTCTTCATGAGGTAAGAAGAGTAAGGAGTGAAATGGTGATCCAGACAGTGAGGCTTGGATCCGATCAGGAATATTTGTAAGATTTCATAAGAGCATACATTCATGGCTAAAAAGGGAAAGCAAGAATCAACCTAAGGATCACTTAAAGGACATGCAAATTATGCTCCGGGAGACAGAACACGGAGGCACCAGTGCCCTTGCATGCATCCAACAGGACCAGTTTATCAAATTACCTTAGAAACCTGATTACCATTAACCCCTAAGCAGTGGACCCATCCCTGGGTAAATGTGTGAGAGGGGTTAGGGTCTGTTCGGCAAAGGGCACGAGCACAAAACATCAGCATTGTCGACGTTACTACGGTAAACTGGAGCCAATCCGTGTAACCTCACAGGGGTAAGAAGTACATAAACTATAGACCAGCTGCACGGTGTACTATTAAATAGCACTGAGGACAAGCCAGCACTCACCAGTGTGGGCTCAGGGAACACTGTGGAAGAGGGGCAGGAGCCTGTAAGAGCCAAAGGATCAGCGAATCTACTGTGAGATCGAGTGTCCTGGAAATGACAGATTTGCCCATGAGATCACAGCAATATGACTGCCAAATGAGACAGAGCGAGGAAACGCCTATGGAAGAGCTAACCCAGAAGGAGAAGATCTCGCGGGAGAAAGAGCGACAGGCAGCTAAAGAACGCTGAGAGCCGGAGACTTAGTTCTCATAGGGGATGAGCCCTCACTTCATTACCCGATACCAAGCAGTTAGCTCTAAACTCTCATGTGTACCAGAGACACTAACAGGATCCTTCTCTTTTCCAACCGGTGCTCTCACGATAAGCGAAAGGCATCTCTCAAGGCTAAACTCCCGTTGAAGATCAGTCAATTGTCTTTTGCAAACTTGGGTTGGTTTGGTGACCTCACCAGACAGTTGCTGCAAAGAGGATCCTTAAGTCACACTGAGACATTTTTAGAAGTCGTAGCTCTACACGCCCTGTGCCGCTGAACTTGGAGCTTTTCCTGAGGTAGAAAGAAGAAGGCCCTTGAATTTTGCTTGGGTTCATTTTCTGTCCCCTGTGCTCATATGCTTTACCAATAAGTGTGGAGTGGTTGCTACCTCCTGATCACTTGCTCCTACTAGCACATGATCGATGTAATAAAGCAGTTTGATAACTTGTAAGAGTCATCAGTGTTGGAGTTCAGGGGACATTGAGTAAATAGTGCTATAGGGTCAAAAGATCACTTTTCATGTCTTTACTTTCACTATGCCAGTAGTTTAAACTGACTTGGCTAAAGCGTATTTAGACTGTGGTGTCTACCCATCTGAGTTTTTGTTACGGAGGCAAAATACCACACAGAAAATTTAAGAAGAGTAAAGACTTACCTTGGCCCATGGCGTGAGTTTTCACCCTATAGTTATTTGTCCTACCACACCTAAGCCATAGTGAAGCAGAGCTTAATGCTGTGTGGAGAAAGGAGAACAAAGTGTCTCACCTCATGGTGGGTGGGTAGGAAGCTACAAGATGGAGACAGAAAGGGCCAGAGTGAGATATATCCAACCCTAAGGACTTTTTCCTCCTGGCTACTAAGTTAGGTCCTGTATTTCAAAGTCTCCAGCATTTTCCAAACCAGGGCTAATAGCTGGAGACGAAGCTGTCAGCACGTGAGTGTATGTTGGTCATTTCGTGTTCAAGTCATGTGTTACATGAACAGGTTTGAAGGATCATGGTCTCGGGCAGCATCTCTCTTGGAAGCTCTATTGTAATTTTAAAACAAACCACAAAATGTAATAAATACCATTCTTAGGAAATACCTTGCTTAAAATATTCATTCATTTATTTATTATTTTGAGACAGGGTTTCTCTGTGTAGCCCTGAATGTCCTGAAAAAAAAAAAAATCCCTCTGTAGACCAGGCTGGCCTCGAACTCAGAGACTTGCCTGCCTCTGCCTCCAAATGCTGGGATTGAAGGTGTGCACCTTCACAGCCTGGCTGCAGTGTTTTTTGTTTGTTTGTTTGTTTGTTTGTTTTTTTTTGTTGTTGTTGTTATTGTTGTTGTTGTTATTTTAAATATTTCACAGGCAAGCTTTCTGACAATGTCAAGACAGTGTTGAGAAACAGGAGTGTCATGCAAACCTCAGTTAAAGAAAGTGCCACTTATGAAGAGAAGAAAGTATCACCACAAAGGGCAAAAGAGTGTCGAGGGCACAGTGATGACAGTGTACGTTTACAAGCTATTCAGAAATACATGATTCTACCAGGAATATTCATCTTGTACAACTCCAAGGGAGCGTAACTTATGTAGGTCAACATGTGGGCGGGCCCACTGGAACTGTAGATAAACATGTGGGCGGGCCCACTGGAACTGTAGATCAACATGTGGGCGGAGTCACTGGAACTGTAGATCAACATGTGGGCGGGCCCACTGGAACTGTAGATCAACATGTGGGCGGAGTCACTGGAACTGTAGATCAACATGTGGGTGGAGTCACTGGAACTGTAGATCAACATGTGGGCGGGCCCACTGAAACTGTAGATCAACATGTGGGCGGAGTCACTGGAACTGTAGATCAACATGTGGGCGGAGTCACTGGAACTGTAGATCAACATATGGGCGGAGTCACTGGAACTGTAGATCAACATGTGGGCAGAGTCACTGGAACTGTAGATCAACATGTGGGCGGAGTCACTGAAACTGTAGATCAACATATGGGCGGAGTCACTGGAACTGTAGATCAACATATGGGCGGAGTCACTGGAACTGTAGATCAACATGTGGGCGGGCCCACTGAAACTGTAGATCAACATGTGGGCGGACCCACTGAAACTGTAGATCAACATGTGGGTGGAGTCACTGGAACTGTAGATCAACATGTGGGCAGCCCACTGGAACTGTAGATCAACATATGGGCGGGGCCACTGGAACCGTGCTATACCAAAGTACTGTCACTGGCTTGCCCAGAAGTAAACGTGTCTTACTTGGCAGATAGGTACATTTGTGGGTGGACACTGCTTTAGTTGTTAAGAAGGAGGCTATTAGGCACTGTAATCAAATCAAGTTTCCCATGCCTTGATTCTAGAACCACTAAATAATCTTCTGAATCTAATTTGATTTCCTATACATCTTTCTATGGACAGCTGACAATAATTTTCACATTGAAAATGAAACCAACACTCTGGAATACATACACTTACATGTATGTCTTAAGTTATGGTACGGTAAGCAAATACTTTACCATTTCATACAGTATAAGATGTAGGCTAGGCTAATTTTGAATTGTAAAATCTAAAGATCAGATGCATGACTGATCAGACTTTGGAAATGTAGGCGAGTTTAGTGAAAGTTCTTAAGGATTGACAATGGGTGTAGCTCAGCATTGAAGTCGTCCAAAGAACTCTACACTTTTAACTTACCTTTCCGGGGATCAGGGACGCCTCTGACAGGTGTTAACCTTTAAGTAATGATGGAGGTTTTCTCCCTTCCATTGTAGAGAAAGAGGTTTTACGTGGCAAATCCACTCTAGCATCCCAATGATTCTGGGTGGTTAAATCCGTTTAGCATCATGAACTCAGAGATCAGATGTCTCCATCTTCCTCCCAGCTGGTCATCTTCTGACTCCTACTTCAGCCTCCCGACCAGGTAAACGTTGGCACCTTTGTTAAGACCTTCAATGATAAATCCTCGAGGTCTTCAATGATAACTCCAAATTGATAAATTTAGCTCGATCTGGCTATATATTCCTTTTTATATTGTCCTACGAGTTTAAAAATCTGCTTTACATAATCTTCAAACTGTTTGTAAGAATTAGGAAACTCAGAAAATTCTTTAGGTATGTTGCTCACCTGCCCTTGGGGCTAACTGAGTACGTCAACTTTTGTAGCCTGATGAGACCTGAGTCTGGTTCTAGGAAAACAAAACAAAACAAAAACAACAATAAACAAACAAACAAAAAAACAAAACAAAACAACACAAGTACAGGTGATGTATGTCTGTACTGATTGTATAGATGTTTGTTACCGTATCCTTCACAGAAGGTTATTGGGGGTGATCCATTGATAATGTCGGATTAAGTTATTTTTCAAATGTAGAGATGGCACTACTTCAGGGGTGTGGACCAGGATTCATCCACCACTCAGTGTGTGGGGACAGTGTCTTCATATGAAACAAAGCCACAATAATCAGAATTTGGTGTCATGGGACCCACCCAGCACATCTCTACCCTGTTTTAAGGTCCCACTTTTCCTCAATCAGTACCTCATTTTAACTGCACATAGCCTTCAAGTCTGGATTTAAACTTGTATTACAAGCAGATGATCAGATGATGTGGACTGGAGTTGGGTTTCTGCCAATTCCAGGTCTATGGTTACTTGAACGATCTCTGAGGGCAGTGAAGGTTCCATGCTGTTTATGCCCACCGTGAACTGGTGACTTTCAACTCTGAGCTCATTCTTTTTCTTTGTTACTTTTTGTTCTGAGATGTGAGAAGAAACAAACAAATATTGTTATATTCCACAGTTTCTAAAATAACACACTCACTACCAGGAATATTAAACACATTTATTTTGCATAGTTAAGTACATCATGGATTATTAGTTTTGCCATACTACCAGGTATATATTTAGCAATTTTAAGTTTCAGTCAATTAGAAAGCCATCCCCAGAGTCAAACCCAGTAGGAAAATTCATCTTTACAACTTTACAATAATGTTTCTCTAGGACCACTACTTGTACCACGATCTTTATTAGCCATGATGGTCTAGAAGAATCTACATTAATATATGTTAATATATACACATATAATATGAGGTTATTTACTAGAATAGGTAATAATATTTGGGGTAGGTAGTCCAATGGTGGCCATTTACTGGCTGTAGAGGTTGAGTATCTGGTACTCTGCTCTGATCAGAAAGTTGGATGCATCAATATTTCCAATCTGCTACTGGAAGATCCAGGAAGATTCTTGGAGAGAGGCTGGTCTTCCATCCATAGTAAAAGGCAAGTTGTATGATTCAGCAGCAGCAACAACTGCACAGGTATCTGGGCTGCCCACTAGATTGCCCTACATAACTTGGGGGAAGGTCTTCTCACTTAATTCTTACTGGTAAAGCCCCCACAGATCTGTGTGCAGGCCTTTTTCATAGCTGATTCCAGAACAGCGGTTCTCAAAGTGTTGAACGATGCTTTCACAGAGGTCAGATATCCTGTGTCACAGCTATTTGCATTACTATTCATAGCAGTAGTTATATGTAGCAATGAAAATAATTTTCTGGTTGGGAGTCGCCACAGTCTATGGAACTATATTAAAGGCTTGTGGCTTTAGGAAGGTTGAGAACCACTGTTCGAGCTTGCATCAAATTGTTAATCAAGCTTAACTATTGGTAGGTTTATCAAGTAATTCAGTGCTAATAATAGCATGTATGAGCTGGCATTGGTTATGCGAAACCTTTTTGGAGAGATATGTATGGGAGTCTCTAGGCAACATATTTTGTGAGCCAAAAATAATCTATACCATGTCTGCTGGGCATTAACCACATCTCATTGTATTAATGGCATGACTAACCAGAGAGACCGATGTGGCCACTTAAATCTTAAAGGTATACTCTTTTTTTTTTTTTTTTTTTTTTTTTTTTTTTTTTTGGTCCAAAGAATGAATACATACAGCAACATTTTCTTTATCCTTAGTGAAAAAGATGGCTTGTGTGGAGTAACTATAATTTCCCTGTTGATTGTGAATAGTTCGTGAGTCATGGCCAAAGCCGAATCACCTGCATATTTCTATTTTAAACCCTTTGTAACTACTTATGGACTGAAATGTCTCTGGAATCCTGAAATAGATCTAATACATGTATTACCATGTTTATTTGGGGGATTTAAAAAATATATAATGTGGTTAGAAAGCAAAGAGCTGTCAAATAACTAAACTAAAATAACAGTTTTGAAAAGGCGTGTATTCAAAGTGGGACTTACAAGCTGCAGAGAGAAAAGATTAGAATTTCACAGGCATACTTGGACCTACTTCAAAATCAAATTGCCTGTGCCTTTGTTTAACAGTGAATGATCATATTTGCAACAAATTTGACCCACTTTGGTGAAGAACTGAAGATATCGTGTTAGTCACACTTCAGCTTTTAAGGATCTCAACAGACTAAATACTTTCAGAATCTAAGAGATTTTTGAGAACTTCTCAAGACTTTTCAAAGCTTTTTAAAAATAAAGAACAAGATCTACTGTGTAGAATGTATTGACTAGTGAGAAAGAAAACTGCTGTGTAGAAGTATACTTCAAAGCAAGGCGTTGGGCAGCATGTGTGAGTCAATTGAATAGCCCCGTAAGACCACCACAATTAAGCTATAACTAAATATAATCTCCATTAAAATCTCAATTGGTCTGCCTGTGTGTTGGTTTGAAAGTGCTCGGCCCAGGGAGTGGCAGTTGGAGGTGTAGTTTTGTTGGAGTAGGTGTGGCCTTGTCAGAGGAAGTGTGTCACTGTGGGCCTGGGCTTTAAAACCCTCATCCTAGCTGCCTGGAAGCCAGTCTTCTCCTAGCAGCCTTCAGATGGAGGTGTAGAACTCTCAGCTCCACTGCCACATCTACCTGGGTGCTGCCATGCTCCTGCCTTGATGATAATGGACTGACCTCTGAACCTGTAAACCAGCTCCAATTAAATGTTGTCTTTATAAGAGTTGTCTTGGTCATGGTGTCATTCATAGCAGTCAGACCCTAACTAAGACAAACTGCTTTGAATAAACTGTCAAATGAAGGATAAATTTTTATGAAAATTCATGATGCTCAGGAGAAATCTTTAGAGCTCAGTGAAAACAATCCCTGAAAACAAAACAAAACAAAACAATCTGCACTCAGAAGTTCTTTAATTTTAATCTTCCTAGGAAGGAACTGTAATCAACATTGCATCTGTGGTATAAGCACATATGTATGGATGAATTAAAGTTTGGAGCATGGAAATATACTTCCACAATTGTATTCAATTGATTTGACAATGCAAGAGTAAATGGAAAGATGTTTTTTTAAAAATCATTCATGTTTATAATCACTGCACTTGGGCGGTCTGGCAGGAGAAGCAGTTCAAGGCCTCCATCAACTATTTAGTATATTAAAGGACAGTCTGGGATATATAAGATCTACCTTACTCTAAAAACACCTCTGTGGTTGTATAAGTACTAGCATGCCTATTAAAGCTAGTTTCCATATAGAAGACAGTATCTATCATATTTTCCTTTTAGGGTCTGGGTTATCTTACTCATGATGAGTTTATTCTAGTTCTACTCATTTACCTGCAAATTTTTATTATTTTTAATATGTAAGTAATATTCCATTCTGTAAATGTATGACATATTTTTATCCATCCATCTCCTGACAGACATGGAGGCTGTTTCCAATTTCTGGCTATTATGAATGGAGTAACAATGAACACAGTTGAGTAGGTGTCTCCTTATTAGGATGAAGTATTTTTTGAGTTTTTGCCCAATGTGGGAAGTGTGTGTGGCCATGGCTGTGGCCTTGTGAGCCAAGACAGCACCCTGGTTCACTGCCAAGCCCCATGATTCCCTGCTTGATTACCAAAAACCTGATTATGCGCACCTGAGTGATTACACGCGGGCCACCTGACGTATAGCGTCATTCAGCATGATATTGAGTCACTGGCCTATCAACACCCACCCTGCCTGCGTGCATGGTTCGTGTATAGAGCATGCTGAATGCTGATTGGATGATGAGTGATGAGAGACGAGTGCAGAGGGTGGAAGGGGATAAGTTGGGCGATCCCAGAATAATGTTGGAGAAGCTGAGAAGCAGAGAGGGGAGAAGCTGAACTGCTGTAGAGAGTTGGGGTGAGCTGTAGAGAGAATAAAGGAAGCTGCAGCGGGAAGCTGTGGAAGCTGCTCAAACCCTGCCTTGGTGTATGTGTCGTCTTTGCCCCACCTCTTCGGGATGGAGGTCAGGGGTGCGGGGCAGCCCAAGAGAGTGGTATAATGGGATGTTGTTGTAGATCTGTTCTCATCTTCCGGAGGAACTGTCACATTGATTTTCATAGTGACTGTACATGTTAGCACTCCAACCAACTATGAGCGAGTTTTCCCTTTACCCCACATCTTTGCAAGCGCGAGCCATCACTGGTTTTACTTCTAATGACCATTCCGACTGGTGTAAGATGAAATCTCAAAGAAGTTTTGATTTCCATTTCTCTGAAGACTAAGGATGCAGGGCACTACTTCAAATGGTTCTCATTCACTTGCGTTTCATCTTTTGATAAGTCTGTTTATTTCTATACCCCATTTTAAATTGGATTACTTTTTTGCAGTGTCTAGTTTATATTTTTAAAAAATTCTTTATGTTTTAGATACTAACCTATAGGATATATGATTAGTAAAAATATTTTTCATTTCTGTAGTCTGACACTTTGCTTTATTTCTGATTTTACTGGAAATGATTTGAATCCCCCCACACTCCTTTTTGATATTGTCTGTGGGCTTTCTGTAATTTGTATTTGTTATGTTGAGATGTGTCCCTTATATAGCTAGTCTCTCCAGGGCTTTAATCTTTAAGGGATGTTGGATTTTTGTCAATGGCATTTTCTATATATTTGAGAAGAGGATCATATCATTTGCCTTTCAGTCTACTTATGTGTTGGGTTATATTTATCGATTTATGTATATAGAACCACCCCTACATCTCTTGGATGAAGCCTAGCTGATCATGTAGTATAAACATTTTGATGTGTTGTTAAATTCTGTTTGCAAGAACTTTATTGAGAATTTTTGTATCTATATTCTTAAGGAAAAGTGGGCTGTTATTTTTCTTCTTTGTTATGTCTTTGTGTTGTTTAGGTATCATGGTAATTGTGACTTCCTATTTGCTTTTTCTTCCAGAATAAGTTGAGGACCACTAGTTATACCCCAGACATTTTTATGAGGGGCATACTTTTATACAATCACATAATTTTGTCATATTTACCCCCTCTGCTACCTTCCAACTTCTGACACCCCTCCCACCTTCATATGCCCCTCCCTTTTGCTGTTTTATAACCTTCTAAATCTTACCTAGGGCTGTCCATACACACATGGGTGCAGGGTATCATCCGTTGGAGCATGGACAACCTACTGGTAGCCACATCCCTGAAGAAAACTGACACTCCTTCCCTCAGAGGCCATAAGCTGCCAATCATGAATCCCTTCCCTCTGCATACGGGACTGTTGACTAGCTTGATCTTGTGCTGATTTTGTGCTGGCAACCATAGCTGCTGTGAATTTATGAGTACAATAGTCCTAGTTTATCCAGAAGACATTTCCCAACCATCTTCCTTGACCCCAGATTCTCACAATCTTTCCACTCTTTCTTCTTACCATGTTCCCACGTCTTGGAGGTAGGGGTGATTTGTATAGATGGCTCATTTCAGTTGTGAATCACTGCCTTAGTCTCCATGCACTACAAAACAACAACAACAACAACAACAAAACTTCTCTTAGGATGACTGAGTATTGCACTGATCTCTGAGTATAAGGATACATATTTATAGGGACATTTGTCATTGTTACTTCAGCAAAAGAATAGTAGTAGGACCTATGACCTACACACCCACAAGTTCTTAAAGTTCTATAATATAACATTAACATGAGAATAAAGCCATCTTTGTGCATTATTTCTGTTAGCCTTAATCTGCCCACATAAGCTTGCCACTGTTCCACCCTGCTACTTACATGACCCATTTGGAGAACTACAAGGGTTTCAAAGCAATTTCGCTATTGCTCTCCAAGGCAAGAGACAAACTGAGTGCCTGTGATGTGGCCCTCAATATGGCAGCTTCCAGCTCCCAGCATGCGATTGTGCACATTGCTGCTCCCCATCACTTTTCCCAAGGCACCAGTGTCTTCAGCATATGTGTATATCATTTTATCTCATAGTGAACATAAACTGAACAAGGAAAGCACCAATGAACACACCTACCGGACAGAGAAAAGTCCATGAGAGTCCAATTCTGTACAAAGAATTATCGACAATTGAGGAAAGCTGGGAGCAGGAGAGACAGCTTTCCCCAGGGAAGAGTGCAACAACCAGTTGTACAGTACCAAATGGTCAGCCCTAAAAACATACACACAAGTAGCATTACATAGACTGAACAGGTTATATTTAGGAATATATTTGCATATATGCATGCAATAACAATTCATGAAAAATAGGCCATGAATTTGAAAGAGTAGGGAGGGTACATGGGAGGGTTTGGAGGGATTAAAGAGAAAGGAGAAATGTTGTAGTTAAATTATAATGTCAAATAAGTTTTAAAAGATAGAAGTCAAAATAGAAACTAGAGACAGGAATCAAGGAAAAGCCCATGCAGGATTGCTGTTTACTGCATTGCTTATTTACATGGCTTGCTCACCCTGCTTTCTTAAACAACTTTAGGAGCACCTGCCTAAAAGTAGCACTGCTCCCAGTGGACTTGGCACTTTGATCATCGATCTAGAAAATGTTCAACAGATTTGTCTACAAGGGAATCTTATGGAAAACATTTTATCAGCTAAGATTCTCTCTTCCCAGATATGTCTACATTTGTGTCAAGTTGGTGAAAACCAACCAGCCTACATGTTCTAAATTCACATATAGGATGCTTGTCTCTAGGCGTGCTCATATGACTCCCTTCTGTAATGTAGGGGTGCTATTTCCCCAGATTCCTTGACTTGGGTGTTTATTTTTTCCTAGATGTGCTGCTTATTCCTTTGTTTCTCTTCTCTTTCTGTATGAAGGCTAAATATCTGCCATTTATATTTAGATGCATTCCCAAGTGATTTTTTTTTTGTTCATTAGTCACTCATAGTGTTATTTTTATTTGGCATTTCTATTTTTGATTAATTGATGCCTTGTGTCAGGGCAAACTTCCAGAGGACTGAAATTATCTCAACATCATACAACAAATCCTTTCTCCTGCTCAGGGGAAAAAAGATGATTATATTGCAGTTATGATTTCTTAGCAAACTTTGCCAGAGCACTGTTCACTGTGTTAACTTAGTTGTGCATTTGTACTGACAGAGCATGATTAGAATATGCAAATTTCATTGCCCTGCTTAGATTTGTTTAAAGACGAGATGGGTTCCAGGAGGATTTGTTTATGTTCTATTAGGATTGGCTGGGTGGAAATTTTGCATAGTATAATGAACTTAATTCCTGTGAAAGCTGAGTGGATTGTATTATCAGTCACAGCCTCTGCCCTCCTCTGAAATGTGTAGAAATAGGTCAAGGCAAAGGCTGTTTGTATTCACATGTGCACACAAAGTCATAAAATAGAACATATGCCATGTGCCATCTTTCTAGAGCTGTCAGTCATTTTCAATATGAGCATGACATAGAGATTAGATGGTTCTGCTTCCAAGTAAGTATCAAAAGCAGAAAAGAATGTTTAAAAATTGAGACATGAAATGAATAAGAGCAACAGGGTCTTTTCAAAGCTATCCAATGTATTTACAATTATAAAATATCTAATTTGCTGTGGTTAGAATGTAACTAACACAAAGAATACAAATGACTTTATTTGGGGGATATGAAAGCTTACATTTGTAAATAAGGAAAAATTTATATGGAGCATAAATATACATGGTAAATTTTTATTGATATCAGTCTTTGTTTGCTTTGTAAAAAAATCACAAAAAGCTCAATTTTACATCCCCCCATACTATGTTGTAATCATCAGCTCCATGCTGGAGTATGGTTCATTTAAGCCTCAAAATAACATTCTGAGGATAGTGACATTGTCTTTGTAACAAAGACAGAGAACAGGAGGTTCCCAGATTGACTTGAATACATTCCCATCCAAAATGAGTACAAAAAACAAAAACAAAACAAAAACAAACAACAACAAAACATTTAACTATCTATCCATTATGGGTTTTTTTATGTTGCTGCTTTTGGTAATGTTTTCTTTACTACCAAGACCATTCACATACTCATTTCTACCTCCTTTGATGTTCTCATGCCTGCCTTATTTGTTAAACTCTTTGCCCATCAAAAATTAATGTTTAGATGGTGTGGGAAACTATACATTAGATCTCATCAATTATAAGACATACTGTCTTAGTTAGGTTTTGCTGCTGTCAACAGACACCATGACCAAGGCAACTCTTATAAGGACAACAATTAATTGGGGCAAGATTAAAGGTTCAGAGGTTCAGTCAATCATCATCATGGCAGTGCCCAGGCAGGCATGGTGCAAGAGGGGAGAACAACATCTTGTTCTGAAGGCAAGCAGAAGATTGGCTTCTAGGCTGCTAAGACGAGGGTCTTAAAGCCTACACTCACAGTGACACACTTCCTCCAACAAGGCCATACCTCCTAATAGTGCCACTCCCTGGGCCAAGCATATTCAAACTACCACACTATCTTTCATCATTTTAGCATCTCTAACACCAGAATTTTCCATAAAAACAGGACATTGTAGGCCATTCTGACTCTTTCTGGAAAGGTCAAGACAGTGCCTACATCAAACTTGAGATGTTAATGTCAACATCCAGGATGAAAAAGCACACATAAAAAGAAAAAAAAACAGCCGGGTGTGGTGGCGCA
>NC_034606.1:55126750-55127981 GCF_900095145.1 Mus pahari
TAAGGCAACATTAAAAGCCATCCAGTCGAGGCAGGCGGATTTCTGAGTTCGAGGCCAGCCTGGTCTACAAAGTGAGTTCCAGGACAGCCAGAGGTATACAGAGAAACCCTGTCTCGAAAAAAACCAAAAAAAAAAGAAAACAAAACAAAAACAAAACCCTACACATTTAAAACATGCTTTTTCAAGAAACAAAAAAATAACAAAAACAAAAAAATCCCCACTAATTTGTTCAAAATAAATTGTATGAAATTCTCAAAGAATTACTAAAATAGAGCTATAAGTAGAAGGCCTTTGGTTGCTTTGGGAAATAGCTAGAGCTAGCTCCTGTGCCAGGTGATCTCACCCGCTCAGTCTCTCAGCCTGCCAACTCGACAGCCCTGCTAGGCCACGTAGCTCCACCGGGCCATCTCTAGGATGGGCCCCAAGTTCCTCTCACTTTCCCACATCGGGCCATGCACCTCTGGTTAGCCATCTCAACACCTAATTACCTGGTAGAATCAAGACTCTTAATGCTTAATTAGCCAATCAGATGTATGTATCAATAATAACACAATTTGCAAGATGCCAATGCAATAATTTCAGAGCCAAATGATAATGATAAAGCTTTAACACAATTTATTCTAACCTTTTGATAACACCACATCAGCCTCCATTCTGGTTCTCCCTTTCCTCCTCAACTCCTCGCTCTGCCTCCCTTCTCCTGTCCAATCACAAGTCTCCCACTGCCCTAATGTGATTGGACAGGGAAAATCCTGCAACATTTGGTTTTGGTAAATGAACATAAACCATCAGTAACTTCTAAATATGTCTCTCTGTGTGCACAGAGAAAAGCTGCCTTCTCCTGAGATGCTTTTATTTGCAGTGGGCTATGGTTAACATACAGGCTCATAACTTAGTCCTACAGGGACATCTACGTCATACTCCACCCATTCCTGAGTTCAAGGAACATCTCAGAGTAGGTGGTGAAAAGACTGACATCGGTCTTCTTGCTGTGATAACATTAAGGACTCAGAGCTGCTGTGGCCAGCTGCATCAGATCTGTTCAAACAGTCAACATTCCTCAGACAGGGGTAGCTCATAGTGGATGGTGTCATCCCTGGGCTGGTGTCCTGTGTTCTATAAGAAATCAGGCTGACATCAGGGAAATGCAAATCAAAACAACCCTGAGATTCCATCTCACACCAGTCAGAATGGCCAAGATTAAAGATTCAGGTGACAGCAGATGCTGGCG
>NC_034606.1:55128286-55158865 GCF_900095145.1 Mus pahari
TTAGCCCAGAAACTTGGAATATCCAAGACACATTATGGAAAACAGAAGAAAATCAAGAAGGATGACCATTTGTGGATACTTCATTCCTCCTTAGAATAATCTTAGTTTTAAAAGATGAACAAATTGACAACTATCATATAGTTAACTATACTCAACATTTGAATGCTATCTTCATCAAAATCCAAGTGTAATGGTGACCTTGCAATGTGACCCAGTGCAGTAACTCTCTACTAATATTATAGACATGTATATTACAAGGGTATAATCCTGAAATGTTTTATCATCTCTTAATATCACTTCTGATGAAATTATTTCTAATGTTCTATTCCAGTCTTTTGTAGAGAAGACTAAATTGCAAAAGTGGGGTCTCCACAGTTATGGCTGGAGTTACATTAAGCTAACCAAATTCATTTTAGAAGAATTACATCTTTACTGAGACCTGTCTTTGTATTAATGCCACTATATCTGTTTAAGTATTTGGTAATGTTTTATATTTTATTCAAGTAAGTACTTTCTATTTCTTGTGAGTCAAATAATAAGTATTTATACTTAATGGTTATGAAAAATGAATGTTTTTCTAGCCTATTTAGTTATATAATATAGCTAATGATTTTATGAGGTGCGCAATCAGACCTTTGTATTTTAGTAGTTGGTTATATTTAGTTGCCTAGAAAGATTAGCTACCACATTTTGCACCAACTTAAAACATTTTCTTTTTTGTTCTTAATTTTTATTGCTATTGTATCATTTTTTGTGTTAGAGTTCTAAACATCTAATATATTAGAAACACCTAATATATCTTACTGCTAAGTATAAAGTCAACTACTGCTTTCTTATAGTGAAGATGTATTTTAATATTCTTATGTGAATTTTAATTCCTCAAAATTGACATTGACTATGAAGATGAACATGCATAGTTTTCTTCTTTTGCTAACTTATAAGAAACAATAGGGCCATCCATTTCTTATGAAAGCATTCTTGAGTTATCAGGATTCTTCCCACTTGGGTGTAGTATGGTAATTAATTTGCCGGTAATTTTTTGCATCCTTGTATGTGAGTTAAAAAGGAGGAAGTTTTGTCTTTGACACATTTTTACTGAAATCTAGTCTTTATT
This sequence comes from Mus pahari, assembly GCF_900095145.1. NCBI lineage: Eukaryota > Metazoa > Chordata > Mammalia > Rodentia > Muridae > Mus > Mus pahari. Next base: position 55,129,401 of record NC_034606.1, read on the forward strand.
AGCTTTTTGGCACTAAGGATTTTGAGGCTTTAAACAAATAGTAATTATTTTGTTCTATTTTACGGCTGCTTGCAGCACTAGAATTATGTATTTCTTAAAATATAGGTTTATTGGTCATAATTAAGTGTACTATTTTATACAACTAATATTTACTAACAGGTAGGTTTATTTACCATAGGTTTGCAAAAATAACATGCCTATGACTATACTTCTATAATAATCTATATAAGTATATAGCTCAAAAATTTTGTGTATAACTCAGAGAATTGTAGAATTTCTCAAAATTCTCCAGCCATCATTACAATTTTAGACCATTTTTATCCTCCTGTCATGAAACCCTCTAATTATCATCAGTGCTTTATCATCATCAATGCTCATCGTAACCCTGGGAAGCCACTAAACTATACCCTTCCTCATTGGGTTTGGCTACTGTTTACATTTCACACAAATGGAAACATATTATATGCTCTGTTTTCACTGGCTCTTTCTTAGCATGATATTTTCAGAGTCTGTTCATATTTTAGCGTATACTAACACCACTGTCATTGCTATTTAAAATGATACAAATCTATAATATAGATACATATGGTCATTCTTTTAAAGCTTATAGGCTTTATTATTATTATTTTAGAGCAATTTTCGTTTCACAGCAAAGTTGAAAGGAAATGCAGACTTTACACAGCCTCCCCATAGATGGCCTCCCACATGAGCAATGTCCCCACCACAGCACTGAAAAACCTGCAGCTAAAGATACACTGATGCAGCTCACATTAGGCTTCTCTCATGAGGCTGTGAAGTCTGTGTGAATAAATGTCTGGTGACAAATGCCATTCGTCCGCAGTCAGCAGGCCTGCTTGAGATACGCAGGTAATTGGAGCTGGAAGGAGTCTGCTTATGCTTCAGAAAATTCTCAAAGGAAGGAGCAACCCGCAAAGACCCCCTTTCAAAACATAAAATAAATATAAATTGTTTACCACACTAAAGGCAGCAGGATTTAGGGAGAATGGAGTCAGGGACTAAAGTTTCAGGTATTAGCTGACTTTATTCAGAGCATCAGACGATTTATACGCCAAGGGCTAAGAGGAGTCAGGCGAGTAAATTGTACAATCACAAGGACAAGCCCCAAACAGCAGAAACATGTTCTCCCAGAGAGGCATATGAACAGATAACAATACCCAGTGGTAATGAATCATCCGAAGCAAACCCAGTCCGGTCAGCTATACCTGGGAGGAGCATGAAGACACACACCCAGATCAATTCTGCGATTAGAGGGAGCTGAGGTCCTAAGACTCTTGTCTCATTTGCTTGCAGTTTTCTCATAAGCACTCAGCAATCTCATGTGACTCCGTTCTTGGTGGCGATATGCTCCTACAATCTCAGTACCCAGGAGGCAGAGGCAGGAAGTTAGGCCAGGTGGAAGGGAACCTGAGCTATGACTAGAACTGTAGGCTGGGCAGGGCTACGTAGTGGGGGGGGGGGTGTCTTAAAACATGAACAAACAGACAAACTGATTCTTTTACTGATTTGAAGGTTTATATTTTGCCTATTTTCTGTACTTTCCCCTCTAGCATCTGGAAAACACAGTAGTAGACAATTTTGACAATATAATAGGACCCATCTTCAAAAGGACTTATATCCCTTTCCTGTAAGGATATCTGTGTCCACGGGCTGGGTCCTACCAGAGAATACTTAGGAGCTACAAATCTTTATTTTTGACTGAAGTTAGACTTACATTAGTTGCACCCCAGATTCTTCTGCTTAATAGAGCCACATAAGAATACCTAGATTCTTATCCATCTCTGTCCCAAGGCAACTGTCGTCACCACTGATGAGTATTCCTTCAGAAGGCAGCCAATACTGATTATTACTCTGACTCTTATTCTCATTATGGCTTGAATATTAGCTCTGTGCTTGCTGATTAGCATTGCCCCTTGGCCTCTGCTGCTCCAGGATTCATTGCCTATCTACATTTAGAAGATTTAATCCCCAAACTGAAGCTTTATTGGAATCTCTGTCCTAGAAACAGAGGATTCAAAGATGCTGGGAATCCTCCCCAAAGATGTAATTTTCACAATAGTGATAAAGATCTCATGGCCTGGGCCTGTATTCATATCAGTATTTACCTGGTGAGTCTATTCTAACATCCCAATCTCCACAAGACTTTGTATATATCCTCTTTATACCAAGGCAGTTCTGGTATTTTAATTTCACCTAATTAAAGTCACCTTTAAATTTGTATTTTAACCAACGACTCAGTTTGATGCCAAATGTTAAGTTCAAAACATCTACTTGACTTATGTCAATAAATTTAGCAAAATATAATTTTATATACCTTTTAAAATGATCCCAAACTATTGGGTCACTCCTTAAGACATTCCCCATATTTCCATGCAAACTGGAAAAAAATATCAGTCTTTTTTATGTGTGTGTTACCATACCTCAAACTTTCTGTTTTATACTGTATATAACTCATTGGGACTTAACTCTTGTTTTAAGTACATAAGCAAAGAAAAGAAGTTTGGGTAGAGTCCCAAAGAATATCAACAATGCCTTGCAAGATAATTGTCTAAGGAGAGACTGTCTGTGGTGTTCTCACAAAGAAGGTTAACCTCTGTAGTCAGGCATTGAATAAAGGCTGCTCTAAGCTTTTACAACCACTCTGGAAATCAGTCTGGCGGTTCCTCAGAAAATTGGACATAGTACTACTGGAGGACCCAGCAATACCTCTTCTGGGCATATACCCAGAAGATCTTCCAACTGGTAATAAGGACACATGCTCCACTATGTTCATAGCAGCCTTATTTATAATAGCCAGAAGCTAGAAAGAACCCAGATGTCCCTCAATAGAGGAATGGATACAGAAACTGTGGTACATTTACACAATGGAGTACTACTCAGCTATTAAAAACAATGAATTTATGAAATTCTTGGGCAAATGGATGTATCTGGAGGATATCATCCTTAGTGAGGTAACAGAATCACAAAAGAAGTCACTAGATATGCACTCACTGATAAGCGGATATTATCCCAGAAACAGAATACCCAAGATACATTTTGTAAAACACAAGAAAACCAAGAAGGATGACCATCGTGTGGATACTTCATTCCTCCTTAGAATAAGGGACAAAATACCCATGAAAGGATATAGATACAGAGACAAAATTTAGAGCTAAGATGAAAGGATGGACTATCCAGAGACTACCCCATCTGGGGATCCATCCCATTATCAGCCACCAAACCCAGATACTAATGCACATGCCAGCAAGATTCTGCTGAAGGGACCCTGATATAGTAGCCTCTTGTGAGGCTATGCCAGTTCCTGGCAAACACAGGTGGATGCTCACAGCCAGCTATTGGATGGAACACAGGGCCCCCAATGGAGGAGCTAGAGAAAGTACCCAAGGAGCTGAAGGGGGCTGCAACCCTGTAGGTGGAACAACAATATGAACTAACCAGTGCCCCCTGAGCTACTGTCTCTAGCTGCATATGTAGCAGAAGATGGCCTAGTTGGCCATCATTGGGAAGAGAGGCCCCTTTGTCTTGCAAACTTTATATGACCCACCACAGGGGAAGGCCAGGGCCAAGTTGTGGGAATGGGTGGGTAGGGGAGCAGGGGTGGGGTGGGGTATAGGGAACTTTTAGGATAGCACTTGAAATGTAAATAAAGAAAATAATAATAATAAAAATAAATTTACAAAAAAAGAAAAAAGGCTGCTCTAATGGTATAGAAGACTCAACAGAATTTTTGATGATTAATGGTTCCACCTTTGCTAAAATCTACCCATTTATCCTTATTGTTGATTGCCCTGGGGCTAATTATATTTGATGTGAATTCTGTTCTGTGAGGGGTGGAGAACAAGAAATGAGTCAGTACAAAGGGATTTCCTGTAAACCTTCTACCCACCTTAGTTTGTAAAATAAAGGAGAGCTGATGATTGGGCAGATAAAGGGAAGGTGGAGCAGAAGGTTGGGAGAAGGGAGAAGAGGAAAATGGAAGAGGGAGAAGACACAGAAGAGGAGGAAGAAGAAACATGGAGCAGAAGCACATGGCCTAGAGAAACAGCAAGTTCTAAAGGGTCATAGTTGTGGAAGATGGTAGTGTAGCAGCAGATCTGCTCAATCTAGGTGTACAGCATGTAATCATAGTAACTGAGTCGTGTTTTCACTGCCCGGGCATATTTGGGTTGGAGATTTACTGCAATAATCCTCAGTCCAATTTTCATCCATAATTAACAAACTTTCTTTGCAACAACACTCCAGCGATAGTGAAAAAAAAATCTATTTTCACTTTAATTTAGATACACAGTTATGACAGGGCAAGACAATGCAGAGGTTCCTCCATCTTCTGTTCTTGCTGAGGCCGTTTCCTGTTTTACTAGAATTTGATCTCCTTGATGGAGAATCCTATGGAAAATTACCAAACTCTATTCTAGGAACTGGACTGAGGTCAAGATTCCCCAGTCAGCTTATCTCAGACTTTGTTAAACTGCCTGCTTGTTCAGAATCTCTTCCGGGTAACCACTTACTTTAGCTTCTGTTAAACTGCTTGCTCTGCAGCTGCCAAGCAAGATACTAGGATGTGGGTTTTGCCTTCAAAAACCCTGTGCTCTGGACACTAGGGGCTACACCTGGGTCCCCAAATACCCAGATGTAGTTTTAGCCATCTGAAATAGACTTTCAATTGGCTATAAACTATGTCTTCGTGTTGGTATCTGGTAGACTCCCTACAGCAAGAATTAGACTTTTTGTTTTTCACAAATCTTGGCTCAATCTCTATAAAAGATAATATTTTAAAAATAGTAGCTATAGAGAAGTTCAGACCATTGATGCAGAGGCTAAAAGGAGACATTTTGGACCCAATCTTACCATTCTCTTTCCCTAGTTTTTCCCATACAATTAAAAGAAAGCAGATATTTACTGTTACTAGAAAGTGAGTTCCTCCAGAGAAACAGGACCAGTGAGAATATGATAGGAGGTATTGGCACAACATGGGGGTAGCGAGGTGGGTTCCAAGTCTGCAGAATAGCTTGCTGGAAGCACAGACTGGAACTCTCAGGTACAGGCAGAAACTGTCATCCTCAGGTAAGATATTCTTCTTTAAGAAGGCAAGTTGCCATCCAGAGATGAAGGATAATCAGAAATAAACCACAAGGTGTTTTCAGAGACAGTTACTCAGAGACAAGGGAGGAGATGATCAGAATCAAAAGGAGACTTACCCAGCATGGAGGAACACACTTAGGAACCCACTGAAGAACTTCATGGCTGAAGAAAGGGGATCATATGTTACAACAATAACAATTGAGTCACCTGTGCAAGCCTTTCTCAAATAAGGAGTGCCAGGGACTGTGGAGGAAAAGCTACCTGATATTGGAAATCATTCTTAGCCCACATGCAGGGAGCTCTTTAGAGGGAGAGATCACTCTTTCCCAGTTCATTTTATTGGATGCACTCTGATTTTGACTCATTCTGATATTCTGCTTTCTAGAGATAATTCTACCTCCTGACTTAAATTTTGATTCTTAAACATACAGGAAGGTAGTTATAGCCACCTTGGATTCCAGAAAAAGCAAAGCCTGGCAGAACAGACCACCTACCAGATGAGGACAATTATCTATGAGAGCTGACACTATATAAGCAGAAGAGATGAGCTTGCAAGAGCTGGATTGGTCTCTCCCATGATGACAATGATAAACACTTCTGACCTAGACCAACCTGCAGGACCAGAGCTCAGGAAACGACCACACACTGAGCGTGGCTGCTGAATTATGTGTGTCTCCCACCCCATCTCAGTTCTTTTATGTAAATCCAAAGGTGTGATTATGCAGGTGAAGAGGGACCCTGGGCCTTGATTAAATGGCTTTTCTTGGTTTTTCACAATAAAGGAAAAGAAAGTCTCCCACTCTTGTCAGAAGAATACAACAGAGTAGATCCCATCCTGAGCAAAACATGGCTCGTGTAGGACCGATAGGTTATAGACATCAATCACATCTGCAGAGCTCTTTCCCAGAAAGATTTACGTGTATGTAGCTCCGGACTGTCAGTTTAGTCAAGATGGCTTGTAAACAAGGTTATCGTGGGACTTTCCCTACAGTTTTATAAAGAGTCAATTGTTTTAATGTAGTAAAAAAAGGATCACCATTTCATTAAAAAATGATTTGTCTATATTGATGAATCAATTCTACAAATGTATGAAATTATTTCAAAACTATAATGTACTTTATTCAGAATAATATGCACTTAAAAACTGGCGGAGGGCAATAAACTCATACAATTCGTTATATAATTGCTGTGCACATAGACTAGAGCAAACCTTGTGTCATCAGTCCTCTATCACACAGTCTGTGTGTCTGTGTGTCACCAAAATTCCTATATTGAAAACTAATTTTGAAAATGATGGAACTAAGATTAGGAGCCTTTAGGAGGCAATTGGTCCATGAGGGCAGAGCCCACATGGACAGGGCTGTTGTTTTTGTGAATGAGATGTGAGGGTGCTTGTTTATCTCCCCCCCCCCCCCCCATTAAGAAACAGCATGAAACACACTCGCATCCCAGTGCTTTTGATCTGAGGTTTTCTCTAGACCCATCTAAAGAAAAAAAAAGAAAAAGGACATTTTTTCCATGTTCATAAATCTACTTAGTGGATGCCATTTTTGTTATGCCCCCAGAAACAGAGACAGGATTGTATGCCTCTCAGTTTTGTTATTCTGAAGAATTTATAGAAACATTCAACACCACGCAGCAGCATACTTCTAGAGGCAATGAGGTATTCTGCGAAGTAACAAGTAAGCACCTAAGACTTCAGCCTCGAAAAGGCTCTCGTGAGCAAAACAAGGCAGGCAATCAGATCGAGAGTCATAGGTACAGAAGGGTGCTTTCGGTTAAGTTTAACTTTTCTGATTGGTAGCATTTAAGCAGAAACCTAAAATAATGAAAAGAAAATGTCTAGCATTGTATGTGTTGTGTGGTAAGTACCAAATAAAAATTTAAGGCTTATTGTTAGATGAGAAGGGTCTTGTTATTCACTACATACTTGAAATATATAATAATAGGTCTATTCCGAAGGAAAATTCTGTGCATTGTTAAACAAACAAGACACAATAAATATCAACTTTTTGTTGCAGTTTCACAGAGGAATGTTCTCCTTGTGATATCCACAGAGAGAAAATAGCCAGCTTCACACTGTAATAATAACTCAATAGAGAACAGAGAACAATGTGCTGGCTTCCCAACTTCCTTTTAAAGAACAGTAAAGGTCACTCTTNCAAAAAAAAAAAAAAAAGGTGGCGGGGTTGGGGTGCTTCATGCCCATTGTAAGCTGTGAGACAGAAGTTGCTCAACAATATGACAGGCCAGAGGTTCCAAGAGGTATTCTTACATGCTGTCTAAACCACACAGCATGATTCTGGTAAGATGAGAGATGGATTTTTAATTCATTCCCAATTTAAAATCAGACACTAATATTCATTCAGTGAAGCTGATGACATCAAATCTCAAGCAATGCATTATTATTTAAAGTATAACTTACTTCATGTTAGAAGAATGAAAGGTGATGTTCATCTTGGGAATATTGTTATATTTCAAATGGAACCCTTTCCTTGTCATTCTCATAGGATCCCTCCTGTCCACAATTTGAACTTCCCCATCTTATCCCCAGTTATATAGCAGACTACCTGCTGCCTGAGGCCTCTCCTTCTTCTCTGTTCCTATTCCTAGTGGACTATGCAGACCTTCTCCTAAACCCTCCTCTTACCCTATTCCTTCATCTCAGGTGTCAACACATGGTAGCATTAGCTGGAAACCTGATGGCTACACAGATTATCTTTACTTTCATTCTTGTCCTCCTCCAATTTTAATTACTAAACCTCACAGGCTGCCTGTAGCAGATCACCAGTTGGAGGCTTATCTTCTCCTCTGTCCCCATTCCCAGGAGACTACTCAGATCCTTATGGCAGACCCAGCTTCCCCCATCCCATGAGCTCTTTCAGCAATTCCCTTCTAGCCTATCCCCGTTTCTTCATTTTAGTTTCCAATACCTAGAAACCCATTCTACCCAGTAGCCACATCTGGCAGGGTCTCAGAAGAACTCCCTACCAGGCAACCCACAGACAGCATACTTTCCTAAAATCTAGAGAGGGCCACAGAAACCAGTGAATAGAACACCCACCCAACAAAGACAAGAGCAGGTATCAACACCTAGAAGTACAATCACCCAAACCTAGATGCCTCAATGCCAGCATAAAAACAACCAACGACAGTCAGGACAAGTCTCTATCAAACCCCAGCAACTCCACTACAGTTCTGAGTAATCCAATACAACCGAAGCACAATTCAAGGACTCTAAAATAACCTATGATGATTATGCTCAAGGACATTAAGGAGGATATGACCAGCATTCATAAGTGAAATTCTTGAAAACACAAACCAATAGTGGAATGAAAAAAAAAGCCCAAAATGAAAACTTTAGGAATTCAAACAGAATGTCAGAGCAAATCTCACCAAGAGAGTGCAAGACATGGAAACAAGAATCTCGGATGTTGAAGATGAATTCAAGAAAATGTCAAATTTAAAAGCATTCAGGAACAAAACATCCAGGAAATCTGGGATACTATGAAAAATCCAATATGAATAATAGTAGTAGAGGTAGGAAAAGATACCCAGGTCAAAAGCACAGAAAATATTTTCACAAAAATCATAGAAGAAAATTTTCCTGACATGCAGAAAAAGCTTATGAAAGTACAAGAAACACATCAAAGGCCAAAAGAAGGGACCAGAAAGGAAATTCTCTACAATCCACAATAATAATGAAACTAAATGTACAGAACAAAGAAAGAATATTAAAAGCTGCAATTTAAAAAAAAAAAAAAAAGGTCAAGAAACATATAAAGATGGAACTATTGGGATTACACTTGACCGTTCCCTGAAGCACTTGGATAAATATTCTGTAAGAACTACAGAGGCCAGGCTAGTCTGTTGTACCGAACAAAAATTTCAATTACAATAGCATGATAGCATAGAGGGTAGATATCTGTTCAATTCTAGTGCATTAAAAGCTTATTATAAATATAAGTATAAGAGTTTTGTGTCTTTTATCTGGGAATTGAGTGATCTAAGATGGGGTAGAAATCCACGAATTGAGATTAAATAATTTACACAACATATTGGCAAAGCAATGCTTGGCAAGAACTCACTTTTAAAAAATGATATAAGATTTCTGGATAAAAACCCATGCTGTCTCTTTAAGATTAGAAAAGCTGGGAGAAATAGTTCCTTATCGATGTCAGTCTTCCCCAAGCCATGCTGGGTCTTGACAAAGGTTGGAGTGCTTGCTTGTTTGCTGTGTGAGTCCAAGGGGTTAAAGTATGAGCTAAAATACAGCTGCTCCACCCGTTCATTCTCCTCCTCCTTTTGATTAATCTGATTGAAGGTTTGTCAGTCTTTTAAATCTACTCAAAGAACCAACTCTCTGCTTCATTATTCTTTGCACTTTTTTTTCCATTTCTCATTTGTTATCAGCCCCCGATTTTTAAGAATCTTGTATATAAGTACTCTATATAATTTCCACTCTTCCCTCTCACCTTCCATCTCTTCTTTTGTATCCCCAAACTCCCTCTCGAATTCGTGATATCTTCTTTAATGATTATGGACACATATACATGCTATACCTCACACGCGCATGCATGTGCTTGCACGCGCGTGCACACACACACACACACACACACACACACACACACACACATACACATTATCTTGTTTACTCATGTTCTTTGAGATCTTGCAACAAGAATTAGGAATATGGAATTAGGACAATGTTAGTGTTTGTCAGTGTCTTATGTATAGATATCATTGGATATTTCTCCATAAGTTTGCATTATTTAGGTGTTTATCAAGTTTCACATTATTAGGAAATATTTATAACCCATCTCTGGCAGCCTCAAAGAGCCCTTTTAGATAGCCTCTAACATGTGCAAACGGTGTACAACTTAATTTTTTTTATGTCTTCTTTAGTTTGTTCTATAAAGTCACTATCAAAATATATTGGCTTTTAGGGTTCCTAAATCACTGAAGAATGATACCCCAGACTCAAATAGTATGCAAAAGCAAAGAGCATTTATTCCTGTATGAAGTGACCCAATTCTGTCAGGATGGAAGGACCCCGACTGAATTCACAGATTCAATTTTAAAGTCAAAAAGAGGAACATTAGGGAGAGGTAGGTGATCTATATCTTGATTGGTGGGTTCTATCTCTGGGGGTCTGGGAGATGCTATGATTCTGACTAATTATTCTTGCATCATGCCAAGGAGGGGTAGCTCTTGACCTCTTGGCCTCAAGCTTGGCTGACTGTCCTTTTGCAAGCTGGGGGAGGGGTACCTCTCGACATAAACCTGCAGTTGTTCCAGTAACTGACTTGCCCGTTTCTGTGAAGGTGGAACTTGGGTCTACTAATCTCCTAAACTGGTGCTTTCCAGCATGTCATGGAGTCAGCCTGGCTCAGGCCAATTCACTCCTTTCTGGCAAAACCACTTTTATCTTGAATGCCTAGCTTTTTAGAGGGCTGCTTTGGCCTTAAAATATTTGCCTGAGGTTTCTTCCAAGATTTATCTGGGGAAAGATAATAGTGTTTCTAAGATGTTTGTCAAGTTTAGAATGAGCTTTATACCTCAGGATGACAGAACCAGAAGAGTGGAAACATGCTGTGTGCAGTGTCTCATAAAACCAGAACCTCTCTGCTACCTCAAGCTCTGTCCTGCTAACATTCAGATTATATCTTTCCCTAGAAAAAACAAATTCCATATGATACCAGTTATCATCCATAACAACATAAAATATTTGCTCATTATCTATAGGTGAATATTTTTGAACAAAAGTTGAAGCATTAAAAAAGATTCTAGAACTCAAAAAAAAAAAAAAACATTAAAAATGGGGTTGTGGACGTTGTACATCGTGGTGCGCACTAGGCTCCGCACCACGATGTACAACGTCCACAAGCAGTAAACAAAGAATTCTCAACTGAGGAATATCGAATGGCTGAGAAACACCTGAAAAAAATGTTCAACATCCTTAGCCATCAGGGAAGTGCAAATCAAAACAACCCTGAGATTCCATCTCACACCAGTCAGAATGGCTAAGATTAAAAATTCAGGTGACAGCAGATGCTGGCGAGGTTGTGGAGAAATAGGAACACTCCTCCATTGCTGGTGGGATTGCAAGCTAGTAGAACCACTCTGGAAATCAGTCTGGTGGTTCCTCAGAAAATTGGACATAGTACTACCGGAGGACCCAACAATACCTCTTCTGGGCATATACCCAGAAGATCTTCCAACTGGTAATAAGGAAACATGCTCCACTATGATCATAGCAGCTTTATTTATAATAGCAAGAAGCTGGAAAGAATCCAGATGTCCCTCAATAGAGGAATGGATACAGAAACTGTGGTACATTTACCCAGATCTTCCAACTGGTAATAAGGAAACATGCTCCACTATGATCATAGCAGCTTTATTTATAATAGCAACTGCTTGTGGACGTTGTACATCGTGGTGCGGAGCCTAGTGCGCACCACGATGTACAACGTCCACAAGCAGTAGGAGCTAGAGAAAGTACCCAAGGAGCTGAAGGGGGCTGCAACCCTGTAGGTGGAACAACAATATGAACTAACCAGTACCCCCTGAGCTTGTTTCTCTACCTGCATATGTAGCAGAAGATGGCCTAATCGGCCATCACTGGGAAGAGAGGCCCCTTGGTCTTGCAAACTTTATATGACCCAGCACAAGGGAAGGCCTGGGCCAAGTAGTGGGAGTGGGTGGGTAGGGGAGCGGGGGGGGGGAGGGTATAGGGAACTTTTAGGATAGCATTTGAAATGTAAATAAAGAAAAATAATAATAAAAAAAATTTTTTAAATTTTTAAAAAAAGAAAGATTCTAGAACCTCCACCTGGCAGTACCAAACTAAGACAAGATAGAGGCTTTCTTGACATAATCGGGAGAAAACAAAAAAAAAAAAAAGTCTGTAGGTGGGAGTATAATAACAATAATTAAATGAACCTTAAGAGAATATGTGCAAAATTGCTGAAATGTAAACTGAGAAACCTTTTCCAGGGGCTTTAGACACCTTTATCAACTGGGGTAGCCTTGGAGTCCTTGATTCAGTTACATGAACAAGCCAATCTCTACCCCCTCTGTCAGCAGGGGACAATTCTGGGGTATTCAGCTAAGTTAGATAGGCCAAGCCTTGCCCTACCCTTTAATTTTTTCCCATGATGTAATTAGTTTTAGGCAGAGAGGCGCTGGTCAAGTTTGATTTTCAACAGGTGAAAGATATTTCTCTTTACTGCTGCGGTTTCTCCCTTTCTTGGTTTTCTCTATTGCCCTGTAGAATCTATAGGGGGGTCGGGGAGAGCAAGTTTAGCTCCTCACATGTCCACCTCCAAACATACATCCTTTTGTCTTTGGCCATCCTCCCACTTCTCTATCACAATGGAAGAATATTATTGTTTCTCAAGATATCGTTGTAGCACAGCTGTGGTTCCCAGTCCATCCCCTAAATTACGTCTCCTCATTAATCATTCTTCTCTTTGTCTCTGTGCCTACTTGACAACTTTAAATTAAGTCTTTTTCTACTTAAACAACAATGAGACAATGGTTTAAAAAAACCCAATATTTCCTTTTGTCTTATTCTAATTAATTTCTTTAAACTCCGTCGCTTTTACACAAGTTATTTGAAAGTAATCTCTCCAAGACCTTAAAATATATAGGTACTGCTCAAAGTATATCGGTACTGCTTTTAATATGTGTCAGTTCACTTAATTATCATAATTAATTCTTCTAATACAACATTTATACATTAGGAAAATGAGGGCTAGTGCAGCTATATGAGTTGCTTTAAGTTCCAGAACCAAAAGTGGAGATGAGATATAGGTAACCTACGGCCAATACCCATCAACCCCTTCTCTTCTGTCCAGTAAAGAAGTTGTCACTCAATGTCCTGAGTGTGTCACATAGTAACCCATCCCTCTTCAATCCTAAGGAAATTATTCTTGCCAATTTTTACTTCTTGAAACTAATGGAAGATTCCAAGTATAACTTATTTGAGATCATGAGTAGAACTTGAACATGAACATTTCTAAGAACATTACTTGCTTTGTCTATGTTTGGTTATATTCTGAATTTCTTAACATTTCCAATACAGAATTGTTTTACACTCCCAAAGATTTATGTGAATTCAGTAGTTGAGTTGTGGGTAATAATGAGATCATATGTATCTACGTAAATATTTTTCTGCTACCTGTAGAGTTGCCTTAAAATTTTAATTTATGCGATTTTTCCTTAAACAAGAAATTTTAGATTTAAGAATACAAATTCATTTGTAATACGGTTGGTCAAAGATCTGTATTAAGCATTCTTCTTTTAATCTATCTATTCATCATTCTTATCATCTATCTCTCTCTCTATCATTAGCAAGGGGTGGAGATCATTTGGAAACCAATATCTTTGGGAAAATTTGAATGTACACACACACACACACACACACACACACCACACAGACCACACACCTCCATCTCCATCTACAAATACACATACAGCTCCAGACTGTACAGGATTTTGTAAGTTTATTAATTAGTCTGTCATCAACAATGGTAACATTTGCTGTATCTGATGTATAATACACTAGTATAGGCTTGAACACAAGGGTCCCTCAAGGCTCCATGAAAGCTGACAAGGCCAACACCTTCTTCATGTTCCCTTAAGTCACACTGCACATAAAAAGAACAGAAATCCAGGACAATGAATGCCATCGCATGCCCTGATCCAGCAGACTGGGGCAGCGAGCCCTGAGGAATTACATTCCTGGGATGGATCTGAGCAGAGAACATTGTCCCAGAAAACTGATTTGTTTTTCCCTCAAGATGATGTTTTCAGACGATGGTGAGAAAATGGTGGAAAATAGCTGCTTCACATAACAGCACATTTAATAACTTTTTTTCAGTGCACAGGAGTATAAAAGATGTTCCTCTTTTCCATTTAGGTGACTGGTCAGTCATTCCATTTATCTGGGCTGAATGGAGCTAAATTCTGGGCTGTGTTCTGAGCCTGTAGTAATTCTCTCTCTCTCTCTCTCTCTCTCTCTCTCTCTCTCTCTCTCTCTCTCTCTCTCTCTCTCTCCTTTAGTTCTGAATCTAAGTTGTTTCCTTCTGAATTTTCAGAAATGGCAATATGTCCACGTTTGTGCTATCACTGGCCACAATTGAAAAGATATGGAATCAGTCTAGGTTTCCATCTCTGGAAGACCATAATGGCATATTATCTGGCCATAAATATGGATGAAAACCTGCTATCTGCACTAACATGGCTGAGCATAGAGGGCATAATGCTTACTAAAATAAGTAAGGGACATAAGGACAAATAAAAGCACTCGCTTGTGGAACCTCAAAAGCTGATCTCTTACAACTAGAGAGTAGAAAAAAATGTTTCCTGGGATGTGCATGTCTATAAGTGGATATAGAAAGAAACATATAGGAAGAAAAGTTGACATAGAAAATGCAATTAGATGGGAGGAAAAGCTTCGAATGTTTGATGAAACACTAAGGCAATTGTGCTGTACAGCGATTAATTGGATACTTTAAAGTAGCTGACACAGAAGTGTTTGAATGCCTCTATACAGAGAACTCACAAACATTTTAGAAAATCGATGTGCTAATAATCCTGATAATATAATTATGCACTAGATGCATTTTAAACTATCACAATGTAATCTATAATTATGTACAGTAACTTTAAATAGTTTTCAATTTTGAAGGAGAATATTTGGAAATACTTTGAAATGAACATTATGAAATTGATGTAGAGGGGCATTAGGCTGTCTGTAGCAATTGTGACATCATCTTCCTTCTTATTGCTTCTCCTAAGACCTTTAACACTCCTTAAAGGAAGTTACGGCCAATGAGACATTGAGACTATTGAAAACAAAGGAAGAAAAAGTGAGGCCAAGTTTATTTGAAATAAGTATAGAAACTACTTACTAATGCTCTATCAGATCCTATCTGTGAAAGAAGGAGAGTTGCAGAGAAGGAGGGGGCACATAAAATATAACTTAAGACAAAGATCCAATTAAACACCAATTTCTAGAAAATTTCATTTAGTTAATATAATACATATTCCAGTCTCATTGTGGTGTTTTCCAAAATACCAAACTAAAATACAATAACTTGCCAGAAAGAGAAAAAAAAAAGCCTTAACCTACATTCAGGGGTAAAGCTGAGGGAGAGAGAGAATTACTACAGGCTCAGAACACAGCCCAGAATTTAACTCCATTCAGCCCAGATAAATGGAATGGCATGGCTGACCAGCCACCTAAATGGAAAAGAGGAACATCTTTTATACTCCTGTGCACTGAAAAAAAAAAGTTATTAAATGTGTTGTTATATGAAGCAGTTATTTTCCACCATTTTCTCACCATCGTCTGAAAACATCATCTTGAGGGAAAAACAAATCAGCTTTCTGGGACAATGTTCTCTGCTCAGATACATCCCAGGAATGTAATTCCTCAGGTCTCGCTGCCCCAGTCTGCTGGATCAGGGCATGCGATGGCATTCATTGTCCTGGATTTCTGTTCTTTTTATGTGCAGTGTGACTTAAGGGAACATGAAGAAGGTGTTGGCCTTGTCAGCTTTCATGGAGCCTTGAGGGACCCTTGTGTTCAGGCCTATACTATCATGGTATATGTCAGATATAGCAAATGTTACCATTGTTGATGACAGACTAATTAATAAACTGATGAAATCTTGTGCAGCCTTGAGTGCTCTCTCTCTCTCTCTCTCTCTCTCTCTCTCTCTCTCTCTCTCTCTCTCTGTGTGTGTGTGTGTGTGTGTGTGTGTGTGTGTGTGTGTGTGTGTGCGTAATCAAATGATGGCTTCCATAGGATTTCTTCATCCTTTGCTAAGATTTGCTAAGAAGCAGATGAGAGATAGGTAGATAGGTAGAAAGATAGATAGATGATAGATAGATAGATAGATAGATAGATAGATAGATAGATAGATATAAATAATAAATAAGAATGTGTAATATAGTTCTTTCAATATGCTCACAATCATGAACACATTGAAATTTCTGAAAATTCAACATGCTGAATTTGCTCATAACCTACCAGCACATTCTGTAGAAATATGTAGCTTGTGTGTGTAAAGATCTTATCATCTGTGAGGACAAATGGTTTAACTTCTCTGTTTCCTGTTTTAATACCCTTTAATTTCTTTCTCTTTTAAAATCCGATATGGGCAGGACTTTCAGTCCTGTCTTACACAAAGGTGGTGAGCATATTCTTCCATATCTTATGGCCCCTTTTAGAAAGCACTCTGGACTTTGGCCAGTTAAATGTGGTATGAGCTGTGATATACAAAGACTTAATCTGTGGCTTAACATTTGACCCACCCTAGAGAAATCTCCATCTGTAGTTGAAAAGCTTGTGGATTCAGTAGGCAGAGGATGGGATGTTCTGGATATCTTGAAATGTACACCTGTTTCATGGGATGATATAAGTTCAATGTTGTTTTGATGAATTTCTGTTAACATTCTCTTTTTATTCAGTTGCCATACATGTTCCTACATTCCAATAATAATTTTCTTTTTTAGGTATATATGTTTTGGTGCCCTAGTGTTTCATTTGTACACACATATGGACAATTGTTTGATCCTTGTGCTAAACTGATCATTTTACAATTAAGTGATTTGTACGTGTGTGTGTGTGTGTGTGTGTGTACACATTGACAGGTTTCTTGTAAAAATCTGTTTCTTCTGACCAGCATAACTATCGTGATCTGCCAGGGACTGTTGCTGAGGAATGGAAACACAATCATGATTCGACAGAATCTGGGGATAATAAGTGATGCTGCTTGAGAGCTCTTTACTGTGGTCCGCTGATGCTTTTATTCCAAGATAGATCAAGGTTCAAGAGGGGCAGAAAAGCAATGAGCGTTTCTCATCACTATCACCAGATGTGCCCAGGGTACAGAAGGACTCATGGCCAAATGGGGGCTGTCTGCACAATGTCCTTGAGTGTCTTAGCTGCATTGCTGAGGAACGGGGAGGAGACTGCTTTTGGTATCCCTTCAGCAGGTAGAGGCATTCCCTGAAGAGTGAAAAAGGAGCTATGGGACCAGGGCTCACTGAGCTGTACAGTGTGGGAAAGTCTATTACATCTGTGAACACATCAAAAGCAATCCAAAGACCATATGATATATGAAGTTTATGAGGCATTGAAAACTGCAGGGTAAGATTAAAGTCAAAGTTATGATATGTGCCCATGGTCCCAGGAAGGGAAATAGCCAAGAAAACCAATTCCACTAGCTACACCAGGAAGAGGTCATGATAGTCTTGATGCCCTTGAGCAGTTGATCCACCAGTAGAGAGTATCTGTAATATTGAAAACACATATCAGGAGTCTGTTCACAGCCAATGTGATGTTTCAGCAGTAAATAATTAATGGTGGCTCAGTTATTGTAAAACCAGTATTCAGAGTCCCTTCATTTCTGTATCTAACTCTCTGGACTGAGAAACCATGACATGGAGTTTTGCTGGAGATGCAAAGCTAATTGGAAGATTTGCTCCTGAAGTTTTACTCTCAGTCCTATTACTGGAAGCTGGTAGGCAGCTACCATTTGGCTTAGGCTTAACAATTGCAGATAGTCATCGCAAGTAGATACCAAACTTCCAGACACTCTGTGTATGTTAGCTAACAAGGTCTGCAGTGAAAAAACACTCTGCCAATAGGGCAGTATCCCATGAAACTAGCTGGCAACCTCCGAAGGGCTGTGTGGTAACGTAGAAAAGTCTCTCCAAGAGGTAAAGATGTATTTCCTTCCATAGTACACTTAGAGAGTGCATGGTCAGTATTAATTAGTACAGTCAAGACATAAACAATGCGCCTGCATCCAAAAAAGGTAATGGACTATGGCTGAGTTAAATGTCATAAGTGGAACACCTTGTGAAGTGACATGGTCACTTGTGATATTAACATGGTCCTCATCGCTTATTGACAATAGTGTCTCCTGAACACAAAGCAAGATTCTGAGCATGGTATCTGTACTTACTTTGACCCCCAAAGTTGTTGATTAAGAGTAACAGTGTATCCAAACAATAACTCTACCTTTAAAGTGGCATTAGTATGTATAAAAAAATCTGTAGTTCCTGTTTTCAGTTTTGCATAACCCTAACCCCCTGTATCAGATATAAAGGTGGAGTCTTTAGGAATACCAAGTCTTTAGATTATTTCTTTTATTCTGATTAGGGGCATTCTTCCAAAGACCTCTCACGCAATTTTGGCTATATGTCTCTAGCCCATCATTACACCATCTTAGGGAACCAATAACAGTTTCATAATATATGAAAGCATAATTTAACAACAGTGGAGAGCTGATTACAGTGGGACCCATAACAGAGACAGATGGTTGATAAATCTCATATATAGTGTGAAAATGAATGTTAGCTAACAACCCAAGGAACAGAGTTGCGGGGGCGACAGCTAATTCTCCTGCTCCCCGAATGAGGTGCTCAGCCTCTTGTGTAAGACTTCTCCCTTTTACTTTTTATGTTTGCTGCCTAGGAGGCAGGGATGGTGTTGGAAGTCTTCTTGCAATGATGCTTCCAGGGGTTATCATAAGTGAAATTATGACAACTCATGACCATGTTTTAATCTTTATGCCAGCACCCAAATGTCATTTCCATCTTCTGTGAAACTGAAAACATAACCGCCTACCCCACGACTTAGCAAGGCCAGCATTCCAAGTGTGATCAATTTCATTTTCCCACCAAACTGGCTGGGGAGCTGGTGGCATCGGCTCAGCCCCAGGGCTGCTGTGCTATAAAACACCCATTCATTATCATTCAAAGTTTCAACTTTTATAGAATATAAAGTAAGAAACAGTCAGTCTTTTGGGGAGATAAAATTTCCACCTTTATGTTTTGTAAAGAAACATTTCTATGGTAGGATGTGTATGTTCAACCATCCCTGCATTTTTGAAGGGGTATCTGTTATAAGCTTAATGTGCCAGTTGGCTAGGAAATCAACAAAGCAAGCACTGGCAGATACAAGAGCATTATTTATCTTAGGAATACTAGTGAGCGCGGTATGAGGGTGCACATCTTTAATCCCAGCACTCCAGAGGCAGAGGCAGAGGCAGAGGAGGCAGAGGCAGAGGCAGAGGCAGAGGCAGAGGCAGAGGCAGAGGCAGAGGCAGAGGCAGAGGCAGAGGCAGNAGAGGCAGAGGCAGAGGCAGAGGCAGAGGCAGAGGCAGAGGCAGAGGCAGAGAGGCAGAGGCAGGCAGAACTCTGAGTTCAAGTCTAGCCTGGTCTACCGACTGAGAGAGTTCCAGGACAGCCAGGGCTAAACAGAGAAACCCTCTCTCACCCCCATCCCTCACCCCCATCCCCCACCCCCACCAAAGTACTAGGTGCACATAAAATAATAAATATATGTAGTTAATGTGTGAAAATACCATTTTTTTCCAGGTAGTGCTGTCTCCCATTGGTGTAGCTGGTATGACTGGTTTTTGTAATCTTAAAAGGTGTCAGTAACCATGTTAACACAGGACAAAGGATCAAAGAATTGGATATGAAGAGTCTGTCCGTTGGGTTTGTTACTTCAGAGATTAGCTTCACCCGTGAAAGAAGGAGTATTTGAAAGAACAAAGGAAGGACAAGTGGTGTTTAGGTAAAGAAGAGGATTTTTGCAAAGAAGAGATTGGAGCATCAAGTATATAAGATAGCTGTAAGGGACACCAACTTAGTGATTGGATAATTCCTCTTTATTAGGGGGCTAGGAAGTCTCAAATGAGATCTGATATGAGCAACATATATTGGATGGATTCGTTGTCTTATCAATTGTTTAACCTGAGAAGATATCAAAGAGATAGGTAGGATTACTTTCAATATATTTGTCATGATAACCATTTTTAAAAGTGGTAATGAAACTGCAACATATTGAGAATAACAATTACAGAATTAAATGGACTGGAAACACCCTTTAGTAATATCTGTACAGCATACACTCATTTTATTGTGTTGACAAAAAGGACATTTGTACTTTTTTTTTTTTTCATGGATGGTCCAGCCTAGGTTCCCTCAATGGGAAAAATGTGAAAAATTTTGTGAGCAGATTTTACAAAGAACAGTTTGTCTCGGGCTTAGTTTTAACAACATACACAGAAGACTATATAATGAGAGTTATAAATTGGTCTCTCCCTTCAAACTTGTCCTTGTAAGTGAATTACATTTTTATTTAATTGTGGGAGCCCAGATCCAGGATGGGGTGAGGGATTCAGAGTCACCAACCCAGGAAACAGACTCCAGAGACCAGCACCGAGGTGCAGATCTACTGCATTGCCAGCAGCAAGCATTTTTTAATAAAGCCTTTGGACCAATCTGAAATCGACATGAGCTTTGGAACAGCCCACTATGGGGCGGTGGCAGGCTGCCAGCCACCGGAAGTGAGGTCAGTAAAGTCAGAGGAAGCAACCACCGCCCTTTTCCAGGCCTAATCCAAGGCTAACTAGTTTGACAGTGCTAGGATCCTTTATCTGGTGTATTACTGCTGATAGGATTTTCTTGCAAACACTATTTAGTTAAGTCTTTTAAAAATTTTGTTCAGCCGGGCAGTGGTGGCACACGCCTTTAATCCCAGCACTCGGGAGGCAGAGGCAGGCCGGATTTATGAGTTCGAGGCCAGCCTGGTCTACAGAGTGAGTTCCAGGACAGCCAGGGCTACACAGAGAAACTCTGTCTCAAAAAACAAAACAAACAAACAAAAAAATTTGTTCAAGAAGTTCACGTCCTTACGTTGGAAATTTTAATTATTTACATTCAAGATTATTATAAGCTATAAGCTATCATATCCATTTTAAATTTTTCCAGGTTGGTTTGCATATCTGGCTTTCCTTTCTTTGTTTCTTCTTGTCTATATTTATAGTTTTAAACTTCTCTATATTGACAAATTTGGATTCCCTTTTTCCGTCTTCGTCGGGCATCTTATGAAGATCTACTTCATTAGGCTTTCATGATGGCAGGATTTTTAGGTTTGTTTGTTTTGTTTTTGTTGTTTTGATTTTTAGGTTTTTGTCTGTGGTTTTAAGACTTCATTGAGTATTTCCTGTGAGACTGGCCTAAAGGTAATGATTCCTTTCAGGTATGTTTTTTTTTTTTTCCTGACAGAAGACAAAACAAAACAAAACCACAAACAAACTTTATGTTTCAGCATTCTTGGCTGGCTCTACATATGTATGTATGCATGTATTTAGATACTGTGAATACATTTTATCCCCTTCCTAGCCTGAATAGTTTCTGTTAAATATATTGTGGCCTGGAGAAGACCTTTTGGAGATGAATCAAATCAGTGTTGATCAAACAGTATGTCATCTTTTTCTCTAGAACCTGTAAGTCTTCACTTGTGATTTCATTAATAGGATTTATGTTTCTCTCCCCATGTATTCTTCCTTGGGACTCCTATAACTTATTTTCCCCTTTAATAAGTTCCCATATACTTATAACCTCTTTTTTGTTCTTATTTCTTTCTCTGAACATTATTTCAAAAGATCAGTATTTAAATCTAAAACAAATTCGTATGTTTGTTATTTTCAGTGGTTATTTTATTTAAAAATAAATTTTTATTAATTATTGTATTGAGCTATAAATAATTCTGTTTTGTTCTTTGGGCTGGCTAATCTTACGTAATTTTGACACAGAAACCAGAGTTCTCTGAAAGGGTGGCACCTTAATTGAGAAAAGGCCTCCATAAGAGTTAAGGCATTTTCTTTTCTTTTTTTTTTAAATTATCTTTAATCTTTTTTTTTAACAGTCCAGTTTCCTCCCCCCCTCCCACCACCTCACCCCTCCCAGCCTCCTCACTCCCTGGGCCCTCAAGTCTCTAAGACCAGGCAATCCTCTGCTCTATATACATCAGGGGGCTTCGTACCAGCTAGTATACGTTGCCTGGTTGGTGGCTCAATGTCTGAGAGATCTCAGGGGTCCAGGTTAGTTGAGACTGCTGGTCTTCCTATGGGGTCCCCCTCTTAGATACTTAAACCCAACCAATGGACTGAAGTCGGGGACCCCTGTGGTTGAATTGGGGAAAAGGTGGAAGAAGTTGTAGAGGAAGGCACTTTCTTAATTAGTTATTGAAGAGAGAGGGCTCAGCTCATTGTGGGTTGTGCCAACTTGGGCTGGTGGTCCTGGGTTCTATAAGAAGGCTGGCTGAGTAAGCCATGGAACATAAGCAATACTCCTCTACAGCCTCTGCATCAGCTCCTGTCTCCAGGTTCCTGCCCTGTTTGAGTTCCTGTCCTGACTTCCTTTGGTGAGAACAGTGATGTGGCAGTGTCAGCTGAATAAACCCTTCCCCCCACCTAAATTGCTTTTTTGTCATGTTGTTTTGTTGTAGCAATAGAAACACTAAGATATTCTTTTATGAATTATGTGCCAGGGACACAGGTACTAGGGGGTACATGAAACAATGCAGGTTATTATTCTTATTCTTGGGTACTCAACATAACTAGATGACATGACCCTATTACTAGAAACAGCACACACAGTGCCAGACATGGAGAAATCGGTCTTGAACTGAACATGAAACTTTCTACCCGTTGGCTGGATTTTATTATTGTGTCAAAAATCAGGAGCTAACACCAAGTTGTTGCAAGGTAAAAAATGTATTTCTATAGCTGAGCCAAATTTACAGTCTCCCCAGGAGTAGGAGAAGGAAGTGATCCAGACCAAAAGCGGGAGAATTTCTTTATAACAAGCAAGTTCATGATTATAAATGTGGATTTTCACAGTTATTTTTGATGATCATGGGAAATAATGAGTTTATGTACATGGAAAATGTTGCAAGACTTTGACCTGTAGGACTGTAAGCTATATCAGGAACAGGCTTTATGGTATAATGTCCAAAAATTGTTGTATTCTAATGGATACATATGCCCGAGCATTAGAGACCCTCCTTATAGAGTTTGCTTAAAATGTGGCAAGCTGCCACTGGGCAAAAACTGCCCTTGTTTCCACTGCAGAGAGAATGCTGCCCAAAATGGACAAACATGGATACAAGGAATTTGGCTGCCAAGGTAGGCAAGCCCTTCATAATTGCTGCTTCACAAAAAGTCTGTCAAGCATACTCGACCAAAAAGCTGAAGATAGATGCTCCGACATTATAGTAAGATTCTGGGGGCCTGTCCATGCTACCAGCTCTTCTGTCATTTCTGTAATGTTGGAAGCTGCTTGCCTGAACTTCCTACAAACTCAGGTAATATTTAATCCTTCTCAAGTCTCTGATGGGGTTGAAGACTTGATAGTTATAGTCCCACAATTAAGCTTAAGTTGTTTAGTATTTAAAAATATGGTTTTAGATCTGAGAGAATGTTTTTAGGTCAGTAATACAAGTTATGGTAGAAAATGATTTAGGTATAAACCTTTGAACTCACCAAGATAGGATAGATAATAGAGAAGTTTGTCCAAAGTTGCCAAATACAAATGGACTGGACACTGTAATGTAACTCCTACATAGTAGCTTTTACAATTGTCCCATATTTGTTCTTACTGTTTGTCATTTATAAATATAGTAAGAGAGAGAGGCATTATTTAGACAAAAAGAGGGTTGGTCTGGTGCTGCTATGTATTCAAATGCTAAATACTGGTCCCCACGATCTGGTTGCAGTCCCAGGAGCACATCATCTCTATACCCAATGATGTTGTAGAAATGTTGCTTGCCTACCTTCTCTGACTGGTTAAATGAAAATGGCTGACAGCCAATTACTAGTGAGAATAGAGGTAGGCGGTGCTTCGGTGACTGGGCTGGTGGTTGCAGGTAGGGACCAAGAGAAAGAATGAGGGGAGAAGAAGAAAGGAGGGTGCTGCCATTAGATGGGATGAGCCAGGAGCATGTGACCGAGAGACATGCCTCGTGAAGCCAGACTGATAGAACAAAAGCAGGCAGGTCGAAATTCAAACAGCAGTTAATCTGGGGAGCACAGTCTACATGGAAAAATAGTTTAGGGGTAATTATCCAGCAATTGTTCTAAAGATGATTAAATAAATAGATAGGACTCTGTCTCAGTTATTGGAGTGCTTGCTGGATCATACTAAGAACTAATAGAGTTATTAATTATTAAATAACAACAGGAAACATGAGATTATGTTATGAGTTTATGGTCATGGAAAGTTACCAGAACATACTGCCATGAAACATTCTATGGTCAAGCAATTTTTGGGAGATACCATGATATTACGGACACAATTTACAATATGTAAGATTATTGAAGAAGAACAAATCACACACACACACACACACACACACACACACACACACACACACCACCACCACCACCACCAACAACAACAACCAAAACCCCAACTTGACCTTAAGCTGAAGACATGGTTAGAGAGGAGAAAACAAACAAACAAACAAACAAACAAAGAAAAACACAGATTAAATCAAACTGTAACACTGTTTAACTGAACACAGAAAATAGCGGAGTCGTCTGGACCTGAAGGCTTTCATACTGCTGTAAATTGATAGTTCACTAAGCATGAAATGACTTCAGTGACTTTACCCGACACTGGATTCAGCAAGCCAAAATCCTGACCTACCAGGGAAGATGTACTCACTAATCCAAAAGCTGAATGATGGTTATGAGAGTAACCAGCCACTTTCTTATTGGATCATAGGCTTGCTCCACAGGAGGGATTTCATAGCTGGAGTTGTAAACACTGTCAATAGCCCTTGAATGGGAGATCATCCCTGCATGACTATCCAATTATTGGTGTTTGCAGCCACTCCACCCTGAATGTGCTCAGTGTTGTTTAATTATTGGAATTTTTAGAATTTTGTTGCTCAAAGAAAAGGGTTCAAGGAGTGGTTCATAGATAATATTAGTCATTTTCAGACTTCTACAAGAATAAAGTTGGGAAAGTACCATCCGTGTGTTTTCTTCAGCTCAGACATGTTCCAGCTACAGGCTTATAAATACTTGAAACTCAAGCCACTTTTTGAGTGATTCCTATTTTCTACAGTGGTTTGACATTAAAATAAAACAATAAATTATTTTAAGTGTTTATATTAGGCTTCAGGTATTTGGGGTGGATTTAAATTTAACTTTGAATTAACTGTAAGTTTTAAGTAATGTAAGGACTTTTGCTTTGTGGGCACCACCTTGGTCCCTGTACTGGCTGGTTTTGTCTATCAACTTGACACATGCTAGAATTATCACAGAGAAAGGAGCCTCCCTTGAGGAAGTGCCTCCATGAGATCCAGCTGTAAGGCATTTTCTCAAATTAGTGATCAAGTGGGGGAGAGCCCAGCCCATAGTGAGTGGTGCCATCTCTGGGCTGGTAGTCTTGGGTTCTATAAGAAAGCAAGCTGAGAAAGCCAGGGGAAGCAAGCCAGTAAGTAACATCCCTCCATGGCCTCTGTATCAGCTCCCGCTTCCTGACCTGCTTGAGTTCCAGTCCTGACTTCCCTTTGGGGATGAACAGCAGTGTGCAAAGTGTAAGCTGAATAAACCCTTTCCTCCCCAACTTCCTTCTTGGTCATGATGCTTTGTGCAGGAATAGAAACCCTGACTAAGGCAGTCCTTAAGTATGTCTAGTGTCTTCTTTAAGCAGGACACCCTATTGTCTCTGACAGAAGGGCACAGGGTCAATGTAGGGACAGATGGTGGTTTGCTCTTGGCTTTGGAGAAGTGATCCCATCACACTGTAACAAACTTTTATTCATTCAAATACTAAACAAAGTGGGCTAATTTATTGTCAATAAAGCACTGAAAAGATTTTCTAAGAAACAAGATCTCAAAAGTCTTAGAGCTAGAACCTCACATAAAAAAGCATCTAGATTGTCCAATAGAGACCCTAGAGGAAGGGGAAGACGCCCCGCCCCACTTTCTCCTCCTTTTATATTTATTTACTGTGATGATTTGAATAAGAATGGACACCATAGGCTCATATCTTTGAATGCTTGGTCACCAAGGGGTGCCAGTACAGGAGGTGTGGCCTTGTAGGAAGTGTGTCACTGGAGGTGGGCTTTAAGGTTTCAAAAGCACAAGCCAGGTCTCACTGAATCTACAAGCGAACCCTAATTAAGGGCTTTCTTTTATAGGAGCTGCCTTGGTCACAGTGCCTTTTCACAGCAATAGAACAGTGTCATTGATTCATATGCAAAAAAAAATATTTTTTTTTTTCCACTCCAAGCTATTTTATTTCCTGAGAGATGTCCCTGGGCCACCACAGCTAACCTAGTCAGAGTCTTTCAAGGGTATTTCATTAAGAGGTTTTCTGAACATGGTTTATCCAGGGCTTCAGGTAAGAATTTCAGAAAGCGTATTTCAGGGAGCGTTCAAGGGCACGTGCAGAGGGTCGATGAGTGCGGCACCTCAAACTCAAAAGCGACCTTGCAAAAACAAAATTGTAGCATAATTTCTGTGGAGGGATAGAATGGATCCGATCTGCTAATAACATGAGGGCTGTGCGCTGCATGCTAATTACGTTACCGGTGGAAAAGAAGGGGTGGGGAGAGTAAGGTAAAGCACAGCAAAAGGAAACTTTTAAGGAAACAGATCTATATTGTGGTCTAATTAAAATTCTGACGATGCACGACAGCAGGCATGTCTTGCCACTCCTTAGGACTCGGAGGTCCTGGCTTTGACTTCAAACAGCACATTTCTCTGTTTTGTTTGTTGAAGTCATTATTTTGTTTCAGTAACACAAACTTTCTGTTATGTGGAGATTTAAGTAAAAGTCAGTAACTAGTCAATCCGAGCGATTATAATAGGTTTTTGCCTTCTGTTTCTTTACTCTGACTAAATTTTGGGACAGATGGACATGAGTGATCAGTGTTTGGTGCCTGAAGATCTTACAAAACCTAATGAATGTTTTAAGATATTGTTGGGGCTGTTTGACAATATGTTGAGTTATTCTGAAGCCTTAAAGAACATTGTAGACATAAACAATTTGCAAAAAAAAAAAAAAAAAAAAAAAAAAAAAAAAAAAAAAAAAAAAAAAAAAAAAAAAAAAAAAAAAAAAAAAGGAAATATTTGTTTAGTGTTTTCTATAGCATGGGAGTCAACCATCATCTCTAGAATTTGACAAAAAAAGAAAGTCCGCTACAGTATACAGTGTTATAGTTAAAAATAGAAAACTGGGTTTCAATAATGCGCAAGCTGTGAGCCCACTGCTCAGCTAACAGACACAGGCTCCTCAGGATTCTGTGGGGGCTGCCTTCTGGCTTTCCCTGAGTGGTCCTGATTTGAATGAGGAAGCAAACATAAGAAAGGCTGGTAATTTCTAAGACCTGACCTCTAAGGCCTTCTGCTGAGCTTGTGTGATTGACTCCTGCTGTCAGGTAGATCGGCCATTGTTCATGTTTATATTCACTCTCTCAGCACTAGGAGGATGGACCCAGAAATGTCTATTTCATCCTGTATTGAGTCCCTCAGCCATACTTAATAACTAGTTTCTGAAAAGAGGAAGAGTAAGATATTGGATAAATTCAGAAAAGGAATTACTCAAATTTATTTTGACAGCAATAATGTCTAGTGCTTCATAGGATGAGAAACTTTAACTTTTCCTTGGGGTCGGGAGGACAGAAGCAGGACAGGTCTGAAGGTCATGATCCTCGGTTCAAATACACAGTTCTACTGACGGCGAGTCTGAGAGGAATTTGAATACCAGGCTGGAAAGGAAGAACCTTTCAAAAACTGAAATCGATAAAAGTCACTAGGAGAACGGAATGTGAGCGTGGGGTCATTGTGCCCTCAACACGCTGCTGACTTTCCATGCTTGTGGTTAAGACCGTCTGTCTGTCTGCCACTGCTGTGAGGAGTCTTTGCCAACGCTTACCAGTTCTTTGTGCCAGGAAGAGCAGAGATCTAAACTCAAACTACACATGCGAGTGTGTGCACATACATACATACACACATGCACACACACACACACACACACACACACACACACATACACACGCACTGACTTTTGTTTCAACAAGTAGAATGTATTCACATTCCCTATTTATACTACCCAACTCATATCCATACATGCAGGCCACTACAAAGAAAGTAAAGGCAGATAATGTATCTCTGGCTCCTGTGTTCTCTTTGGCTTGTCTGGTATTGTGACCATTTCTAAACTTGTTCTTAAGATCGATCCATGGTTACCTCTGATATCTTGAATTAAAGTGGACCTTTGCTTCTAATTACTTGAGGGGTAAAGTCATGAAGATCTCTTATAAAAAGGTCATGTATAAGCAAACATTGCAGAAAGTGGTAAGTAAATAGCAGAATTTCTTCACACTGGTTTAAAAACACAGTAGCGTCAATGGGAAGAAAGGTTTTAGATATTTATTTATTTTATATATTAAATAATGTATATGTACATGAGTGCAGGTGTACTTGAATATGTATGTGTGTGTGTGCATTCATGTCCAAATTTGTGTGCCTGTGCCTGTGTGTGTGTGTGTGTGTGTGTGTGTGTGACAGAGAGAGAGAGAGAGAGAGAGAGAGAGAGAGAGAGAGAGAGAGAGAGAGAGAGAAAGAGAGGTATAGATGCACACACCACACAGTGGAGGACAAAAGACAAATCCACCTTTGTGTTGATTTCAGTGATGCAGGCACGTGCAGCAAGTGCTTTCTCCTACAAAGCCTCAGTCTGACTCGACCCTATGGAAGGAGCCTCCTCCTCCTTCAAGGCTATTGTTACAGTGGTACCGAAGGCCCACTGAGGAAAAGAAAATTACCTTCTGATCAGAATAAAATGGAATATATCTCTGGCTGAAGACTGCTATGTTTTCTCCCTTATGATTTAATCCATAGCAAGGAGGGCCGGAGGTGGGAGAATTGAATTTCACTGAGGAGAAATAGATTATACATCAGGGGTGAATGTAAGGAGATGACTGGGTGGGAGAGTGGGTGGGAAGGGGAGCAGGAGGGCATTGGGGATGGGCATCTCTGGGATGAGCTAGAAAATTAGGACAATGGAGACTCCCAGGAATCTATGAGGGTGACCCTAGCTAAGATTCCTAGCGATGGTGTATACAGAGCCCGAACAAGCTGCCTTCTGTAACCAAAAAAGACTTCCAGTAGAGGAATTGGGACACCAACCTAGCAATAAACCCTTAGACCCACAGTTTGTCCTGTCTATAAAATGTGCGGGGAATAAAGTTGGAGCAGAAATTGAGGGAACGGCCAACCAATGACTGGCCTAACTTGAGACCCATGCCATAAGAGAGAATCTACCCAAATGGGACCTCACAAAATTGCAAAGCTTCTTTAAGGCAAAAGACACTGTCAATAAGACAAAAAGGCCACCAACAGATTGAGAAAGGATTTTTACCAATCCTAAATCTGATAGACGACTAATATCCAATATATACAAAGAGCTCAGGAAGCTGGACTCCAGAAATTCAAATAACCCCATTAAAAAATGGGGTACAGAGCTAAACA
>NC_034606.1:55159635-55174035 GCF_900095145.1 Mus pahari
TTCTGCTGAAGGGACCCTGATATAGCGGCCTCTTGTGAGGCTATGCCAGTGCCTGGCAAACACAGAAGTGGATGCTCACAGTCAGCTATTGGATGGAATACAGAGCCCCCACTGGAGGAGCTAGAGAAAGTACCCAAGAAGGGGGCTACAACCCTGTAGGTGGAACAACAATATGAACTAACCAGTACCCCCTGAGCTCCAGTCTCTAGCTGCATATGTAGCAGAAGATGGCCTAAGCGGCCATCATTAGGAAGAGAGGCCCCTTGGTCTTGCAAACTTTATATGACCCAGCACAGGGGAAGGCCAAGGCCAAGAAGTGGGAGNGGGTGGGTAGGGGAGCAGGGGTGGGGGGAGGGTATAGGGAACTTTCAGGATAGCATTTGAAATATAAAAAAAAATATATATATCTAATAAAAAAATTTAAAAAACAAAAAAAAAGAGAGAGAGAGAGTCTACCCTTGACACTGTTAATGCTGTTCTGTTATACTTGAAGACAGGAGCCTAGCATAACTTTCATCTGAGAGGCTTCACCTGGAAGCTGATGCTGGAAACAGATGCAGAGACCCACAGCCAAACATTAGGCAGAACTGGGGAAATCTTGTGGGAGAGTGGGAAGAAGAATTGAAAGAGCCAAGATGGGTAAAGGAGACCATGTCAGGGGATCCTGTTCCCCTAACTTGGCTGCCTCATCTAGCCTCAATTGGAGATTGCCTAGTCTCACTGCAACTTGATATGCCAAGAGGAGTGGGTGGGGAGGAAGGGAGAAGAGAGAGAGGAAGCTGGATTGGGATGTAAAGAAAATAAATAACAATTAAAAAGGAGTTAATCTAGTTGAGCTAGTGAATCACCTGGTGAGGGACCTCCCTCAGGAGGCCTATTCATAGTAAATTATACCAAAGAGGTGGGAGTGAAGAACAGTTATAGGGAGAAAGGCAGAAAAGGAAGGCTAAAGTTGGCTCACATTTCTTGTTCCCAGAAGATATTTGAGAAGAAATGACAGGAAGACATGGGGGGGGGGGGCATTTAAACAGGAGTGAAAAGGGAGAGAGGAGGACCCAGAGGACTCATACTGAACCCATTTGTCAGCCTCCAAGCTTTGGGCCCCCCCCCCCCCATCCTGAATGGATAAAGCTGTTGCTTTTCCTTTCTCCTAGGCTTAGGCTTCTATCTTTCCCACATACTCCATTCTTCAGTGCCAGGGAACAAGCTCGCTCATGCCCTAAACAAGCCCCGGCATCCCTTTCACATATTTTTGAGGGTTCTCTGCAGGCTTTAAAAAGGCCGAGGATCACATATCTGACTGAAAATCACAGGGATAGGCTGTCTAGGTGAAGGGAACTTCTCCCCCCAACCAATGAGGCTGCCATCAGTGAGCCAGGGGAAAGAATTTTGTCCCTGTTGGATGCTGGTACCCACAAGGAGTTCTAGCTGTTAGTCCAGAATTCAGTCAGTTACTGCAGGGGAAGGAAAAATACTGCTTTCACGCATATCAATTCTGATAAAGTTAACTCTCCCATGACCCCCTGGGTAAGTGAAGCTTTTCACTGGCTTTGCAAAGGACAGGACTCTGGGTTTCTGGGATGATGGTTGAACAGGGAAGGGAATGAAATGGCAAGAGAGCTGGTTGTGACTGTGTGGGGAGGCTCAGCAATAGAAGGCTTACCAACACACACACACACACACACACACACACACACACACACACACACACACACACACACACGACCCTGGGTTTCATCCAAGCACTGCAAGTCACTNGAGCTGGTTGTGACTGTGTGGGGAGGCTCAGCAATAGAAGGTGTACATACACACACACACACACACACACACACACACACACACACACACACACACTCACACACACGACCCTGGGTTTCATCCAAGCACTGCAAGTCACTTCATGGATAAAAAGAGAGAAGGCCTCAGACTCAGCATCATAGTTTTTTGCCTCCGGTAACTGCTAGAAGCAAAGAAGATCACTTTGCTTGGAGGAACATGGGTCTTAATGGCTGCTATTTTGATGAGTATTTCCAAGCTTGCTTTTCTCCATTCTTTCTTTTTTTTTTTCCTGGATGACTGCATTTGTTCCTATCCCGTCATGCCCTGTGAACCTCTGCTTTTGTTTTTCCTTTTCAGTTGCCAGGACATAAACTGGATGGGGAAAACATGTTTATTCCACACTGGCTAGATTATGGGTAGATTATTCACACTGAGTCTTTATCACACTTGCTTACAGATTATACATTTGAGGGAAACGGACACATGGAACATTTAGTCTAGAGAGTTCTGTGAAGGTGGATCTTACATAAAGCAGAACAAACTTAGGGATTTTTTTAAAGGTCACTGGATAATGACGAGTCATAGAGGGCAAATATTCTGAACAGCAGACCCCTCTTTTTCCATGTTCACTAATGGTTAAAGAGAGGGTGTAGGTATACACATGTGCTGGTAAAAACTTCAGAGGATGCTATGGAGAGAGAGACAGAAAAAGACCTGGAAGATGTCTATTTGAGCGAAGCTTGATAGGTTATCATGGGGATCTGTGTCTCCTCAGCACTCAACAACTTCTGTAAAATGTTTTCTATAAAGGAAGCACATTCAGGGAAGCCACCAGGAGTAAAAGGGGGTGCATTGGGCATACAAGAAATCAATTGTTCCTGTAGGGTAGGAGAACAAAAAGTGTTAAGCTTTGGTGCTTGGAAGTCAGACTGCTGGGTTCTGAACACCTGAAGTGATTTGCCTTCTAGGTTCTGGCTTCCCAAGGTTAAGAAGAGGTGTATGGCTTCAAAGTCTAGCCCCTTGAGTCTCCGCGAAATCTCTATTCATACCTTCTCCCAAGCTAGCAGCCTGCATCCAACATCTTGGACTAGACTCACATCCCCTGCCTGCACTGAAAAGGGTCTGTAGGCCTCAGCCAGGACCGTCTTTATCTATCCCTAAACCCACAGGCCCCTTCCACAGGTTGCCACATCCAACCTTTCCATCCAGCAAAAGCTATTCCCACACTCCAGGTTTAAACCAGGAACCTGTCTACCAGTTTCAGTTCACTCTGTCTGTCCACTTGGCTTCATTTCACTTAAGCCATTTCCAGCCTCTAGGCCCAACCTGCCCACACATCTTCTCTTCTAATCTAACTCACTCTGTTTATAGCAGACTTCAAACTCACAAATGAAATCCACATGCCCAGATCTCATCACAGATATACCAACAACATGAGAGATTAAGCCAATATCTTCACTCTGAAACCTATCAATCATATAGAATTTCCCATGAGAATGACTTAGCTAGCCCATGAGAATCACCTAAATAAACTTCAGGACATAGAAAATTTTAAATATCATAAACTTTATCAATGAATTCAAGTAGTTTGAAGAAGACACATTAAAAATAGCTCAATAGAATTAAGAAGAAAGAACATAAGGAGACTAAAAACCTGAATAATGCCTAAGAAAACACAAGCATAGGCTGAGGGAAATGATGAAGGCAAAGCCAGGACATGCGAATGTAACTCAAGAAGGATAGAGGAACCCTCAAGAAGACTCAAGATGAAAAGAAGATTGAATTTAAAACCCCAATAACTCAAGTGGAAAACTCAAAGGAAAGTCTTACATGTAGAATGAATCAAGTAGAATATCAGGACCCCAGATAAAGTAGAAAATGTAGACCAAATGAGGAAGAAATATGAAAGATTAAACACACACATACACACAGAGAAAATACAAGAAATGTAGGATACCACAAGAACAAAACCTTTTGAATGAGGGAGAATAAGTCCAAGTCAAATCAAACGGATCAGATCTTCAACAAGATCACAGATGAAAGCATTCCTAGACAAAGGAAAGATATACCTATACAGATATAAGAAGTGCAAAGGACATCGATACACAAGGCCAGCAAAGAAAATCCCCACAGCGAATCATAGTTAAAATACTAAGTATACATAACAAAGAAAGTGAAAGCTGTAAGAGGAAAAACACAAGCCACATATAAAAACAAAGCCCATAGGGGGAACAGTGATTTCTTAATTGAAATTTTAAAATCAGAAGAGGATGGACCAAAGCATTCCAAGTCCTAAAGACTGTGGTAGCCAGCTAAAACTCCTCAGACCATTATCTACCATAACTGAAGGAGAAAGAAAGAACTCCCATAAAATAAACAGCCTTAAAAACTTGATATCCAACAACTTGAACCTAAGGAAAATACAGGAAGAAATAGCTCAGGCTGAAGAGAGGGCTGAGGGTAGTATAAGTCTGTGGTCCCAATCTCACATGAAAACACTCTTGGTGGTGGGGAGGGGTAAGAGCTAAAAGAAAGCAACTTAGATCAGTAACATGGATCAAAATCACAGTTCTATCCACATGACCGTGACTTTAAAGCATACATTTTGCAGATGCATGTCCAACGTATTTAAGTGTGTACGGGTCATGTGATTAATAAAGCACACTTTTATTATATGTCCATCGACGCACTTAACAACTCAAGTATTTTTATTATAGCAGTTGTAAAAGAACACAAAGAGTGGGAGTAACTGTGTTAAACCACCTGAAAGTTCCGTTTTAAAAAGCGACTTACTGATGTTCTTGCTGCGATAAGAAATCTGAAGAGGGGCATGAACTGGATTCTGCCAACCCAGAGATCTGCCTTTGAGAATGGACTTGAAATAGTTTGGTAAGAGGACCTTTCTAAGGATGACATTGCTAGTTTGGAGTGGGTTTAAACTGTTAAAGGAGATATTTAGCATGGCTAATTGGAGGTGATAGATGCCACGTTCAATAGGAAGGAGAAAGGAGCACTGTCAGGTAAGGGCTTTGCACTGTGTATGAACTGGTTTCAGTTACTATAGTAACAAAGTAGACTCTAATATCCACTGAAACTACATGGAATAGATTACCGAAGCAATAGAATGGACACTTTTACACAGTAAGATTAGGGCTCACTATATAATAATGATATACTATGTAGAGAAAAGAAATTCGAATAACATAGATTCATGTAGAATGCTTTGGGAACTCTCACAAATATAATATTCCTTATGAATCAATATTTTACAGTGGTGACTAGAGTTGAAGACTATGACTCTGCCAATCATGCTTGTATAGCAAAATATATTTTTTTCTAGGAGGAACTGCTAATTTATATTAACCACTAATATGGATAATGCTTTGGACTGGGTTGGTCATTATAGATTAAAAGTACCTAAAGACACTTCTCAGAAGGGACAGGTTCTAAAAACAGTGATATACACATATGAAAATGTCAAGATATTGTAAATTTTGTATGACTATTGAGCTTAATTTAGAAAAGAAATAGAAGATTAATTACTCCACACCAAGTCTGCCAGAACTTGGAAAGAGAAAATAATGAAGGCCGGAGGCTGCTTGCAGAGATATGGGTCAGCGTTGGGGGAAGCAGCTGATTGTAAGACTGCAGATCTGCTCACTGCCTCCCATGCAACCCTCAGAGAAACTGGCCCTTGCCAGCCTTCTCTGAAGAAGCAACTGGCTCTCAGAAGATGGAAAGACCCAACGACGAAAAATGACGATGGAATTAAGCGATGCTTATTCAGTCTTATGGGACTTGCTCGTGTGAGAGTCTCTGTCTCTGTCTGTCTCTGTCTCTGTCTCTGTCTCTGTCTCTCTCTCTCTCTCTCTCTCTCTCTCTCAACTTAGGAAATAAAAGAAAAGATATTGTAGGTGACATTCAAAAACAGTGTCTCTCTTCATATGGCTCACAAGTGAGAACAAGTGTCCCCTTTAACAATTGCTTGGTGTCTTGATGTGACATTTAAGATTTTGAGTATGGGCAGAATCTACTTTTACAGTTAAGGTGGTTGAATAATATCATCTAGTCTTACTTTGAAGAGTCCTATCAGTTAATAATAATTAGAGCTGTCAGGAAATGGAAAAGGTTTCTGAGCGGAAAAGATTCGCTTTTTCTTTTGATTGCCACAGGCCTAAAACAGCCTCGGTGACTGGAAATACAGGCTGCCTGCCACTCAGAGTAAATTATGGGGAGAAAAGAAGCAGAAAGTGGCAACTGTTGTTTCTATTGGGGGACTGCCAGAGACCTGAAGACAGGGGAAGGCTCAAGTCTGACCTGCAGAGGATTTTCTGTGAAAAAGCAGATCGTATATGGAAAAAGCAAATGTGTAGGGTAGAGGACGTACTGGATACATGGTAAAGAGACTGTCCGGAAGACAGCACTTATTCCTAGCAGGAGTGTAACTGTATAATGGTAATTAAAGGCATATACTTACATGGCAATGAAATATATTTAAAATGATATCTTATTATCTGTGGCTTGGGACATAATATGGTTCAGTGACAGAGTGTTTGTCTAGCATGAGCCTAGGGTCTTTAGGTTCAGTTCCCCATGTTGAAAAAGTACTGTTCTACTATTAATAATATGCTTAAAATACTAATGAACTCTGATTAATTAAGGGGCCAGAGACTGCAGTAAACACTCTCAAACAAACAGCAAGCAGGCAGAATCTAGATGCCCTAAGAGTGGATAATCTCTCAGAATAGATAACAATATGCTTAAATAGCCATATATTGGGTTTCTATAATCAACCAATACTCCTTTGGGGGATGAATTTCTTCTTCATTTCCCAGTGCCTGACAAGGTCTTAATATTAGGAAGTAGACAGTATCTATTGAATAAATAATCTATTTATGGAGAGAGCCTGAAAAGCATTCAGAGACAAGCTTCACAGGACAAGACTTGACTCCTCCAGTCAAGTCTTCAGTAGACTGGTAGAAAATTGAGTTCGTTTATGGATTTTTTTTTTTTTTTTTTTGACAAACAGAGATCTATGTAAAATGAAGCACAGTCAAAAACATGTTTGCATTCAGGACCTGACCTCTGACCTCGTTTCCCTGTGGATAATTCTGAAATGGCAGCAAGGGTAGAAACAGAACAGAAAAATATCAGTGCCCAGCCTGCTCCAAAGATGCAGAGCAATAACTTGTATAAATAAAAAGAATATTTTTATTGATTTCAAATCAAAGTAAAATGAATTATTGGGTACAAATAATGATTGAAATCTGATCTAGACAACGTCACCTTGACGAATGACTTTTAAATTTGGGATTCCTGGGCTGAAGAGATGGCTAAGTGGTTAAGAGTGCTTCCTGCTTTTCCTGAGGACACGAGTTCAATTCCTAGTACCCACATGGTGGCTCACAACTGCCTGTAACTCCTGTTTCAAGAATTTAATGACCACTTCTGGTCTCCCTGAGACCCACATGTATACACGTGCACACATATGGTGGAGAGAATAAAGGAGACCTGGGTATGTATGTATGTTTATAAGTATGTATGTATGTATGTATGTATGTATATATGTATGTATTTAAGCATCAAGATTAGCTTAGTTAGGGCTTCTATTGTTTCTTCTTCTTCTGAGTTGCTGCTATTCCTGTATGATGAGGTGAAGTGCTGATAGCAGCATGGAACTGCAGTACTAAGTCCCTACTGACACTCTGAGGTGAGCGTGAGTACCAAAAACTCTCCAGACTGTGGAATAGCTTAGGGTGGGTGGTCTATGGTACATGATTATGCTGAAGAGCTAAAAGTGAAGGGATGACTCAATGCCAGGCAAGACGGAGTGGGAGGACACAGAGTTCATCAGGAGATTCAGAATAATAGGAAACTTAAAGGCGAGAACTTTATGGAAAAGGCATTGTGTACAGCACATTTATGTGAACATACAGCTGTTTTAAAAAAAAATCTTTTTCTCTTTTCATTCTATGTGGTGGTATTCTATCAATATAATTCTTTTTAAGCCACATTTTTCTTCTACAAATCTTACTGCCACTTTATTAAATCAATGTCTGAGCTACATCTGAGATGAAGTCCTTCTGTCCCTTGACCTTCTTTAGAGACAGAAGAGAAGCAACCCCTATAAGCCTTTCAGGAAGTTCCATAGTAGACTGAGAAGTAATCGGAAAGGCTGACTCATTTCCTCTCAAGTCACATGGATTTCTGAGTATCACTCTTAGCTTTATCTTTAAGTCAAATATTCCTGACTATATCCTTCATTTGATCTTGAAGCTATTCCCTGCATCCAGTAGCAATTGCCCGTTGCTACCTTTAAAGCAGAAAAGTAACTAGAGGTTTCATTAAGACATCAATATTTGTAAGACTCCCAATTCCATAACTCTCAAACTCCATCAGCTTAAAACAGTGCATCCATTTATCAGTTTCTGTGAGTCCAGAATCCTGAAGGAACTTAGATACATAGATCTGGCTCAGGCTTTTAACAAGACTCTGCATTCTATTAGTCTGAGATATAGCCACTGTCGTGTCCTGAGTTCACAGGAAACTCAGATGAGCCCGAGAATTGCGAAGTCCGCTGCAACTCGCAAAAGAGTCTTATTTTCAAGTTCGAACTCGGTTCGCCCACCTAGCACTCACTGTGTGAATGCTGGCAAGCGACCCCGAGTCCAGAAAACACTGGGTTTATATATATAGTATAGTTAGAAATAGTGTGGATGTTCACAGAAAAGGGGGGTAGAGGGTGGGATAATGCTGAAGCAGCGGCGGGGGGGGGAGGGGTTAGTGGATGTCTGTTCAGGACTAATTTTATGGCCAGTTGTAACTGTCTGTGACGACCTGACCTCTGTTTACCTTTGACTTTTTCCATGGTCTCCCTTGAGCTTGTTATTTCTCTAAGGTCTCAAGGACAGGCACCTGGAGAGTTATCAGGAGGAGGGTTCAGTGTTGGTTTTTGGAGACACAGAGACAGTGACACTGCGGGAGGACAGAAACCAGCTGTCTGCAGGTCGTCTTGAATTGCCGTGGGGGAGGGAGGATGGTAGTCATTGGTGAGGAGGTTGGGGTGCAGGGGCAGGGGAACGCAGAGGCAAACTGTCTGTACACAACACTGAAGTGTCTCTAGTATCAGTAATTTCGGGGGGGGGGGGTTACAACACCACCTTTAGACCCAACTAAGTTGAAGATCTGTGTTTAAGGAAGTGTATAATCACACAAGAGGTTTCAGCTTCTCCCTGCTTGAGGACTTCGCTTCCTGCACATGGTACTGAGCACAGGTCCCAGCCGACTTCCTTTAAAAGTCCATCAGAAAGAACTAATAGCACCACAGGCTTGTCTACCCTGCCCTCATAAGCACACACTATCATTCCAGCTGAATTTTCTTCCTCAAATGGAATCACTGAATAAAATCTCTTCGGGGAAAGAGAAACGGAGCTCCACTCTTAGGAAATTTTGGAATTTCAAAATTGTGACAGGCATGTACATATAACTATCTGTGTCTGTCCACTTGCAAACGCTCATATGTGGGCCTGTTATCTTAAAGTCATGAATTCACGTTAATTATTCAAATTCCAGTCTAACAGCATAAGATTCAGCTTTGCTTTCTGTCTTTACTTTGCAAATTCTATCTCTGGCAACTCCATTTATATAATATTTCACATACTTTTTTTTCCTTGTTATTCTAACAAAAGTTGAGATTCTTTCTCCTTATACTTTTTAAATTAATTTTTTTCTTTTCTTCATTATTGTGTTTGTGCACACGTGCGTTTGGAGGTCAGAGAACGACCTTCAGGAGCTGACTCTCCTCTTCTACTCCTGGATGCAGGTTGTTGAACTTGGCTGTCAGGCCTGCATGGCAAGCTGCCTTTATCACTGATGTGTCTTACTGGTCCTCGCCTGAATACTGAAGACCTCTTTACATACTGGAAACATTAGTCATTTGACTACAGCATGTTTGGGAAGTCTTGTTCTCACTTTTACAATTGCCTTCTGATTTTGCTACAAAGCATAAGTTTGGCAACACAACCTACCTCAGGAGATACTTGTAAATTCTTCTATAGGTCTCAAAGTCTTCTGCATTATTCAAAGAGGTTTGCCTCCTGAACTGATTTACCAATATTTCCAGGTGATATCCTTATGGCTATGTATTTGTACACACAGATTTGGAGTTTATTCCTGTATGGGACATGGACTGTGGAGTCTCTAAGTTTATTTTTTAAGTGAATACTTAATTTACCCAGTGTCATTTATCATGGAATCTCTCTTATTCCGGTAACTTGACGGAAAGGCGTTGTAATTTCAGGTAAAGGAGATGTCAGGGTGAGGAAGTGTGAGCCGAGACCACTGGAGAGGATGCCAACATTGCAAGCATTACTATTCCTTGTGTGTTTACTCTGTGCTGGGTAGAGAGAGCACTGTCTACTTTACCTCACAGTATCCTTACATCAGCTGCAGTTGTCAGATCGATGCAGAATGAGTACAAGGCACAGAGTCTAAAACAATATTTATTTCTTTTCCCGCCTCTCCCTAAATTGAATTTTTTACTACAAAGGATGCCAACAGACATGGAGAAAAGGGTCCTTGTTCAGTTTCCCAGTTTGCTATCAGTCATCCGTAATGACTGAGAGACAATAACAGGAAAAGTAAAATCAATTTATCAGACAGATACAAGTACATCTTCTGTCTTTGTACTCGCTCCTTCAGTATAACTCCATTTTCTTCTTGTTCCCTTTGTAGATACACTGAGGAAAGAGCCACCAGGCAGGAAGCAGCAAGGAAACACATGTTCGGTTACAGACCATAGTGGGGGTGGGATTGCATCTTATCCAAGACTCCCAGCTTTGGGGATGGAAAGGAACCCCCTCTCTTCACACTGCAAGGGTGTGGAGCTCTTGTTTTGAAGATATGCAAATGTGCTGCGGAACGGTTTGGTTCTGTTACTTTGTTCCATTTTTAGTCTGTAACCGAACATGTGTTAATTTCCTTTTTTTTCCCCCCTCCAAGTTTTTAGACATTGTCTTCTTTCTGAGCATTTTCCCTAATGTCCTTCATTTTATTAAACTGATTATGACAGGAGCGTAATGTGCTTCAGCCCTGTCAAATCTGTTTACTTCCCAGGAAAAGGTGAACTATTAGAATCTGCCTGCTGCAATTAAGTGTTGGAAAGAGATGTCACCAGAGTTTCTCTCTGTCCACAGAGTCCCTGGGTACAACATACACAAACGTATGTTGAAAGTCTATAATAAGATAGTAGCATGCCCTACAGCCCTCTATCGATTGAGAGAGACCTGAGCTATAGGAAATGACTGTGGTTTTGTTATTAATAAATACTAGCCAGCAAGATGAGATTGGTTATACAAATCTACTTACTGTACAGCACTGAGAGCTATCTAATATCAATGCAAACGCTAGTTACCTGGACATGATGTCATTAACAATGGTGTTTAGAGTTAGTGAAAATTCCTGCTCTCCAGCACAAACATCACTTTCTTGTATCCTCTGACATTTGAGTTTGTGCAGAAATGAGTCAAACTATCATTTGACTCCATGACTCCTAATAATTTGTAAACTACAGTCTTCCCCTTCTTCACCTTACATGCTGATATGAATGATGTTTCCCCACTTCAGTTCTGACCTCTAACTTTATGGAAGCCCCATATCAGGTCCTGTAGTTCATAAATCCTGGGATCACTAGAGAAATAGTGACTAACTGAACAAACCTGTGAGAAGCCATCTAGGAGATGCTAAGACTAGTGTGTGACTTTCATGAGATGCTCTACCATTTTTTTTGCATGGCTTATAATGGATGAGCTCTGAGAGGCAAGACTTCAAGAGAATTCATCTCAGGATTGATTACTGCTATTGATATGCTTCCCCTGTCCTATTACATAATCTAATAATCCCTGGACATTAGCCTACCCTATTGGGCAGATTTTCATTCTTTTGTAGCAATGCTATTTAGACAAATAGATTATTTCTTAATTCCTAATAATGAATATAGAATTCCTAGATTTTTTTCACAAGTAACTTTAGGCCCTCTGTAATATGAAAATGCAATTAGGACTCTGCAAGCTTTCATGTGTCAGAAGTTAATTGCACTAAGATATAAATCAAGCATGTA
This sequence comes from Mus pahari, assembly GCF_900095145.1. NCBI lineage: Eukaryota > Metazoa > Chordata > Mammalia > Rodentia > Muridae > Mus > Mus pahari. The sequence goes on from NC_034606.1 coordinate 55,171,532, forward strand.
ATGAATTTACGATCAAGGAATACATTTCTTTTAGTCTGTAAACCCATTATCTGATAACTCAAGGTCATAAAAGGGAAAGTGATTTATTGTAGGTGCAAGGATGGAAGACAAAATATTGACTGTGTTTATCTATATAAAACTTCAATACTAATGAGACACCCACTAGGCAGGTGATTTGCCTCTTGGCATACTGTGCTAGCTCAGACCTAAGAATTATAGTTTTTAACTTTTAATGAGCCTGAGGGCCTAGTGGCAGATAATGAATGTCTAGTTAGATAACTAGTCTTAACGGAAACATGTAAACATCTCTGTTATTCCTTATTCAACTTATGATTTAAATTTATGTTTGAACTTGTGGTGAACTTTTGAAAAAAAAAGATGCTTGGAATACCATGTGATCGAGTATTCTGAAAAAAGTACAAGTTCTAACAACAAAATAGTCAAGTCAGGTTTTTCTTAAGATCACTAGAAAGTTAGTTCCCTCTTTTCTTTCCCTTAGAAAATAAAGATTAGAGCTTCTTCTGAAAAGTTTGTTTTCTTTCTTGGACTTTCTCTAGTTGGCCAGGTATCAGTGAACTCCCAGCCATGGGGGGTGGGGATGGGGGGGGTTGAGGCAAGAAGGCCTGTGGGGAAAAGAACAAAGAACTTCGTTGCTTAATCCTTCCACAGTTTAGCAATAGGGCATTAATCGCTTGATGCCTGTGGGATCTGGCCTCAGAATAATTTAGAGTCAAGTCAGGTAAAGGTTATTTTATAGGAAGCAAACTTGACTCCAAGGTTACTCTTCCTCCTCAGCTGCCTCCCAGAGAGAACCAGTGTTAGGGCAGGATCCCAGCTCAAAACAGTCCCAGGCTTCCGAGCTGCGAGTCTGTGAAATCCCCTCTGACCAACAGAGCGATGGCTGTTCTCGCTTGTCAACTTTACCACATATGGAATTAACTGAAAGCCAAATGGTCACACCTAGAAGGAACTTTTTCTTAATTAAATCCTTTGAAGTAGCAAGACCTGTGCCTAATCTGGGGCTTTTGAGGTAGAAAGATCCTCTTTTAATCTGGGCCACATCTACTGGGAACCTCTATAAAGAACATGGAAGCAAGAAGCGCTCTCTGCTTGCTTGCCCTCACTAGCTAGTCCTCTCCTTCACTGGCATCAAGGCCATTTCTTCAGGTAGTCCATACCTGGCAATGGGCTTTATACTTAGCAACTTTTGGGCCGACTATTAATCCCTATGTAAAATAACTGCATTTAACTCTCTCTCTCTCTCTCTCTCTCTCTCTCTCTCTCTCTCTCTCTCTCTCTCTCTCTCTCTCTGTGTGTGTGTGTGTGTGTGTCTAAAATGGTAAGATCCCATATGGCTTTTTCACACATCTTTAGACAAGCAGCACCGTATGTTGCCTCTCATGTGAATTCTGGCATCAAATCTTTAGATTTTTGTTGCTATTATTTTTGTTTATTTTCTCATTCTTCAGATACAAGGCATCACACCACGGCAACAGTAACACAGATTGTCAGGGCATTGAATCACAACAACAGAAACACAGATTGCCTTTTTGCTTAACTTAACCTTCAAACATGTTCATATTATAAGAAGCCATGAAAGATAATGTTTGCAGTCATTCTTACTATTCAGTAAAATACATGTAACCATGTTTGCTGCTCATCCAAAACAAAACAAAACAAAACAAAACAAAACAAAACCCTCATCTCAGGGTTCCTCTGGAGTCTATACGTAGATATATATATATCCCATAAGCTCACAATGTAAAAGTCTAGTTAAATTTTATTTTCTTAGATACATGGTTAAAACTAGGACCTAAAGAAAAGCTTTATGTCTTATTCAGTTTGTGTAACAAACTCCTTTGGAAGAGATAATTTAAAAATAACAGAAATGCCTTACAGTTTTGGAAGCTAAACACTAGAGATCAAGATGACAGTAGATTCTCTTGTTGGTAACGGTCTACTCTGTTCCTAACAACGCACTTTTAATCTATGTTCTCATGTGATTTATTAAAAAAAAAAAATCAGTTTTGCTCAAGTTGTTTTACAGAAGCATTACGTTCGTTCCTGAAAGTGAAGCTCATGACCTCTCAAAGGCCCTCCTCCTTCCAAAATGCCATCCCTTCCGAGGTCATGTTTCTGTTCCAGTAAATGGAGTGTCTAAGGAGAAACGGTCGCATTCCTCCTGGACTTCTTTATTTGCTTTTATCCTATTTACCACTCCATATACATACCAGCCCCTAGAAATAATTCATAAAGACGATGATAAACGCCCTTCTTTTCATAATAGTAATAGAACTCCAGACTTCACAAAACTAAGTTGAAAATAGTTAAGTAATGAGAATCCTGAAGATGACTTTTCTCATGAAACTCATAAGAAAAATGAGTTTTAAAAGGATAGAGAAACCGGGCAGTGGTGGCACACGCCTTTAATCCCAGCACTTGGGAGGCAGAGGCAGGCGGATTTCTGAGTTTGAGGCCAGCCTGGTCTACAGAGTGAGTTCCAG
>NC_034606.1:55174980-55182442 GCF_900095145.1 Mus pahari
CCCCCAAAATCTTAGGCTTCTCTCTCTCTCTCTCTCTCTCTCTCTCTCTCTCTCTCTCTCTCTCTCTCTCATCTTCCTCCTTCCTCCCCTCCCTCTCTCCAGGTTTCTCCCTTCAGTCCCTTTCTGCCTCTCTTATCCACTCCTCCTTTGTTTCTCTCCCTGTGTCTCAAGGCTGGGCAAGGCAATCCAGTATGAGGAAAAACCTAAAAGTAAGCAAAAGATTCCGAGACAGCCCCTGCTCCCACTGTTAGGAGTCCAACAAGAAGACCAAGCTACAAAAATGTAACACATATGCAGAGGGACTGGGCTACAAAAATATAACACATATGCAGGCTCCCTGGTTGTCTGATTAGTCTCTGAGTCCCTGTGAGCCCAGGTTAGTTGATTCTGGGGTTTTCTTGTTGTGTTCTTGACCTGTCTGTCAACATATTTTCTTATACAGCCCTAAACCTGCTGAGGGGTGGTACTGATTTTAATACCATGGCCTTCTCAAATCAATCATTAATAATAATCCCACAGATGTGTCTACAGAAAATCAGATGGAGGAATTTTTTTTTTCACTGAGATACCTCTTCCAAGATGACACAAGCTGGTGTCAAGTTAACAACAACAACAACAACAACAACAGAAACAAAAACACTTAACCAGCACACAGGTCACTTCTTCAAGGATCCTGAGCACCTAGTTAATGCAATCATATTTGTCCTGTACTAAACAGTCTTTCAGTGCTAACTGACATAGGTCTACCATTTCTGCACTTTTACATAAAGTGTTTACTAGATAACTATCTGTGCCCAGTGTTCCGTGTATTATAATTTCCCTTACTCCCAGTACATTCTTCCAAGTTATTACGTTTCTAAAGAAAAATGTTATCACAGATACTGAATACATATAACTCATACACAACTGACTTGTCGGCAAGGTGTAACTGGTGGTTTAACACTACCCTCAACTGTCAGTTCAGAGCAACATAATCTTTTTTTAGACTTGACCTCTACAAGCTCTGTGCAAATTGCTAAGCTTCGCGCTTCTCATTCCTGCTGTGCCTACGACGCTGATGTGCAGGCAAGGAAGACTTCACAAGAGCAAGAAAAGTGTTTTTCTTCCAGATATTTGTCAAAACAGTAGCAAAATGAACCTAGCTGCAATGGAAAGGCAGCACTATTTTAACTCAGGGGCCAGGGTTATATAGCTGTAGAACTGCGGTTGGGGCCTCAGGGCTTTGACAGTGGCATGTGACTATTTTTTCCATCACAGCTTGAACCTAAAATGAATGCCAGCAACTGGGCATGTGATGCCTTCCCTTTGTTCATAAGAAGGACAGAGCGGCTCAAAAGAGGAGGATTGTGGTAGAACTTGAGCCTACAGAATTTCCGAAATGTTGAAAGCAACCGTTGTTAAAACCAATGCCAGAATACACATAAAAATATTACTGAAGAAATGCTGGAAGCAAGAAACATGAAGTGTTGGGAGATCTGAAGGTTGTCCCATAGTCTCTGTCATGAAAACAGGCCATCTTTCTGCTGCTATGCATTGCTTCATTTCAAACACCTACCAGCCACTCCAAAGGGAGGGAGCAGTAATGGGGTAGTTTCAGAGATTAATGATGAATGACAAGGTTGGAATCTTTAATATCTTGGAAGAACATTAAACTATAACAAAAAACAGCAAAAAGAAGAAGAACCTAAAAGTAATCCACCATCAACATTTGATCCCAGCTATTCACAAGTCTGAAGCAGTGTGGAGTTCACTCTGGGCAGGGCCTCTGCTCTGTATTGTTTCCGTTGCTATGTAAACAGGAATAGAGGTTTGGACACAGAATCAATTACAGAACTGTGAGAGCAAGACTGCCATTCTAAAAGGGAGACTTCAAACTTAACTAGTTCAAGAATCTGTACCTGAGGTTGGAGAGCCAGTTAGACAATGGATGTAGAATTTGTAGGCAAGGTAAAAAACAAAACAAATCAAAACCACAACAAAAATCAACCAACCAAAAATAACAAATAAACCAACCCAACCAATCAATCAATAAACAACAACAACAACAACAAAAACCCACCACCACCACCACCACAGCCACCACCACCGCCACCACCACCACCACNTGTAGCCCTGGCTGTCCTGGAACTCACTCTGTAGACCAGGCTGGCCTTGAACTCAGAAATCCGCCTGCCTCTGCCTCCCAAGTGCTAGGATTAAAGGCATGCACCACCACTGCCCGGCTGGTTTCAGGATTTTGGCTTTGTTCTCATTTTCTCCATTTGCCAGAACCCATAGTTACTAAAGTTTTCTTAGATGCTTCCTCTGTTATATCCATGGTGAGGTAACATAGCCTTGCTTAAATATGCATGTCATTGATCTTTAGACATTGATCGGCTTCCTCCATATTAGCATCTTCTAATTAGGATGCACGGTGAAGCAATGCCAGTTGACTGACAATGTAGCGTGTTCCTTTCTAAAAGTCAATGAAGGTGCAGCTTTCAATCACAGGGGGCTTCGGTGAAATCGACTTTTGGGGGATACTTTTCTATTCATACCCCCACCCCTTCTTCGGCTGGAGCTCTTTGGCAGCCATCAGGTTAGACCACCAAATGCCCCACGTACAAGTCTCCTTGCTAAGCAGCTTGGAGCCTTAGAAGGAAACCTGGTATTTTTGTCTTTCCCCACCCATGGTGGAAGCTGCGCTACAGGGCGGCTCCAGCGTGAGTTTTAGAGTCGGATCCAGGGTGGAGGTTTGGCTCTGTTAACTATAGCTATGCACCTTAGGTAAGTCACCTAACCTTTCTGAATCTTCATTTCCTGTTCTGTTAATGTTGACATATATTATATAGGCTAGGTATTAATATCAAGTAGAGTATTATATTTAAACCACAGCCACCACCACCACCACCGCTACCACCACCACTACCACAGCCACCACCACCGCCACCACCACCAACATCACCACAGCCACCAACACCACCACTACCACCACCACCACCACCACCACCACCACTACCACCACAAACACCACGAAAAGCAAAAGATTTGCCTGGACCCCTCAGGTGAGAAGACCTGTTAAATATGAAAGAACCAATTTAATTAGAGATTTAGTTTAGAACATAACTGTATACATTTTCAGAGCTGAATAACAAATTGATGTAGTTGAAGAAGTCATTATTGAATTTGAATGAAATAAATATGTTAAAAGATAAGACATCTGGGAGAAAGACAAGAATAGTGTAGACTTCATTTAACAAGTATTCCAGATGAATAGACCATGAAGGGAATCTGCTTCTTAAAGACAGATGGAAATAATTTAGACAAACAACCTATGCACTCTGAATGGAATGCATTTAAAAGTAAGCAAAAATAAAAAAATAACACAAATATTGATAACATGAATATTGATAATGGAAGATCTTTCAAGACATCATAAGGAGTTACTCTTAGTAAAGAAGACAGACCTTGACCATCATTGGTATATTTGTGTATATTTGTATCATTTGTATATTTGTTAATAAGTCACATTAGAGGCAAAAGTTAAAGAGACAATGTGTTCTTAATTTGAATTCTATATTTATAAATTAGTTAAGAAATCATTCAAATATATGTGGATAGGAAAAGATGTATTCAGACACTAGCATAACCATGGTTACTACATCGCTGTTTGAATGGCAAAGTTAGAAGACTGACCTAAGGGGTTGGCACACATTTATAATGGAATCTTTTCAGTCATAGAGAACACAAGTGTGTCATTTCCAGAAAAATGGATCCCAACTGAAGATATATTATACAAATTAAGCCAGTCTCAGAAAGATAGGTATTGTGCATCTTTTCTCATTTATAATCCCTGTATTTCATATAGATAATTAAATTGTATCTCTATATAACATGAAAACAAAAGTAAAATGCTACAGTCACAAAAAATATCAATCATAGAGGTAGGGGATGGGGATGGGCTTAAGATACATTGTGTATTGTGTGAAAGTGTATTATAGAGGAGTGCAATGCCCAATGAATATATACAATCAAAATTTTGAAAATTAAAAAGTGATAAAATTTATTATGAGGAACTATATGGACAGGAAATCCCATGGACCAGTGAAACTGTTCCAGAGACTTTGGAAAGATTTTTAAACTTATACAAAAATACAGGTTGGCACCACGATTCCTCTGGTATTGTCCATTCTCATGCTTAAGGGTGCCTACTATATTCTGTAATAAACTCCATTTCTCTTATAAGCTCTTGTCAGCTATTAATGGGCTGGAAAAACTGGACTTCCCACGATAATCAATAGCTTCTAAAATTGAGGACTAGAACTTCAGTAACTAACTGGTGAAAGGATTGGAATATGATCAAAGTTTTTGGGCATGAAATACAACACCAGGAAGTGACAAAGGATCATTAATTGATAACTATGTTGACTGGGAGCCAGGAACATTGTATTGAATAAGATTACTAAGGTTTCTGAAGAGAGAACAAAAGTGTTACCCACTTCTGTTCCACTGAAGCTACATGGGCCCATTAACCATCTGGACAGGAAACCCCACACACCAATAAATCTGTTCCAGAGACTTTGGAAAGATTTTAAAACTTACATAGAAATGCAAGTTGGCACCATGGTTCCTCTGGTATTGTTCATTCTCATGCTTAGGGGTACCCACTATATTTTGTATTAAACCCTGTTTATCTTCTATACTGTACTCTGTGCATTCTTTGGACAGGGCTGGGGAGCTAAGATAAGGCCAGTGTAAAGTCCCAGTGACACACTATGACAAAAAAGAAAAAAAAATGGATCAGGGAAGTAAGCATTAAGTATCTTACATGAAATGTCTACAGGGTACTGTTGCTTATCTAGTTGGGATCTGTCTTTTATTCTTTGTAGATAAACCTCCACTTTATAAAGGAATTTGTCTTTTCCTTGTTCCAGAAGCCCCTGGGACAAACTTCAGATGCATTCAACACACTGCAGATGTCAGAAAATGTATCTCAACGAATATAAACCAGGTTATTACATTTTGTTCAGCAGGATGGGTTCAGGATAGGTTGCCTAACTAAAGTGACCAGAATAAGTCTGTGAGAGTTGGGCAAAGACTTTTTAGAACATAATTGAATTCAGCAAATTTCAGGCAGAGGAAAGAGCTATAAACCCCCGGTAGGGGGATGACAGGAGGCCAGTACATCAAGAACAAAAACTGAGATGGGTCAGTAGTAGATGTAGTTCCAGTGGCCAGGGGGTGGCATAGCAGTGTGAAGGCTCTGCATTACCAAGGTGGTGTCTTTCATATTGATTGCCAGAAGGAATTCTTGACTTATGATGAAACTGAGGGGAGAAATACCATCACATCGCCATATAAGAAAACAAACTTGAAACTGAGTGATTGGTGGAAGGCTAACATGCTTAACCATTTTGAAGACTGCCTCTCCTTTAGATTGCTTACTGTTCTGTGTGGCCAGAGAGTGGTGTATGACAGACATACTTTGGATTTTGAAGGAACTTATTAAATATGTAGCAAGCCAAAGAATAAATCCTAAATGATGGCTAGATGATAGATGCATAGATAGATAAATAATAAGTAGATAAATAGATTATAGATAGATAATAGAGAGATGATAGGTAGATGATGATAGATGACAGACAGGCAGACAGACAGACAGATAGATGATACATAGAGCAAAACATCCCATCAGGTGTCGAAAACATCTAGTAGTAATTAAGTGGTAGTCAGCTGGAGATCACAATAAAGACAGTGTCTGGCAGATCAGTGTGAATCTTTACACATTCAGATGAAACTTCCAAACAAAAGAACCAATTAAAAAAGGTAGAGATCAAATTGAAGGCTTACAAAGATGTGGAAGAAGTCACCTGAGGAAGTTGAGGCAGTCATCTGGAGTTTTCTGGTGAGCTTTCTCTCCATGTCTGGGCTTTCCAAGATTGAGGTCAAGTCTCTTCTTTCTACTTCAGGCATTTCATACCATGTGATCAGCAATAGCAAGCCTCACTATAGCTGGGCCATTAGCTGTTTTTGAGGGTTCAATGGCTTTTACCTTTAGATGTCTTTCTGTTCTCTTCCTTCTAAGTCACAGAGTTAAGGTGACCAGCCCATCTCTATTCAGAGGGTCTTGGAGAACACTTGACTTAATTGTGCTTGGATATGAAATTTTGGATGGAGACACACAGCTTCCAGAGCCAGCTTCTCAGTGATCTCAAATATTACTTGATGATTTACTGATATGACGCATTGTATGTACTCTTGAAGCAATTAATTTCCTAGTGTGTAAGTTTTGAGCTTGAACCTAACATTCCTGAAAACAGGTTTAGCTCATGTCAGAGAAGGAAAGTTAACCACCAACACATTATTTTAGCTAAGAGTGATGCAATCATACAGCTTTAATCATTTGAGGAATACAGGGAAGAACTTTAATACAGAATGTGATTTTCTATGAAGGATACTACTTTATTTTTTAATACAAATATATAATTATTGCTCAGAGAAAGACTGTAAAACCACAGGCTAAGTTGCATTGCCTCGGATAATTGTGGTAATTTGATATATTATTTCCTAAGAATAGTGAAGGAATGACACCAAATTAAAAAGATATGACCTGTTATTAAAAATGAGCAAGCGTTTATGTGTTCAGTGACTCTTTTGTGTCTGAAATGGAACAACTTAGTTAAATACATGGATTAAAATCTCAAGCAAACAATATAAAATTGAAAGTAATATAAAATTCCCATGGGAAGTCTTCAAAATAGGATTTCTCATTGCAGTTCATAACTACTTTATAAATTCTTTTGGCAGATGTTTGCTGAGTATTCAAAAGTAGGTGCTCATTTGAAAAATGAAATGGTCAGGGGTAGTCAATATGTGCTGCTTATCTATTTTCTAGCTATTATTTCATTCACACTTCATGAATCTATTCAGAACACACATTCATCTTCTGTGGTGCTATTGAAGTGTTTGACTGTGAATGACAGGAAGCCAATGAAGGGGAAGTAAGGGAAACTCAGTTATTCACCAACTAGTATTACAGGGTTAAGACATATGCAATGAATGTTGGGGTTTAATGAGAAGTCCTTACTGTAAATTACCCTTTTCTGGTAACTGTGAAGATAACAGAAACATACATATACAATCATACAGACACATGCACGCCAATAAAACATAAATCTTCAAAACAAAGTTACTACTGACCAAGATATGTCACTGTGACTCAGCCTTCAAGAGTACCCACCAAAGAATATGAAACTTATCTCTTTCATCAGTTATTGAATATTTTTAATTACTTACAGTGTTTGCTGTGACAAGTGACACATAAAATGTAATATGGAAGAAAAATATTTAGTACTATGTATTATTTCTCACGAGACCAGATTTAATCCTATTGGTACAAGTTTATGACCATAGAGAAATAATTAGATCACTCCACAACTAAGTTTATCTATCTTTTAATTTTTTATTATTATTTTTTTTTTTT
>NC_034606.1:55182922-55234556 GCF_900095145.1 Mus pahari
AGCCGGATTATATTTCTGCTTTGTTGAAAGTGTGGGCATTTAGATGAAGTGTAGACTTTCCATTATTAAAATAGACATGTATGTCCTCTTCATAATATACATATATATGCATATATATACATATATACATACATACATGTGTATATATATATATATATATATATATATATATATATATATATATGGTATTTGAGGATAGATAATGCATTATAGAGAAAATATGGATTCATAAGTGGAGTGAGAAAGAGAGAAACAGGTAGGGAAATAGACTCATTAATTTCCAAAGTCACATAAATCATTTCAAAAGAAATCTCTGCTAAAAACCTGACCACCTAAATCAAATATAAGCTGAATCGTTCTGTGATGTCAGTGCTGTCATCTTGAGAGGTCCTGGGATCATCTAAGAGACAGACAAGTTGTCCTCAGACATGACATGAGGGATTACCTAGGTTAGGTTAGCCTCTGGGCATAGCTGTGATGGATTATATTGGTGACACCAATAGAAGGTGACACCATTCCCTAGGCTTGGGTCCCAGACTACATAAGACAGAGGAAGCCAGCGGAGCAGAACATCCATTACTCTCTGCTTCTTGACCATAGATGTAATGTCGTCAGCTGCTTTTAGCAACCTCAACTTGCTTGCTGTTATGGATTGAATCCTCAAAACTGTGAGCTAAAATAAACCTTTTATTTGTTATGTTGGGTATTTTATCACAGCAACAGAAAAATTTTAATCCTTAAAATTGAAATCTGTTTCTATATTACTTCTATTTTATTAGTTATTTCATAACCATGCCTCCATTCTTTCTAGGCTAACTGTTCAGGAAACAAAGACTTTCCTCATTGCTTAAGCCCAAGTTAATGTTCTACTTCTTGAACTTGAAGCTGATATAACAGTTAAATTCAATAGACCACTAATTTTCTACTAACTCTAAAGATAAGAATGCTACAAAATAGCCGGGCGTAGTGGCTCATGCCCTTAATCCCAGCACTCGGGAGGCAGAGGTAGGCAGATTTCTGAGTTCGAGGCCAGCCTGGTCTATAAAGTGAGTTCCAGGACAGCCAGAGCTATACAAAGAAACCCTGTCTTGGAAAAAAAAAAAAAAAAAAAAAAAGAATGCTACAAGATAGCTTCGAAATAAATGTCTAGAAGAGATTTTCCCACTCTTCTGGAATCCAGGAACTGTTGTCGCCACTATTTCATAAATGCGCAGATCCTCTAATACCTGTTTGTTTGGATTTGGTTTGTTATTGTTATTGTTGTTGTCGATGTTGTTATTGTTGTTCTGTGACTTTCAAAGTTCATGTAACCTCTTCCACTGTGGAAATTTCCATTATTCATATTTTCCCAGTACTTCTTATTCCATTTGAAAGGAGAGCTGGGTTTTACACCAGTAGTCATAGCTATAAAAATCCTTCATGGCAACAGCTTGCTATGTGTTTGACTAAGTAATTGAGTATTATTGCTTAGCCACATATACATGAAATTAACTAAACAAGTACCTTACAATTTATAGCATGTATCATAGCCCAGATATAACTTGATATTTAGAACATCTAGCCTTGTAGTTTTCATAATAAGTAGAATAATCACAATTCCTTTTTTTCCCTCACTGCTTATACATATGAGAGTTTGGGGGTCAGTGTCTGAAATTACATAAGCAGAGTCATTTCAAAGAGTCTTAAACACAGGTCTATAGCAATAACCATTTTCTCTTCTATCAGTGCCTGCCAATACACATTTGATGGTTAATGTTTTTAGTAACCAACACTTAACCCATTGACAATTTTAGAATGCAGCAAAAAAGAATAACCATCAACATTACATTACTTATAGGTGTTAAGGAGTAAAGAGGTATTTCATTGGCTTGGGAGGATCCAGAATTTGGTTTAAATCATTGACAATAAGATTTGATAGGATTTGAAGACTTCCAACAAAATATTATATAAAATTCGGAAAACTGAAATACATGTTAACTGATTTTCAATTCCTAAGTTACTTGAAGAACAACCCTGTCATCCTGCCTCTGCATTCAGACAATGCTTCTTAAGGCTCATATATGTCGATGCCGCTAAAACATTTATCTTGTTATATATATATATATATATATATATATATATATATATATATACCTAAACTGTCAACAACTATGTATATATCCCCTAGGAAACGGTTTCTTTCTTTGTTTTTGATTAATGCTTTCTGCCAGCTTTGACTGGTAAGGATGATTAATGGATGCCTATATCACTGCTGTAAAAGAACAAAGGGATCTGCACAGACAGATGTGTAACCACTGGGACTACATCTGTACCTCCAAAATTAGAAACGAATCACCAGCTAGGCAGCCCCTGGACTCTGGCTTCCTCAGCTGCCCTTAAATACAGGTTCTTTTATAAAAGGAGTAAGGAAAAACGGTTGCTTGGCCATTGATGCCGGAGAACAGTATACAAATTTCTACATGTCACTACCTATGAGTAAAACTAACACATAATCACTGCCTAAACGGGGTTATTGCTAGAGAACTAGTAGTGCTCTTGTTTCTTCATGGTTTTACCAATTTTGGGGGGACCCTGACTCTTTACATTAACTCCTTAATCACCTAGTGTGAACCTTTTCTTAACATATCCAAGAACGTCTTTGAATGTGTCTTTTTTGTTTGTTTGTTTGGTTGGTTGGTTGGTTTTTTTGGTTTATTTATTTATTTATTTTATGCTAGCTCATTCTTGCTCATGTCAACTCATGGAAAATGACCTTCTTTGATTTAAAAATAAAGTTAGAGGAAAAAAATATTTGATGTGTCAAAGATTTCTGATTAAATTACCCTAAGTGCTAACCAATTTCTGATCATCTCTATTGAACTGGCAGTTTCTTACTACCTTTTACATACAGTTGGAGTACATAGCAACCTCTACAGTCAGATTGTCTTGCCAGATATGGAATATACGCAGGATAGTTTTATGTACTGACTGGAGCTAAGGACATCTGAGAGGAGGCAACCTCAATTGAGAATATGTTTGATGATCGATCGGGGAGGGCCCAGCTCATTGCTGGTAGTGCTATTCCTGGGCTGGTGGTCCTGTAAGCCATGAGGAGCAAGCTAATAAGCAGCACTCCTCCATAGGCTCCTGCCTCTAGGTTCCTGCCTTGTGTGAGTTCCTCTCTTGACTTCCTTCCATGAGTGTATCAGTTGGTGACATGACTGATCTGTGGTATCAATAAGGGGAAGATTTTTATTGTAGACACAAGAGAAAACAATCAGGGGCATCTGGAAGAGTCCTGAGCAGAGAAAACATAGTAGTCTGAACATGGGTGCAAAAGGAGAGCAGAGAGAAAAGGAGAGGGACATGAAGGGAAAGCGTGGGAGAGTAAAGAGAGGGAGAGGAGGGAGACAGAGAGGAAGCTGAGGAGAGTCATACTAAAAGAGGAAGACAAAGGGGAGGACACAAGAAGGAGCATAATTGAAATAGCAGGATTATAAGGAGAATGTGGCTGGAGGTTGGGAAGCTCGTGAACTGAAGATGTTTAGGATAGGGGAGGAGTGAGAAGAGCTTAGATGCTGACATGGACTCCGAAATATATAACAAGTCTTTGTGGTACTTACTGAGGGAGCCTGGAAGCCAGCATGCACTTTGGTATGCTAATAGACAACACAGATATTCATTTGTTCCTCCTGCCAGTGGTAAGGGAAATGTCTCCCTTTGGTAGAGGAGAAACAGCTTCCTGTACAAGTTCCTGAAGAGTTCTACTTTTGTCCAACTTCCACAATTTGGAGAAATAGAAGTTTCCTTGGGACCCGCCAATGCTGAACAGTGATTTGGAAGTGTAAAACTAACAGGGCTTTTCCTCCCTATGTGTTTTTGGTCTTGGTGTTTCGTCATAGCAATAGAAACCATAGCTAGGACAGACTATGATGGCAGAACTTGACTGGGTTTTTAATTCTCCGATTTGTCATGTTATCTTTTCTACTAATGTGTGGACCTTGTACTGATGCTATCACAAGAATGTCAGTTTCATTATTTGTTGTTTTAAGTGGAAGTAAATCCCATTTCCCTCTAGATATTAGAAGATGCTGGGGTATGTTCTTTATGTGGTAATGTGAGCTGAACGTAAGGAGGGCTTGTGTGTGAAAGAAGCTTTCTCCCATTACAGGAGTATAACTTGGGGGTCAAAATGTTATGTAAGATACTCTTATGGGGTAAAAACAGCACACCCACCCCCACACACGCACACACAGATACACAAACAGAAAAACACAGAGAGAAACAGACACAATTGTACCAAAATTGAACTGGGGAACCATTGAGATTTTTATTTTTTATTGAAGTTACTAATAGGAGTCTTGGTAAGGGGTCCCTTGTAGGAGCAGGGATGACTCAAAAGCAATTGCATCACTGAAACACTTATCCCAATATGGTGATGATTCACAAAAACTGCAATCCTGGAGCTCTGTCACAGGTCTCTAGGCCACTCCCCAAAGCCATCAGTTGCTTGCTCCCTTATAAATCTGTAGATGGGCCTTTGAGAATCTTGACAGCTTCAGCTCCCTCTGACCTGTGACACTATTTACCTCCTGCGTTTTATGAGCCTTCCATTCTCTCCTAGAGGAAATGTTTCAGGTACAAGAAGAGTGTTACACAAAACTGTATTCTGGCACAATCAAGAACTACCAAAGTCACCCCAGGCCAGTAGCATCTGTGACCTCTGTTTTGGGAACTTGTATGCATTGGACAGATAACAGAGAGTGAATTTTAGAAAGGGGTTTTTATTATAGATGTGAGCTTGAGAGAAAGGAAGAGAAGAGAGCTCCAGTCTAGCAGAAAGAGTTCCCCAGGATATGCTGTCACTAAAAGTCCTTCCTTGTCTGGATGAAGGGATTCCTGAGCTGAGACATGGAGATGAGCTGGTCAATCCTGTGGTCCTTCCTAAGGGTGTTCATGCACTTCTCCATCTCAGTGTCTAGACTAGAATTTCAAGGACCAAGAAAGTACCGGATGATCACATCCTCTCCAACGTGTGTTGTCACCTAAGGCTTTGATCTTAGCTATTCTGATTGGTGTAAGGTGGAATCTCAGGGTCTTTTTGATTTGCATTTCTCTGATCACTAAGGACTTTGAACATTTCTCAGCCATTTGAGATTCCTCAGTTGTGAATTCTCCATATAGTTCTATACTCCATTTTTTGATTGGGTTGTTTGTTTGTTTTGTTTTGTTTTGTTTTGTGATTAACTTCTTGAGTTCTTTATATATTTTGGATATTATCCCTCTAGAATCCTTGGCACCTCCCTTGCCCTCACCTCCTCCCTATAAAGGGGAAAGAGGAAGTGAAGGAAAGCGCAGCCACCATGCTTCGGTATGGCGAAATCTGCCTTGCAAAGTTGGTGCCTTCTCAGTGTTTCAAGATCAGTAAGGGCAACGATATCATGAGCCATTAGATTGGAAAACAGTTCAGAAACTTAAAGAGTCAGTAACTACCTATGGCCCCCAAGCTGCCTTCACTGTGACTCAGGTGGAGGGATTATAGAGATTCGGTATGACTCCTTTCAATTGGCAAAATCTGTGTAAGGCAGTGTTATCTGGAGGAGGTTACTTAAATTGGAAGGTTGTGTACCTTGAGTACGCTATTGAACAGGCTGCTGTAAATGCCACTAATGGCCAACCCACAACTCTCAGCTGAAAACTGGAATCTTATTAGTAAATCAGAGAGTGGATTTGCTCCAAGAGCAGATAGATATTCTGGAGCAATTAGTCTTTGTGTCATGTGTAGCCCATATGTCAGGAATTTGTGTAACCTCTGTGCAGTATCAGAATTTTTCTCATGTAGCTAATTTGTCCTGCAAATTTGGATCCATGCTATTAGGAAATTGGAGTCGTGATTTCGATAGAAAGATGAAAGAATTACGGGCATCCGTTGTTGCAGTGAATAACATCTGTGTGGAGATTGCCACCGCTCAGCAGTGGTTGAAGATGATCCAGGGGACCTTCAGCTTCCTCAAGGATTGGGGAGGGATGGCCTTCTGGGGATTTTTGCTGTGTGCTGTATGTGTTGGTATGCTGTGGTGGATGATACGCATGCACAGACGGGTGCAGGCTGATAAACAGTTGTTGATTCAGGCTGTGGCAGCTATAAGTCAGGTAATTCGCCTCATGTTTGGCTCAGTAGACTGGATCGTTAATCTATGATGTGTAAGACTTTCACATGTGCATACCAATCTAAGACAGGACGGTGAAAGTGAGTTCACCACACCTATGACGGGTAAGGATGTAACATGAATGAGGGCCATTTTAATTAAACAAAAAGGGGGATATGTGGGAAGCAGGTGCAGCAGCACAGCCAAGACGGCGCCCTGGCTCATTGCCAAGCCCCGTGATCCCTGCTTGTTTACCAAGAACCTGATCATGTGCACCTGAATGATCATGCACTGCCCGCCTGATGCATAGCATCATACAGCATGATATTGAGTTACTGGCCTATCAATGCGCACCCTGTCTGCGTGCATGTACAGAGTGTGCTGAATGCTGATTGGATGATGAAGAGTGATGAGAGACGAGTGCAGAGGGTGGAGGCAGATAAATTGGGCAATCTTCCAGAATAAAGAAGAGAATAAAGGGGAATGAGAAAGAGAGAATAAAGGAAGCTGCAGGATAATAGGGGAGAATAAAGGAAGCTGAAAGAGAGTAAAGCTGAAACAAAAGCTGCTCGAGCCCTGCCTTGGTGTACGAGTCATCTTTGCCCCACCTCTGCTGGACAGAGTGTGGGACTCTGGACAATTCTCCTTTTCTCACTTGTACCGTATTAAAAAAAAAAATTACTGTAGTAATTTGACCCAGACCCAATCAAAACTATTTTTGTTCAAATAATTGGAGCATTCACTGACAGCTATAGGTATACTACCATTGGCCAATCTGTTTCTTTCGTAAGTGGATTAAAATCCTGGAGACACGATACAGAGCTACAGTTAGGACTCTACTTTCTTATTAATTAGCTACAGGATATTAGCCACTGAGACACATAATTTAACATTTTTTTAAAGGCGATAATTAGTCAATACCATGGGATTATTATTGCTATCATCATTACATAAAATCTTGAACATTAAAAGCACAGTATAACCTCTGTCAAGACGTTTACATTTCACACACTTAAAGCCCCTTGTTTCCTGTTCAGTAAGTATTTCCATTTGCTCCTTGCTGTTAGCGATGAGATTGAACTTGATGACACTCTTGTGATCACTGTCCCCAGGAATGTTTTTGTTAAAGTTTGAATTCACATGAGACTGTTTAGTTCTTGAGTGGAAGCTTCGGGAGTTGAATAAAGGCATCAACAAAACCAAAAGAGCAGTGCTGAGCAAAACAAATTAAAGCGTGGGTGATACACAACTGATAGGATGCATGTGATTCAGAACCGATAGGATGCATGGAACGTGGGTGATACAGAACCAACAGGATGCATGGAACGTGGGTGATACAGAACCGATAGGATGCATGGAGCCAATCCAAGTGTCTATCTGCTGGTGCAGTGACAGCCTCCATAACCAGTGACGGAAAGACTGGAGTGCACATGATTGAGCGTAAAGAATGATACCTGGTACATGCTACCATATGGACGAACCTTGCCAGGGTTTTGCCAAGTGAAAGAATCCAGATACAAACTATTAAAACAAATTTAATTTCTATTAAATAACCTCAAAGGGGCAATTTTAAAAGCATGAAAATCAGTTTAGAAGTTGTCTACTATCTGTGAGTACAGAAGCAGAGACTGACTGAAAATCAGCTCCAAAGTTTTCTTTGGAAAACAGTGCTGCGAAGTGGAGAGCGGAAGTGTCAGACAGCATGCGAGCTTCCACACCTCGCCAGCTGTCACTGACAACAGATAGTTGACAGTGGCAGTGCCTATGGGGCCAAGAGGGATGGGTGGTGTACAAGAGCAAACCCCCCTGCCTTTGAAGACTACTAGGTGGCCACAAAGGCCATTTGATTTAGCCTTTGATCACCACTAAAAGAGGCACACGGGACATGATTTTCTTTTTGAATAGGGAAAATTTTCAATATGGGATTGGAATAAGATTTGAACAACCCTACCCTACAAATTGGTAAGTTTACAATATTTACATACAAACGTAAAAAATGGTTAAAATTACACATGCTCAGTTCAGGAATTTTATATTTCTATAAGAACAAAATTATACATTGGAGTCATATTTATTTCTGCATTTAGTAATAGAAAAAAATTGAAATCATCTAAATAGTCACCATATGGCATGGCATACAGAAATATTCACGATGAATATCACAAATGAACCATTTGTTTCATATACCTTTGATTGGTGAGCTAGTTAGCATATATCATGAAGCACAACATATATATTTACTGTAATAAGGACTTGCACTGAAAACTTTACAAGTTATGTTGTTCAATATAAAAAACAAAATCTAAAGCATGATCAGTATAATGCAAGAAGAAGCATTATGTAAGCACAACACATTCCTGTGTGCATCCTGGGGCGTGAACACGTAGATTTCACATGATTTCACATGGCTGTTTCTTGTCATGGAAAAGATACTGGCTTATGGACTTTGAAAGATTTGACTTCCAATATATGGTGACATGCTGTTTATTGGTAGGAATATGATCAGAGAAATCTATGGTTCATCACAAATTCATCATTCTATGGCAATCGTAGAATATATGTCCACAGACTAAGATAGCTGAGGTGTCAGAAGGCAGTGTGATCTTATCAGGCCACTTTTGCATATGTGACTCCTCATTGGCCAAAACAGTTAAGAAGTGCATGAAAATATGTCCTTTTATAACTTTGTTTTTACATACTGTATGTATATTTTGCTACATTGTTCTATACATCAAACTTGAAGGTTAAGAACTACTAGCTTCTTTTTCTGAATAGCAGGTAGTTTTGGGTTCAGGCTTGTTCAATACACCTGCAGATAATAGCTAGGAGAGCTGAGTATGCTATGAAAATCATGGTTTTGCTTGTTTGTATTGGTTTTCAGGCTTGGGGCTTTGCGGAGTTACAAAGACTGAAAGGCTAGAGTCCTACTGGAGCAATTGTTCAGAACAGATGGAAGGCTAGCTCCATTATTCCTTGAGAACTTTGCTACTTCTCACCTTAGAAATGACCCTGTCAAAGGCAGCTTTCAGGGGAAAGACAAATGGATAAAACTTTAAGTAATTCTACATATCTAGAAAGAGAAGTTGGAGGTGACACATTTCAAACATATGCTCACCTCCCCTGAATAATTCTAATGAGTTGTGAGAGCATATAAAGGGTACAAAGGAATCATTAAAATTGTTTAAGAAACCAATATATAAAACTATGGTTTTGAAAATCAGAGCTGCATGTTAAACATTTGGATGATAATGTAGGTTTCCTGCTAAATTTCTGGAGTACTGCCGTGTATGAGAATGGGTGTCCCGAAGGAAGGGTGAGTTTACCAGGATTTCGGTCATAGCCTTTGAGAAGTCTTACATGATCAGCCAAATTAATTCGCTTCTCTGTCTAAGGCAGGAGGATGCGTTTCACTTTCAGATGAAACTGGGGAGTTTGGATGCTGTCATTGGATTATACTGCTGAATGGTTTCAGCGTCTAACTTATGGTGAACGAGTCATGGTAGTATACAGAGTGCTGTGAACAGCAAGAGCCAAGAAAGGGATGTTTTCCTACTGTTTCATAGAATGACCCCAATGTATGTGTTGCCACGATTATTTCTAAAATAAAAATTTCAATTAATTCAAACATTTTCTCATCTTCATAATACTGGATATAGACAAACTACTTTTCTTTAGATAGAGCACAAACAAAATTTTGATAAGTTGTACTTTATTAAATTAGAAAATGTTTTCAGCAATTTGTTTTCAGCTGGGCCTGGTGGTCACTCCCAGTGACTTGGGCAGCTGACTGTAGGTGGCAACCATTTCAGGCTTGCGTGGACTAGAAAGAGAGGCCAGCCTGAATAACTCAGAGAGAATTTCTCAAATTAAGAGAAAGGGAGACCTGGAAGTCCAAATCATTAGGGCATTTATTCTGCCAAACGTGGTGCGGAGTTTAGTCTTGGTGACTCAGAAAAAAACGTTTTCATATTTCCAAGTGAAGTAAGACACAAAGGAAGAGACATTTGAGATGTTTACAATGCTCGAAAAAGGCTTCATATCTCGAATAAAAAATAAAACTGTAAAAAGTTAATATAAGCAATGAATAAAATAGGTGATAGACTTGAACTTAATTTTAAAAGCATATATACAAAAGAAAACACGATAAAAATACTCAATATCCTTAGTAATTGAGGAAATGTAAATTGCAACTTTGAAGGAAGAATAAAATGCAATAAAATTCCCACTGGAAGGCCTGGAAATGAAGACTATATTGAAAAGTGAGCTCTGAGGGAGGGTGAACCACACAGATGCTCACAAAGGCCGGGAGAATGCATATTGACATAGCTGTTCTGAAAACCCATTTAAATAAAGTCATAGAATTCCATACCATTTAAAAACTCTGTATTAAGCTTAAAGTATGTATATCACAACATTGACATGTTTGTGCTAAATGATATTTGCACATTTGTACACCAAAAAAGATCTGTACAAGAGTGTCCACAGCAAGTTGTTTATGTGTACCTCATGCTGGAAACAGCTCAATGACCCATTGCTAGAACAACAGAATTCTGTACTGCAAATGACTAAATGTTTCTATGCTGAATCTCATAATGAAAATGTTAAGAAGTCCTGTATAAATAAAAATCCAATATAAGACTGCATTAATATAAAATTTAGAAGTAGGCAAACTGAAGCAGTAGGAAAATTAATGCCATGAACTATCGTGTCAGAGATTAGTCATGGGTATAACTCTGAAATTATTACAAAGTAATTTCTGGAATCCAGTAATATTTTTATTTCTTAATCTGAGTGCTTATTGCTTTGTAAAGTATCACAGAGATACAACTGTGAACTTTTCTGTTTGATATACTTTAATAAATGCTCATGTTGCAGTTGAACACAGAAACAGAAGATATAAGAGAAAGTTTAAATCTACAGAAAGAATCACAGAAAAATTCTGACAGAGGAAAGAGAATATGAAGTTACAGGTTAAATGGATGAATTTATTGTTCTTAAAGACATTACTAATGATATATCAAACAAAAATCCCCAACGCATATACACACACAGGTACACACACACTCTGTCATGCACACAAGAACAAATACACATGCATACTCTTTCATGCACACAAATACAGACACACACACTTTCATGCACACAAATACAGACACACACATATAGACACATAAACACATACAGAGACATACACACACACACACATACAGACTGTCTTTCTCACACACACATATGCACATGCTCACATATACAGACCCACACAGACCCAGACACAGACAGACAGACACACATACACAGACACACAGAGAGAGACATACGCACAGGCATACACAGACACACACATGCACACAAATACACACACACACACACACATGTATACAAACACACACACACACAGAACTCTGGATGGAAACACAGGGAGTAAGTAAATACAGAACATGATCTCAAGGTCTTACACAACTTAAGTTACAAAAGTACAGGAGAGAGAGAAACTGGGCAGAAAACTTATTGAAATAAACAATGGCAGATAATTTTCAATTCACTAGACTTGGAGAATCAGTATTGTCTACTGTAGTAAAGAGAAAGCAAATTATAACACACTTTGTTGTCAACTGTTTGAAAAATCAAAGGAAAAGAGAAAAATCATAAAAGCAGACAGAAAAAAAGGTGTTGCCTCTAAAGAGGTCCATTGTTACTGACATTTGATGTCTCCATAGTGACAGAGGAAACTTTCATGGAAAATGGAAAAATGGAAACTTTCAACCTGGTAAAGGGAAATGAATGACTATTCTTAAATAAAGATAGAACAAGGTATTTTCATATAAACCCAAAGGCCTCCAAGGAGCCAACAGCTTCCAGGGCTTAGGATAATCGGTCATTGGTATTAAATGGGAGGCCTCTCCACAGCCACTGCAGAGAATTGAACAAAACCTGCAGAAAATCCTTCATGAATATGGAGAAAATAGAATTTAAACACACCATTCATTAATGGGAGCACAAATTTCTCAAAACCCTGAAGAAAGGGCTAATTCCTATTAATGCTGTAAATTGGTATTTTATGAAAGATCTAGGTACACACCCACCATGGAAGATCCCAGGGCTGACCCATGTAACACAGATTATATCCAGCTTCCACAGTGAGTGGGAAAGACAATGAAGTCATAGTTACATAAAGGGGTCATTTACAATAGCATCCATTACTAAGTAACTATGGTGACACAGAAGTCAGGGATGGGTCTCACAAGGGTGATGCTGAGCAAAAATTCAGAAATGAGCACATACTTCATGGGAAGCCAGTGTGGGTGCCAATTGTTGTAGGAGGTTACACACCGGAGGGGCCTTCGTAGTGTGGATCATAATGGTCTTGGTGTGGATACCAGGTATACACACTGAGTTTCTGGAAGCAGAATTTAAGACAAAATTTTATGATGCACCGGTAATACTTCAGCAAAGTTAAGAAACCGAAATTTGTGTTTTGTTTGTTTTTTCTTTTTAATAAGTGAGAGTTATACATTAAAGAAACTGTGATAAACACAAACACCCCAAAAATATCAAACATCAGACACTGGATTAAAAGGAGCAACTGGAATTTCTGACTTTCTTTAGTGCCAGGTACTCTCAACACAGCACTTCCAAGATGGCGGCAGCTTGCTGTTTTCTTAGATGAGCAGCTAAGTAAGCCGCAGTGGATGATCATATGCTACAGTTTTCCTATGTAATGTAGCTTGACTATGAGACTGAAGGATCTATGTACAACAGTGGTCAGAAGAAAGAATAATCTTTTTTTAAAAAAAATATTTATTTATGTATATGAGTACATTGTAGCTGTCTTCAGGCACACCAGAGGAGGACATCCGATCCCATTTCAGATGGTTGTGAGCCACCAAGTGGTTGCTGGGAATTGAACTTAGAACCTCTGGAAGAGCAGCCAGTGCTCTTAACTGCTGAGCCATCACTCCAGCCCAAGATCAATCTTACTTAAGCAATTTTATTTGCCTATGTGAAAAATGTGCAGAAAGCACAATATCTTAGGCTCTGGAGTAAGCAAGAAGAATGAAGTGCATTTAATACAAAATAGTCATGTGAAATTAATTATCAGTAGTTTCCTATTTCTAACTCAAAAGAAGAAATATCTCATGGTTTAGTCTAACAATGGGACCACTCTGTATATTGCTTCCAAATAGACTTTATAAGGTCTTAACCCAGTCATTTGAAGGCTTCTAATTAATTCCAGTTATGTAAGAAGATCCAAAACTGGATTCATACTATCGAATCTTTTTATCTTGAAAGACTCTTGGTGTTGACCAGAGAAAAAAAATTATCTGAATATGAGCAAAATACTTTTTTCTCAATTAATGTAAGATTTAAGATTTAACTGACTATTTGCTGACTGATCAATTTGTTTGTTTGTTTGTTTGTTTTATTTTTTATTTTTTGTTTTGTTCTGTTTTGTTTTGTTTTTTAAAAGATTTATTTATTTATTATATGTAAGTACACTGTAGCTGTCTTCAGACACTCCAGAAGAGGGCATCAGATCTTGTTACGGATGGTTATGAGCCACCATGTGGTTGCTGGGATTTGAACTCCGGACCTTTGGAAGAGCAGTCGGGTGCTCTTACCCACTGAGCCATCTCACCAGCCCCCTTGTTTTGTTTTTTTAAATGGAGGGGTACCTCAGAAACAGAGTACTCCTGTTCAGTTTCTCTAAAATATATACATAGATTACATTTCTATTCCCAGAAACCTTTGCTCCTAGCACGGACAATCAAATGTGAGAGAGGTATGGCAGCCCACACCTGTAATGCTAGTATTTGTGAAGCAGAAGCAGGGTTGCTATCAGTTTAAGGAGACCCTCAGGTATGTAGTAAGCCCTGGATCCTTCCTTGCCCCACCACTTCTAAAGTGTAAAGAAAAATGGTCTGAGATAGTGTATATGTCATTATTAGTCCTCAGACTTACTTGGGCAGAACTTAACCGGTGCCAAGTGTAAGAATTTCAATAACTTGATGATGTATGCTCTGCTGCACACATAGTCTTGTTGGAAGCACTGGAATATGTCAGTGCATTTATACCTGAGGGGTTTCCATGTCCTACTGCCATAAGAATGAATGGATGTTTGTTTACCTTTGAAATAATGTCAAGTCATGGATTTCATCTTCAAGTGATAAAAAATGTTTTAGCTATAGGGAAATCCTTTCAGAAATCAGGAAGGCAGAACCTATCTTATGGTCCACGTGGCTCTTCCAGATTACCCAGTTCATGTGAGTTTATATCAGTCATGTCATCAGCTTTTCTTAAGGGATAGTTTATACTTCAAAGGGTCTTATTAGGAATAGATTAGGGACATCTTACATAGGATTCCGGGCAATCCAGTGAAGCTTAGGAAAATATGGTTACAACACCAACGAGCAAACTATACCTCTCCTTTGTTTTGAATTTGCTGTGAAACACCAGTTGATTATGAGCATATAACAAAAATAAGCAGCGAAAGACAGTGCAAAGCCACTGGACGAGCCTGTGCTATGCAGATAATTGATGGGCGCTAATGAGGAGCAGGTGCTCTGCACAGCTGTACTCTCAGCTGGAGACCCACAGCAGGCATTTCTCAAAGCCTTCCAAATGAATTTCCTGATTAAGTGGGCACAGTAACAGCAGCAGCAGCAGCAACAACAAAAATTGGAGATGAAAAATCCCTTCGAGAAAATGTACAGACTCCACTTGAACAGTTAGTGTCCAGTGGCAAACTTTTAATCAAGTTCATATAGACACAGCTGCCTTGAGTTGGTCTGGATGCACACTAAGGAAGTGGGTGAGGGTGGCTGGTCAAGGATTTATTATTTTGTGAGTCTCAGTAGGATATTCAATGTGAATAGCTATCTCCATGCTCTTCCTAGGCATAACACCAAGTGGCTAAAACCTTAGACAATAAACCTATTTTAGCTGCCAAATAATCTTTTGATTTTTTTTTTTTTTATTGAGGACTTCAGTTGAACCTTCTCGGGGCAAGACGAAGTTTAGTACATCAGTTGAAAAAGAAGACATATGGTTACCAGCCTTCTGACTGTTGGTTGTTTATAGACTTAGAGAAATCAGAGGCAGTAGAAACAGCTGAGCTCTGTTTGCTTTTAATTCTGAGTCCTGACTAGAAGCTATTGAAGCGGCAAAGCACCCAGCTGAGAAGGTCCTCTGAAGAATTGTAGCCAGCTTCTGCCTACACACCAGGGATACAAATGTTTTCTTTTCTACATTGTTATACACACACACACACACACACACACACACACACACACACACACGCAAATATATGTTTGTTCTTTTCCTAGAGTATTGCCTTAGAATATATTCTATTACAGATATCCTGAATCTATTGTTACATGTGGTGGTGGCAACAACCCATAAATCCGAGGAGATATGTAAATACATAAATATAAATGCAGATATTTATAAACTACATAAATATTTATAAATATGTAACTATTTATTTATAGAATTATCAGTATAAGAAATGCAAGGAGAGCTGACCAGGTTAATTCTGAGTGGATGCACTGCCCTGGTGATAGTATCGCTTAGGAACTTAGGTCATACATGTAGGTACATGTTAAGTGTTGTATGTTTTCAGGTCAGCATGACTCTTGAGGCCTCCAGGAAGCTGAAACACTACAGAGCTAAATCTTATGAATGTCAAAATGTACTTAAAGTACCATTTTCTCCAAAGCTTATGCTATTGTGCTTCAGTTTTTCCCTTTGGCAGTTATAATTGCCAATTATCTCTCTCCCAGAAAAGTATCAATATTAGTTAAACCAGTAGGCAGTCCTGTCAAACCCATCCTGTGTTCTTCTGAAATCTGGCTTCCAGGCATATTCCAAAGCTTAAGACTCCTCTCCATCATCTTGAAAAATCACTTGAAACCAAAATGATTAATCTCTCGCTTCAGTCCGTGCTTTAGTGTTTCTGTATATGCTCTCCAATAGATAAATGCAGAGTGGTATTAATTATAACAAGATTTTTTTTTTGAGAGTCCAAATCAAATTTCATTCAAATTTCATCGATTTCAGTTTACATAGCACAAAATTTCATGGCAATGTATACTAGGTGATCTTGTGTTCAAGGATGAACAGAAAGCCTACAGAACAGGGATCTTAAAATATTTGTATGAATTATTTGAAAACTTCATACAATGTATTTTGTACAGATTCACCGTCCTCGCCACAATCTTCTCCTTATCCCCTCCTCGCTCTCCCTATCCCTAGAGGAAACATCAGTAGCAAAGGGGAGAGGAAACAGTATTATATAGAACTTAGGGGAATAGCCAATAAAATAATTTTTAAACTATTGATTAAAAATGCTATAAATACCTCCCTTTTGGCACTATCTTATCCCTCTGGGAGAACCGAAAGAAAAGAGAGATAAGTCCATATTTGATAAGATAATGCCAAAGGTCAAATATTTATAGCTTTTCAAAAATCATTATCAGAAAATGCCTTGCATTTTTATGATTCATGAATGTTTAATGAACTATTTTTTTTTTTTTTGTCTCAAAGTGACATCAGTTCTTGGAGAAAAACACGGCACAAGTCAGTTTATTTCTACTGACAGATAGTCTCAAAGCGACACTGTTGTTCCTCCAACATGTGTGCACTCAAGCCCACGTGCACTGTTTCCCTGCTGATTTTTAAGGAGGTAATGTTTGCAGCAGTTATTCTTAGAATAAACAGGGGAAACAACAGGATGGGCGCTCTGAGTGGAAAGGGGCAGGGATAGAGTTAGTCACCATGTGATAGAAACGCCGCATTAAGTAAATGTCAGGCGTTAGTCATTCCAAAATAGGAGGCAATGGCTGCGTTGCTTAGAGAAATAATAAGTCAGTAGTCAACTTTAGAGACTTTTAGTGAATCCTAAATATGCAGCTAATTCAAATTCAGGGACAGATCAGGACAGTTTTTCTATTGCCTATATTTTAAAAGTACACTTGTACATCACAGCAAAAACTGTGAGTTACTGCACAGAGTCTCTGGGTACCACGGTCTAAGCAAGGCAGTCCCTGTGGTTTTGTGTTTTTCCTTTCACCCCTGTGATTTTACAAGGCAGGAAAGGTTTTATAGTCTTATTTTATTTAGCAATAGGGCATGCACATATTTGAGTTTTTCTGAATACAACTTTATTCTTCTAAATCATAACACTTGAGTTGATCATAAAAAATTGAGTCGATTAGACATTAATAAGTCATAATCCAATGAAATATTTAGAAAATCGTACCTGGAATTCCATTTTTTTTTTTAACTTAGGACTGATATTATTTGCAGCCATTGGTTTCAGTTATAACTGGATTCTTACCTTGAAAATAATAAACATTGATTTGTAATCTATACATACAATAAATTGTGAGGCATTTTCTGGAAGAACAATGATAATCTAATTAAAATCCAAAGAGTCCAGGTATACAAAGAAGGGAAAACAATCATTATTGTTGGTTTATATAGGACTAAGAGTTTGAGGGAAAACAAAACATGGGCATATGCTGCGTCCTCTCTTGACCAGCAAGGAAGACGCAACACCCAGTTCTTCTAACAGCAGTTTATTCAGTAAGCTTCATTCTTCATCTCCCCTTCATCTCCCTCTTCATCTCCCCCATTATCTCCCTCCTCATCTCCCTCTTCATCTTCATCTCCCTCTTCATCTCCCCCGAGCCCCAGGATAAAAGCCCTTTTATACTCTTATCCACTCCAATCGTGGCAGGCCACATCACCTCACCAGGCACACGGCCTCAGCCAACCAGAAAAGTGGGAACATATCACCACCAAATATGGACCTGTTTACCACAGGCTCCATAGCCAACAGGTGCCATCTTTAAGGTGCGGCTTCAGGTAGCCCAGGGGAGGGGCCATGGCCTCCTACATATCCCCCTTTTTTCTTTTGCTGCAAGCAAGCTACATGGGCAAAGGTAGAGGTCTAATTCCCCATATGCAAACATAGGGGCCTTACACAAAGCCTTCCTCCAGGCTCACCACCCAGGGAGGCCTTGGCCAGCTCCCATGTCATTTTTCTGGGTGAGGGACACTTGGACACTTAACCCTCAAGCAATTAGACATGCCTTCTAGAGAACACCAAACAGGTCACTAGCTGTCCCCTGTGCAGTGCTTAGCCTGGCATCCCATGGCAAGATGGAAAAATGACAAGGCTATTTCTTTATGGCAGCAAGCCAAACCTGAGGTGAATGTCCCGCCTCCATGGTGGTAAAGGCATGCACCACCATGGCAGAAGTGTGGGCCTGCACACGCTGCAACCGACACATACACCACAGGCAAAACATGCATACAGCACACAGCAAAAATTCCCCAGAAGACCATCCCTCCCCAATCCTTGAGGAAGCTGAAGGTCCTCTGGATCATCTTCAATCACTGCTGAGCAGTGGCAATCTCCACATGGATGTTATATACTTGTACTTCTTTCATCCTGTTTTGTGGGACAAATTAGCTGCATGAGAAAAATTCTGAAAATGCACAGAGGTTACATTTAGCATTATGATTTGAATATATGGAAGGCAGTATTTTGGAAGCACCATTTGCAACTGACACAAAGACTAATTGCTCCAGAATATCTATAGTAAGAATCCAGTTTTCAACTGAGAGTTAACAAGGGAGCTGAGCCAGCTGCTTTGATTTAAGTGGGAATGAGGGCAGCTGGCCCAAACATGGGTCAGGGTCCCACAACAACGGTTTATTGAAGTACCATTTTCTACTAATTCTTACCCCAAGCTAAGCAGGCTTATGGTTACACTGGAAAGTAACACTGTCTGGAATATTCTCCTTGAAAGCAGAGGAAGTGACATGCAGCAATGGTGATTGATAGATAGATAGATAGATAGATAGATAGATAGATAGATAGATAGATAAATAGATAGATGTCACAGTGAAGGCAGCTTGGGGGCCATAGGTAGTTACTGACTCTTCATTGCTCTTGCTGATCTTGAAACACTGGGAAGGCACCAACTTCTCAAAGCAGATTTCACTATACCGAAGCATGGTGGCTGCTCTTTCCTTCACTTCCTCTTTCCCCATTATAGAGAGGAGGTGAGGGCAAGGGAGGTGCCAAGGATTCAGGCGGCCTTCCTCGCCTAAAACTCAACTTAGATATCATGATAGTCACTTCATCTCTACTGTCAGATGATTCATCTGAACTTCCCTCCTCACTTTCTTTTTCTTTAGCCTTTTTTCTTTTTTGCTGGCTACTCGTTTGCATTTTTCTGCTTCTGCTGCATGAGCCTTTACACTACTGTGGACATAATTTTAGACGTCTCACGGGAGCGGCAGTAGTTGGCCTTGGGCGATTGGGAAAGCAATCTCTTTTAAAATACCCAGCCTGGCCACAGGAAAACTTTTCTAACTTGGCAGCATACCCTCCACTCCTGTCCACCAGGCAAGATTTAATTAAATTCAAAATTACTAACAGCTGCACCAATGTTCTTACATTCATTTTTTCTGCTGCAATCTCCTCCTACTCTCTTCGTTTTTAATTTTATCTCTGTGCCAAGAACCTTATAGTCCCAATCTGGGAACTTTATAGTCTCAATCTGAGAACCTTATTAAATCGTTCCTGCTCTGGCATCCTTCAAAATTCGTCCCTGCTCCGGGATCCTTCCCCAAACTCCTGGGGTTGTAAGCCTCAGTTACCATGGACTTACCCTGCTGGCAAACCCTGCCCCAAACTCCTGGGGTTGTAAGTCTCACTTACCATGGACTTACCCTGGCGGCAGACCCTGACTGCTGAAAGTTCTGAACTCTTCGGTGGGGGAGTCAGTTCCCCTTACGGGCCACCATTTGTCGCGTCTTCTCTCAACCAGCAAGGAAGACGCAACACCCAGTTCTTCTAACAGCAGTTTATTCAGCAAGTTTCATTCTTCACCTCCCCTTCATCTCCCTCTTCATCTCCCCCATTATCTCCCTCTTCATCTCCCCCGCGCCCCGGGATACAAGCCCTTTTATACTCTTATCCACTCCGATCGCAGCAGGCCACATCACCTCACCAGGCGCACAGCCTCAGCCAACCAGAAGAGTGGGAACATATCACCACTAAATATGGACCTGTTTACCACAAGCTCCATAGCCAACAGGTGCCATCTTTAAGGTGCAGCTTCAGGTAGCCCAGGGGAGGGGCTGTGGCCTCCTACAGGCATAAAACCAGAGAGCTAGACAGCAGTAAACATTAGGTACACAACTTATGAAATACCTAACACATCTCAGGCAAAAGCTCTTTGCCCTAAGGCACATCCCTGCCTTCTTCTTGTATATTTTATTAGAAATAGCTCTTCCAGCTATATATGGGAATATCACAGACTGACATCTGACTATATCTCACCATCATCAAAGCACCTTTTCTACCTGAGTAAAGATTGCTTGAGGTACTGGATACTTGACAACTCTCTTGATGAGATTAGTAATCTCATCAAGGGATGAGATTACTAATGCATGCCACAGTGAGGTGTCAGAATTAGAATGGAGTTGTATTTTATATTTTGTAATGAGTATTCCCATCATGACTTCTTAAATCAAAAAAAATTCCATTTCCTAACTTGATTGAATCATTTTTACGATTAAGTTGCATTAGGTCTTGAACTGCCTGTGCGAATATCCTATCACTTGCTATTAATGCCCCCATTTACTGTTGTGAGCTTCAGGGTGCCTAACTCATGCATTTAGTTTTAATTGAAGTTAGTCATAATCTCACTTCTCTTTTGAACTGAAAACTAAGGCTATCGTGTTGTTTTCTAAGTTGCTTTCCAGTTATCTTACTGCATGGTTTGAGGCGTGAACTCTCATTGATTTAGCATAGCTTAAAGACATAAGGAGCCCCAAAATAGACACCTGGGGATTCTTGAATGTTTACCATGTTGTGTCTTCCTTGTGAAGGATGTGCATTGCTGTTTAGGATAGCTTCCATGATTTGTATGAACTCAAGAGAAGAAGGCAGCATGGGTTTTGTTTGTACAGTGGGTATTCAAATTATATAGGCTGTGGACTCAGAGAGAAGCTGAGCAGTACATTGAACCCATAGCATTTACACAGCCCTGAGTTCAAGCTCAAACACTCCAGAAAATTACAACAGTAATAAGTATCTATTGATTCCAAGGAAATACTTTTCATATATGTATATTTCATAAAGCTTCTACGGTCATATGTTTCCGAATAGCTTTTCAAATGGCCATTAGCGTTAGTTGCTTTTTGCATGTTCCCTCTTTAATCCTTCGCTCCACTCCCCACCCCATTTAATAGCCTCAGTCTACTTTCCCTTTGTCTCTCAATAACAGTATATTCTATTTCCACTTCTATCGCCCCTAGGGATATCTCCCAACTCTTTCCTTACCAGTCACCTAACCTCTGTGGTTATTCAGGTTGTAGAACACATATTGAAAGCTTAAAAGCCAATATCCACATAGAAGAGAAAATATGCTATATTTGTATTTTGTGTCAGGGTGACCTCACTAAGGGTAATTGTTTCAAGCTCCATCCATTTCCCAGCAAATTTAATAATTTTATTTTTCTTCAGAACCAAATAAAATTCCATTGTGTAAATGCACACATTTTCATTATCCACCCATCAGCTGATGGCCATCTAGGCTGCTCTGATCCCAATTTCTGCCTGTTACGAATAGAGCAGCAATGGCTGTAGATGAACACGTATCTGCATATTACAGATTGTGTAGACTCTTTTGGATACATGCCTATGAGTGGTGTGTCTGGATCTTGAGGTCAATTGATTTTCAGCTTTTTGAGGCATCTCTGTGCTGATTTCCATAGTGGCTGTACCTCTTTGCATTCACACCAGCAATGAAAAAGCATCCCTTTTATCTATATCCTCACCAGCATGTGCTATCGCTTGATTTCTTAATCTCGGCTATTCTGACTTGAGTAAGATGAAGTCTCCAAAGTACTTTTACTTGCATTTCCCTGATGACCACAAGGAAGTAGAACACTTGAGTGTTTCCTACCATTTGCATTTTCTCTTTTGACAACTTTCTTTTCCATTTTACATCCTGTTTCTTGATTGGATTGTTTGTTATCTTGATGTTCAGTATTTTTAGTTCTTCACGTATTTTAGATATTATTCCTCTATCAGTTTCATAACTGGTAAAGACTGCAAATTGATCAAATGATGCTGCCTTGTGCTGTATAGAGGCTTTCCCAACTTCAAGAGGTGTTGGGAGCTGACTCTTAGCAGAAAGCAACTATCATCTCTGCAGCCATCTTGGACTATTTACTTACAGGTTGGTACTCTTCCACCCTGATAAGAAACTTGTTTTCCTAGCATGAGGTTTTGCAAGCAGCCCACCACAGCTGAACACACTCTGATAACATCCTGTTTTTCTCAGACACATCCTGGACTTGTGGTTAAGTGTCTTCAGCTGCACTCCCCAGTTTGTGCTTATATACCCATAGTTGCCTCTCAATAAACGAGACTTGACCAGATAGCCTGTCTTGTCTCCATTCTTCGAGTCTCTTGCCCCTCTATCCCCGCTGTCTCCCTTGCAGACCCTGTTGACTGACCCATGGGCAGGGTCAAAGAGGGACTAGATTGTTCACAGGACTAGGGGAAGAGAACATAATCTTGTTGTTGCACTAAAAAAATAAATAAAAGAACATAGCAATAAAGTACTCCTAATGACATATTACTATATCTGTAGATGATTGCCTTTTCCAACCCACATCAGAGAAGTTTCTTCTTGCAGTAAATGGTAGCTAACACAGAGACCTGCAACTGGAAAAATTGCAGAGAGTGAGAAATTTTGGTGTACTCAGTCCTAAAAAGAATGTCTTCATCGATAGCCTCCCCACAAAACTCGGGGCTCTATGAAGAAGAAGATATAAGAGCCAGTGATAGTTGATGTCTCCATGTAAACGGTCTTCTAGATGCAACATGGCTAAGGCAAATATAAACTCATAGGGACCATGACACAACATGGATGATGCAAATATTAACCCACAGAGACCATGAGAGTATGCACAAGACTGTACATGTTCAAGCTGGAGGAGGTGCCGCGTCCTTAGAAGGGAAATATGGGACCCACTACTAACCACAAAGCTATGTGCCATCGATACCTGCTGGGACAAAGGAAATCATCTTTGTTTAATCAAGTGTCACTGGTTATAGTAACCACAATCCAGTGCATGCCCCTTGCCCAACAGTAATTGGCCAACACAAAATAAACTCCATGTTTGTTTTTGTGTTCTTTTTGTTTTGTTTATTCATTTGTTGGTCTTATTTCTTTTCTCTTTGTTTTAATTTTCATTGAAATAAAAAAATTCATTTGAAACAAAACAAATCAAATCAAAACAAAATACATCCCAATTAAAAACTGATCAAAATATATATATAAATCTTAGAAATGTATTAAACAAACAGTAATCACTTGGAATGAATACAGTTCTAATGGAGTAGGCTAGTAAAACCTGGAGTAGAGGAAATCTGGATTTACAAGGTATGTGCAGGCTATTCATGACATAATAGCTCAGCTCCTTACCTCTTCTCGGGCAGCTCTGTGGAGAGTTGTGATTTGAGAAGGAATACCGCCATGGCATTAAAAAAAAAAAAAAAAAAAAAGAATTAACATCGGCTATACTGCAGATGCTGTAAAAATTCACTCAACAGAAGAAAATGGCAAAGCGATAAAAAGAAAAAGCCCAGAGATATTGGGTAAATATGCAAAAGACTAATAAAGAGCATGGTGATAGCTAAGTTGGATGAAATTGGCAGCAGTTGGCCAGCAGAGCACTCAAGGCAACAACAATACAAATCCAGTATCTCTGACCTGAACCCATGACCAGTCCTTTCTAGGGGATTAGTGTCCTCATCTTGAGACAATTTAATTGAGGGAGAATAGAGAAGAGGAAAGAATACTGCATTTCCATGCTCATTGATATTCTGACTAATCCTGGTAGCAGGCAATTACAGGAACATATTGACATTCATGATTATTGAGTCAAATAAGCAGCCAGAGCAGAAAGATGCGGAATCATATATGCTTTATTGCATAAATTGTGATGCAATGTTTTTATTACGTTTTGAGGCTAGGCTCCATGCACATAGACTGAGCATGAAGAAAATGGAAAAGACTATTTCACCGCATTCTTGGTTACCATTACCCTGGGAACTCTGGGGGTTGGGCAGGACTGACATTCTATTCCTCAGATTCGAGGGAGAAAAGTCACTGTTCAGAGATGTTGATAATGTTCCATGCAGATAATATCTCAGGATATTATTGTTTTAATTCCATGTACTGTAAATTTATTGTTAATGTTTTATTTTTGTGTTAGATAATTTCTCTAAATATATATGGTCTATCTCATCCAAGGTTGGTACAAGCTTCTTTGGTTCAAACTTCACTTCTCAATTCAAACATTGATAATACTAGTAAAATTTGCTATGCCCTCTATTAAAAGTGGCTGCAATGAATATTTCATCATTTAATTTTTTGGCTTTATTGATTTTTTTGTTTTAGAAGATAAGACATATTGAAATCCATAGACTCGTATAGTGGATTTACTTTTTAATATAATAAAAATTCATATTACTTTTTTATTAAAATTTAAGTCCCCAGTCATAGGCCAAGGCTGTGCATTAACAGCTTCATTGAATCCTTCCATCAGTCATTCATAGACTTTTGCTATTCCACTTATATATGAGAAAACTAAATTACAGAGGTTAAATAATTTATCTAGAATCAACAAGATCCAATTTGAATTATATGTGTCAGCTTCTTGCTCCTACCACATAAACACATGAGCTAAATGACTTTTTAAGAGGAAAGCTATTGTGAAGGGGAAATGGGAAATGGGGGTAAATACAGAAGAAGGTAAGAGGAAGGTAATGGGGAATACATGGAATGAAGTCAAGGCAGGAGCCTTGGGGACAGGAACTACAGTAGAAGCCATAGAGGATTGCTGCTCACTCTCCATGGATTGCTCAAACATTTTAGTATCAGAGATAGCGCTACCTGCCATGATCTGGGCCCTCCCAGTTATCAAGAAATGCCCAACAAACTTTCAAGTTGTCCACAGAACAAACTGATAGAGGCATTTTCTCAATTGAAATACTTTCTCCCCAGACCTTTGCCTTGGCCAAGTTGACAAAAGTTAATTAGCATACTACTTTCAGTGAGAATCCATTTTTTCTAATTGGCCATTATATCAGGGGTAAAACAGTTGTGTATATTTCACATGTTCACGATCAAGTGGTATTTGACTGATTATAAGGAGCTCATTCTTTGGTCTGTTAAAACTCTTTGGTGTAATAGTAATCACACTATCATGGTTAAGTGAACTTACCCTAGACTTGAATTTTAAATTCCCTACATGTTTGTCTATGGTTTTTCTTTTCCAAAATAGAAATATTTATTCAACATGGTGGTACATGCGTCTTAGCACCCAGAAGGCAGAGGTAGAAAGCTATCTGTAAGTTTAATATCTGCATGGGAGCTCCTGGCCAGCTAAGGTTATGGAGTGAAACCCTTTAAAATAAAACAAAACAAAAAGAAAGGAAGGAAGGAGGGAGGGAGGGAGGGAGGGAGGGAGGAAGGAAGGAAGGAAGGAAAAATTCAGAACTGCTGCCTTGGATAAATTTCAACGTTAAATGTAAAAATACATCTATCTCCTCAAATAAAACCAACTTAGTCATGCTAGACGCAAGGTGAGTACTGTGCACATCTACCTTCCACCGCACCATTGTTATTTAGTCTTCTCTCTCAATCTTATCAGCTATACGAATTCCTTCTAGTTGTTTTCCCTTCAGAGTAGTATATCCAGGCAGACATCCAGCACTGCTTCTTATTTTGGTACCTTACAACATGCCCTCTCCCCAATTCACCAATAGTCTTAAAGATTGGTTAGTAGCTAGAGCTTTTAATTGGTGATTAGACCATTAGTTCTGCAGACTCCCAAGCAGACAAGGCTCTTACAAAGGAGTCCACGCAATGTTCACTTAGCTTACACTTTTGTTCTTGTGCCCCATGAATGCACAGGAGGAAGATTCCATGAGATACCAGAGCCTTGACCTTGGGCATACTAGCATCTAAAACCATACTAAATAAAGTTTGTTTTAATAAATTACATAGTCTTGATATTCTGCTACAATAGTTTAGGATGGACTAAGCTAGCCCTAACCTTTAAACTTCATAGTTATTCTGTATTTCAAGACTTGGTTGGAAAACCATGAAACCCCCCTTGTACTTCATTTCAGCTCCAAGCTTCTTGTCATGTTCACTTATCATATTAAATCTCAAGTGCTCAGAAGTACAGCAACAGTCATGCTTTCTAAAGTCTTCCCTTTTCTGTTGCAAGCTTAGAGTTGCCAGATGTGCCTCTAATTAAAGGTTAGCTACCAATACCAACTATCTGAATGATCTGACCGTCTCAATTCAGTTAGAATGGGTATCCAGAACCTTTTTGCTTTCATTAATTATGGAAAGTAAGGTATCAAACATACTAATCTCTTTTCTCACAGGTTTGTCATACCTGGTTTATATTATTTACCTCAAATCTACAGAGGACCTCATAATTGCCATTAATGGTTTATTAGTCTGATTTCACCTGTCTTGGAGAGAATTGCTTGGACTTTTAAAAGGTAATGTAATAATATATCTTCACTGTCTTGATTCTGGCACCAAGAAAGAAATGTGCATTGACTTGTCTTTGCTCTGGGCAATAGCCTAGGAACTGAAAGTGAGCACTTTACACAGTCATGTTGACATATGTCTTCTCTGTTGGGTACAGTTTATTCTAAGGGAAAACATATGAAAACAACCCTTAGCTCCCTCTGTTTTGCCCTTCCTAATTCAGGTGTGGATGGATACTCATTAATATTTGTTGGCAAAATAAATCCAGTCACAATAGATTTTAGCAAAATACAGGTAATAGTTGAGCTCAAGTTCTTGAAATCCTCTCTACCAAACAGTGGCTTTGTTCAGTTGAGACAAGACAGCTAAGCTACTTTTCTGCAACATGGTTGCTACATTTTGAAAGTGAAGAGGTTAGTCTCTTCATGTAAGGTTGTTATAAAGATTAAACAGTGACTGTCTCTAACATGGTCCTGTTAGTGAGATCCTTCATGCCATTTTCAGCATCCTTCCTGATAGTACCAAAAATCCCTGATCTGTCTGGCAGTGGCTGACATCTGTGAAGAAGCCTGCCAGTCTGGTTCTTATTTCAGTATAACCAGTAGACAAATGCTTATCATGTGACAAGAGCACGAAGCATAGAATGGAGACCAAGTCAAACTGTTATTCTCCCTTGTAACCACTGGGTCTGCCAGAGGCGTCCTGGTGAGTTTCTTCTGAGGGGGAAGACAGCTTAAGATTTTTTTTTTTCTCAATGTAAATTTTGGTGATTTTGGATCATTTCTTCTTAATTTCCATATCTTTCGGTTGGAGAACTATAAACTGGAAAGTAGGACCCAAAAAGCCAGCATTAGCCAGAACAAGAAATAAACTTCCAAGGACGCAACTCTTAAATTTTAACTCTTGTTCTACCTATATCATCTGCATGGAACTTCCCATGCGAGGGCGATGGTTTTCAGGCCAGGATCTTGCTAATTCACCTGATTGGGATAGCTAACAGCTGACCAAATAGAGTTTAGTTAATGATTAATTTATGTTTAATGATTGCTTCCTTCTGCTTGCTATTTTATTCCAGTACCGATGTGAGCCAACATGATTCCCACATTTCTGTTATCTTTCTCTAACAGCAAGAATTCACTTTTCCTTTCAAGATTCACCTTTAAAAGATTGTCACTGATCTTACAGTGTGAGAAGCTATACGAGACACGGAAAGTAATGAAGTTGATTCTCTGGATGGTAAACTTGGAATTTGACAGGAATGCTGCTGTCTTTGTGTGGGGCTGTGGGGCTAACATGATGAGTTGTTTTTTTTTTTTTTTTTTTTTTTGCATGTGAACAAAAACTCCTAAAAACAAGCTGTGCCTTTGAAGACTGACTGGCTAGAATATCAGTCCTGCGGGGAGATTGGAATATTGCAGGTCCAGAGGCTAATCATCTTAACCTGGGCTAGCTCTAGTCTAACAGCATAGCCATTTCCTACCCACCTCTCTGTCCAAACCACTCTCTTGTGATTAATAAAAAAACTTTTGGAATCTGTTAAATTAGCTGACCACCAACTTCCACTAATCTAAAAGCTAAGAATGTCCTTAGATAGCGTCTTGCATCTATAGAAAAGTTCCCTCATCTTAGTATACCTGCTTCTGTGATGTACTTACCAGTGTAATTTAAACTTGCTTATATTTATGATTTTCTTTGTTCTATCAAACTATAAAGGGTCATGAGATCCTTTCCACAGTGGAACATGGAGTCTGAGGTAATGTAAATCTGTGTTCCCAGGCCATGATCACTCAAAAGGCCTCCAGAACAAGCCAACACCTATTCCCTTCAGGATGAGAGCTGTGTGATTTGTGTGAAAATCCCAAATAATTTCTTTCATTTTTTTCCCAAAAAATGTCTATAACTCCCAGCCCCTTTCATCTAAAAGAATCCTTAGCATTTTGCAAATAAAGTACGTGTGTACTTAATCCTTTTTGTGACTCGCTGAAACAGTCACATAAAACACTGATTTTGCTCTCTGGTATTTAAGAACTGACAGCTTTAATCACACCCCTCATAAAGCATGGGCTGCCCCTATTCTGGCATCAAAATTATTCCAAAGAGTTATAATTAAAATACAGTGACCAGCAGGCTGCCTTTGATTGCAGCAGGCAAATCAGAGTAACCTTCGCAGGGAGACATGAAAGGCAGAGCTTACTGCAGTGTCAGAGTTCCCTCCATGTTTCTGAATTAATGAGATTGGTGTGCTGGCAGTCATGAAGAGTTCACTAGTTATAGAAATAAAACTGCAATGTAAATTCCAAAAGGAATGAACATTAAAAAAAAAAAAAGGAAGGAAAGGAAGGGAGGGAGGGAGGGAGGGAGGAAGGAAGGAAGGAAGGAAGGGAAGGGAAGGGAAGGGAAGGGAAGGGAAAGGGAAGGAAAGGAAAGGAAAGGAAAGGAAAGGAAAGGAAAGGAAAGGAAAGGAAAGGAAAGGAAAGGAAAGGAAAGGAAAGGAAAGGAAANAAAGGAAAGGAAAGGAAAGGAAAGGAAAGGAAAGGAAAGGAAAGGAAAGGAAAGGAAAGGAAAGGAAAGGAAAGGAAAGGAAAGGAAAGGAAAGGAAAAAGGGCTCCTATTGAGTCCCACATTGCTTGTGTCTCAACTAGTTTCTGGAAAACAAACAAACAAAATAAAACACAACAACAGCAACTGCAATAACAACACAATCCCCACAG
The DNA here is from genome assembly GCF_900095145.1 of Mus pahari. Lineage (NCBI taxonomy): Eukaryota > Metazoa > Chordata > Mammalia > Rodentia > Muridae > Mus > Mus pahari. The sequence goes on from NC_034606.1 coordinate 55,212,368, forward strand.
CTCCACTTGGGAAAATGACATAAGGTACATACTTGTGTTTGGAGGCAATTGTGTTTGTGACTTAAGATAGCAATTTGAATCCTTTGAGCATAAAATACTTAGAGAGAATATTTGATTTTCAAACATAAAACTATGCTTTTTGTGCATGCTGTAACATTTTCATGCTGTAAGATGAAAACTGTATAAAACCCACAGAGAAGCGAGAGCATTACACACTCTTCTGAGATCAGCATAGTCAACAACAACAACAACAACAACAACACTTCCATTTCGTTGGGATTTCAGGATTTTGGTCAAGGTTTTTTATTTATTTATTTATTTATTTCCTTTTCTTAAACACACCAATGTCAATATAGATGAAAACTCCAGGTGTTCTCTTCAATTCTTTGAGGAGGAAAAAAAAAGTCTATTATGCAGGTGGCTCAAGTTTTCATTGACCCTCCATTATGACACTAAAATGTCAAGAGGAAAAGCACTCAGTTCTCAGTAAAATTCACAGCCTGGCGCAGCCACTGGGACAGGTGTCTGCCTTGGGAGTTGTCCTTTTAAGGGGAAGTGTCTCCTGAACCTCTCTCATCTGTTTTATTTCTGTTGCCTGCTGCTAACTTGCGACATCTTTCTCAGAGAAGTTGTACTCAAAATGTATTCAAACGGGGGGGGGGGGTTCCCTTTGTTACTTCTGGCTTAGCAATAACTTAAAGAGGAAGCGTACTAGCTTTGATCTTGCTATTTCTCGAGGGAACATTTCCGTCTGCCTGCAATCCTCTCTGGTTTCCAGGGAATATTTATCTAGCTCAAGCCCTGTTTGACATTTTCAAGCACGGTGCTCTTTTCCAAGATACTCACGGTGTTCTTTTGAAAGGTTTTCCAGCCCTATCTTCCCTGGGAGTTGGAAAAACCAGTGTGCCCCTTTTCAATAAAACAATACACTTGAGGATTAGAGACAGACAGTCTCAAAACACAGGTGGAACTCTGGGCCGGCACATCCGGGAACAAAACCGTGAACCTAATGTTCAGAATGGGCATTGTATCAAGCCATTTATATCTTCAGACGTCACTCTTTTTTTTTTTTTTTTTTCAAATTCATGTCATGACACTCAGCTTTCTGTCCAAGCACAAAGCTACATGGCTTCTCCTAACAGCCTTTTTAAAATTAAGTGGCTCATTTCAGGGCTTTTCTCTCTGAGCTGTGCATCCCCATAGCTCCCCTTCATCCTTCCTGAGGATGGTGGCAGTTGGTTCAGACAAGCCAGCTGGGAGCTCTGATGGGTTAAGCGCCCGCTCTTCCTGTAGAAGAGTGTCTGCTCTTGGCGGGGAGGCACCCATGCAGTCCCTGCCTTAGCCTTGCACTTTCCTTTGCACTTGGTGGCCGCAGCTGCATTTCTAGGTCAAAAGGTAGATTCCCTCTGCTTCGGAAGCTGTTTACTAGCCAAAGTCCACAAGGAGAGTAACAAACTTACCCTCAAGACACGAGTGCAGTAAAGCAAGCACCAATTAGGAATACCTAAGGTTTCCTAGGTTCCTGCTCCATGCCAGACACGATCTCTGTGTTCCTTTCATGCTAAATAATTCAGTTGTCACCATCTTAACCTCCAAAGTGCAGAGTAATTCATGTGTGCACTTATTTTAAAAGATTACATACGTAGTTATTCTAGTTATTTCTATTAGATCACATACATTCACATATATGTGTGTGGGTGTGTGTGTGTGTGCGCACACACACACACACACACACACACACACGAACTTCATCTAGAGCCACCTTTTTATCACTTTCTTCCTCTCCAAACCCAAGCCCATGGACATTCTTGAAGCAGTAGTACAGGCTCAGCCTTCAATAAGCCATTTGGGCTCTGCCTTCAGTAAGTCATTCACCTATGGTCTCCATTGTTACTGCTATGGTCCAGACAACCAGACACCTCCCACAGACTGACCTACTTGACTGCATTCCTTGACACATTCCCCTTATTACCAGCCCCACCCACCCCCACCTGAAGCATAGGATTCCTTTCAAAGCAAAGATCATAGGATCAGCATGTCTGTTTTATTTACACTCCTCACAGTGTCTGCCAGGTTCTGTGTGAACTGCGATTCCACCTAGTTAGCTGACCCTGGTGAGCACGCAGAACCTTCTAGCATGCACACACCAGAGACTTGGGGAATTTCCCTTCAGTGGCCTCTCCTGAGGAGGCATTCTGTTTCCAGATATTCACCTGTCTAATGATTACTTTTAGGTTCTTGCTAATTTTTACTTCTTTAATATAGCCACGTATTTTTACAACTCTTACTTGTCATCTTCCACCTTCTGTAGAATGAAGTTATGAAAGAGGTTAAATGCCTCAAACCTATACACTGTACAGTCTTAGTTAAAGATGAGGAGACTGATGTAAGACTCAAAATCCTAGCCTGTGGTCTCCATTTCACACATGGAGGAAAGAGGAGAGGACTCACACAAAGCTTTGACCCTACCAATGCAGAGGCATTGTGTGCTCTCGCCCAGCCCTGGATTTCAGAACTATGGCTTTCTTTAGGCTATTTATCTATCTAAACTGAGTGACTCTGGTGTCTGGAGAGATGGCTCACTGAGTTAAAGCATTTGCCGTGCAAGACTGATGATGAGTTTGGATTACATAGGGTTTATAGTTCTATGGTAAACACCATGACCAAAAACTACTTCAGAAGGAAAGGGTTTATTTCACCTTACACTTCCCAGGTCATACTCCATCACTGACAGAAATCAGAGCAGGAGCTCAAGGCAGAATCCTGGAGAGAGATGCTTAAGCAGAAACTATGGAGAAATGCTGCTACTGTTTTGCTATTCCTGATTCGCTAACTTGTTGTATACATTCCAGATTATCTGCTCAGGAATGGCACCACGCAGAGTGGCCTGTAGCCTTCTGCAACAAGCGCTAATGAAGAAAATATCCCACAGCCTTTCTTACAGGCCCATCGTATGGAAGCACGTTTTTCTTTCAGTTGAGATTCATTCTTTTTGGATGACCCTAGTTTGTGTCAAGGGAGATAATTCTCATAACCCATGCAGAAAACCAGAGGCAGTGGCTCACATGTGCAATCTTAGTGCCCCTTAGTCAAGATGGGAGGTAGAGACAGAAAACTCACTGAGAAGTTTCCTTTACATGAATGCTGTTCAACACACAGTGTGCATGAGTGCACACACACACACACACACACACACACACAATTTTATTGCCCTAATTTTGGTAATATGGGGTTCTCCTTTTTATTGTGTCTTACTCCCATTAATTCATATCATAAGAAATTTGCATATCTCAGAGTGAAAAAAGGCTTTGACATAAATCTCACTAATGTTTCTAGAAAGAAAATTAAGATTTTAAATAAGAACAATATCTTTAAATAAGGTTATCATTGAAGCCCAGATGGAATATTATGTTTTTGAGACAATTTTCTCTAGTTACTATTGCTCCAAACATTTATCTCTGTATATATCTCTATCAGAGATGAGTTACGGCGTTTTGGTTTTTAAGCCTTCTCAAGTTCTAACTCTCAATATGCTACATTTTGACAGAGGATCTATAAGCAGGCAGTTAAGGTTGAATAACGACATAGGTAGTGCTATGTGACATCCCCAGAAGGCTGACTCAAGTGCAGTTGCTACAGACCCATGGCCATTCGGCTTCACAAGTCAGCTAGCTTTTCTGAAGTTTTTAACTTACTTTTCCAGATCTCGAGGCAGGTATATACTCACCTTCGATCTGTATCTTGAGGCGTGCATCTTCCTACTTCAAAGATCTGGATGAGAAGTAGATTCGCCCAAGCAAAAAGAATCTCTCGCAAGTGTGCCCTCCATTTCTGGATTGCAGTTTATTCCGAAGTTAGTGAAGATGATAACCAAGAGTGGCTATCACACCCTTTCTTCCATCTCTTTTCTAAGGATGCTGTCCTCACACTCTGGGACTTCTTCTTCTTTCTCTATGGCCCCTCTTTGTGCCTTGGAGTTGCTTGTCTGCCAAGTGGCTGTTTACCAGGCCTCCATACCTAACTCAGAGAAGCATGGCTCCCTCTCTTCCTCATCAATTAATTCTCTCTTCTAGGTACCTGTTGACAGTTACATCTTGTTTGTCCTAGAATTTTTCTTTTAAACTCTAATAATATTGTCTAGCTTTCTTCTCAATCTATTCTTCTTATTCTTTTTTTTTTTTTCAGTAAGACTAAATGAATCTTCTATTGAGGCCAGACATGCCAACCCAGTTAGGGGAAAGGGATCCAAAGGTAAGTGATATAGTCAGAGACACCCCCTGCTCGTGCATTAGGAGTCCCACACAAAGACCAGCCTCACAACTCTTACACATTTGCCTAGGGCCTAGGTCTGTTTCATGCATGCTCTCTGGTTGGCAGTTCAGGCTCTATGAGCCTTTAAGGGCCCAGGTTAGTTGATTCTGTAGGTTTTCTCATTGTGTCCTTGACCTCTCTGGCTTCTTCAATTCTTCCTTCCCTTCTTCCATGGAATCCCCCAAGTTCCACTTAACGTTTGGCTGTGGGTCTCTGTATCTGTCTGAATCTATTCTTAAGTTATCATATTAATATGACTAGAGACACCAAGAGTGAGACCATGCTTCTCTAGTAATGTGGTATACTGAGGAAGGATTCCACAACAATCTGATATAACATATTCTGTGTATGCCATGAAATACAGAGGAAGAAACCAAATAGTCAAAAACCTTGACCTTGTGTATATAGCTTCCAGAACTCTGAGAAAATGTACCTCTGCTGGTTAAGCCATTCGTTCTGTAGTATTTTATTACACTGATGTACGCAGCTCAGAGAACACCCTGTTACAGTTGCAGGTAATGTCCCCACATTTTCTCCCATACACAGACACTTCAGGTGAACGAAAATGGACAGGACATTATTCACTCCTTTGAACCTGGACTTAGAAATATTAAGTATCTCTATTTCTTGAATAGTGTGTCTTTTCCATTTAAATGAAATCCTCTCTCCTGTCTTATCTTGACATATTAAGTGATATATTCTTTGTCATTTTTAGCTATAGAAAAACATGTGGAAACCTTGTCTCTGGCATTATGAAAATTGCTATAGACCTTCCCCAGTTGCTGGCTGTTTCCCTCTTCCCTAATTCTCTAGAGTATGTTAGAACTGTACATTGCTCTGAACACAGGTTTTAGGCAATGCTCTTAACAGTTTTAGGGTCATAGTCCTTCTGAGGTTTCCATTAAAGTTATCACTGTATGAAAATGGGCATGGGCAAATACACCTAAAGTTGCAGATGTTGATGGAGCTCATGCAGCCCACTTAAGGACTTTCTTAGGTGCACTTGAATTAGGAAATGGACCCTGTTAGGTGATGGGATTTCATGGTGACTGTGTGGGAGTTTGCCTGTGCTCTCTCTAAAGACATGAGTGTGGATGATTGCTGACATAATCCGAAACAGGCATCTAAGTTCACAAGCAGCCGTCCTTCTCACTGAGGCTCTGAGGTGGGGAGCTGTGCCACCTCTGATCTCAGAAAATATACAGAGCTGACTCAACTCAGGATTCCCGACAGCTCATCAAGGTGAGTGCTGTTTTCCTGCCAGAGTCAGTGCTGCAGATGGCTTGTGATGTTTTTAAAATTGTGTGCAGGAAGTTTCCAGGTCTGATCAAACTACCAATGGAAATGAATCATGATGATGATCTGTACTTCGTGCCACAGAGACCGACAGCTGTAATAGAAATGGCCTCGGAAATGAGGCCTGTGCAGTCTGAGGCACGCCATGTTATACTCCCAGAAGTGAAGGACCAGGGAAAATAGGCTAGGCTACCTGAGCCATTGCTGTTACAAGCTGCCTCTGGAGTTCTGTTTGTAGAAAAGCTGCCTCAGATACTGGTGGGGAAGGGTCAGTACAAGAGTTCAGCATCTTTTCCATAAAGGAGAAAAAAAAAAAGATGCATAAGAAAACTACTAAATCATACGAAGTCTAACTTCCAATGACTTTAGTTTGATATAACAAGACAACCCCTAAGATACAGCAAAAAAGGAAAACTTTTAGAATGATACTTTTAATTATAATCAAAGAATATAGAAAAGCCCATCCATAGTTATATTTATTAATATTAAATGTTAAAAGGTAAATCTATACACAATAATCTGGTTCTTCTGTCCCCATGCAGATGCTCTGATAAGTGGAAAGATGGCAGGTATATGGTAGGGATGATAATGTCACGCCTCCAATCATTAACATCTGCCTCCCTTTTACCAGGGTCTTTATCTTACCCTCCTTTGTGAATGAGTTTGCAGTTCTTGGTATGAAAATGTACTAAAGGTATCTTAGTAAGATGGAACAAAAATTAAACTGTATTCAATATTCAGAAGAAACTGTTCTTTAACAGAAAACAAAAATTAGGGACTGCTGACTCTGCTGCTGCTAGAACCTGGCCAGAATGCTTTATATTTTGCAATAATTGATATGAACATACACAAATACATGGACATGGAAGGTTTTTTTTTTTTAAAGATTTATTTATTTATTTATTATATGTAAGTACACTGTTGCTGTCTTCAGACACTCCAGAAAAGGGCGTCAGATCTTGTTACGGATGGTTGTGAGCCACCATGTGGTTGCTGGGATTTGAACTCTGGACCTTTGGAAGAGCAGTCGGGTGCTCTTACCCACTGAGCCATCTTACCAGCCCTGAAGGTTTTTTTTTTGTATTGACTCACAAGTAAATAACACTGTAGGCAGCAAGTGTAAACTGTCTTTGAACTGACTTGTTCATAAAGTGTTATAAGCTAGAGAAATAATCACTAAGCATTATTATGTTTGAAAAACCCTTTGTTTATCAATAACTTCATGCACACCATTAGATTTTGCCATTACAGGAACTGTGTGTTAGAATGATATCAGTCCCATCAATAGACATGAGCACACAGGCTCAGAAAGCTTAAGTTGCTTTTCTAAGGTCAGACAGCCATCAGATTGAAATCAAAATATTGTCCATAAAACTGTTCACCCCCCAAACCTGAGAGATATGGAACGTAACTGAATGACCAACAGGTGAACTAGGAAATGATACTTGCATATAATTAAAGCCCCAGGGTATGCACACAAACAACAAATAAGTATTGCAAGAATAAAGCTAGGAAGTGTGGCCATGTGGAGGGAGAAAAGGGAGCTTTTCCAGTGGTGCTGGAGACGACAGCCAGGGGTGTTACAGCCGCAGAAGTGAAGGTGTAGCTGCTGTGCGTGTCAGGGTGTTTAGCTCTAAGGAATTTGCTTAGAACGCTGACTGTCTGCACATGTTCCAGGTGCAGGTGTGGAGGGATGCATGCTTGATATTTGTATTCATAAGCAGAACATGGCTCCAGAGATAGGGGCCCGAGGTTAGAGGTCATAGAAGTTTGGCTCAGGGATAGAGTGTGGATGTATTTGATGTTGAGGATGTATTTTGAAAATAGAACCAATAGGATCACTGCATACATTGGGTTTCAGATGGAAATGAAGTCTGTAATTAATTTTTACAATACCTTATTTCAAGTTATGGCCACACACACACACACACACACACACACACACACATCTCCCCAAAGGAATTCGTTAACATGTAAAGGTTAGAAGCTTGTAGGAGAAAAGGCGGGGGTTGGCTATGACCATTATTTGGTCTTTTCAAACACCTTCCATCCTGAGAAATGACTACAAGGAAAAGGGTTTTGTGAAAACCTGAGGCACTGGTCTTATTTACTTTATCAGGTGGCTTATGACTTACAGAAGAGAGGTCGGAGCAGAGAACGCAGCGCCACACCTAGCAGAAATGTGGGCTCTCCAAAGGCATGAAACAGTACAGCTGCTGGCTTGGTACAAACGGCAGAACCAAGCCACTCACGCATGAGTCCTGCCCAACTGTTTCCCACCCTCAGTTTCCAGGGTCTCTGTGTGGAAAACAATCACTGGAATCTTTGCCATCTGCTATAAAGATCGGATGGATTCCTTCACACCAAAAAAGGAGAGCACTATGGAGAAGTCAAACCTGTGAGGGTGGGTGTGACATATGTGTGTGTGTCTTATGTGTGCCTCTGTAGTGTGCGATACATGTTTGTGTGACTGTATGTTGTATATGTGTCTATATGTGCCTGTGTTTGTGAGAGGAGTGTGTGTGTGTGTGTGTGTGTGTAGAGGGATCTGTCTGTCTGTATCTCTTCTCTCTCTCTCTCTCTCTCTCTCTGTGTGTGTGTGTGTATGTGTGTGTCTTTGTTCTATATTATTCTTTCGTTACTGATTTACACTGCCATTACTAAGCCTGTTTGCAATAAGTGGTACTTTAGTCAGATACACATTGAAAAGTCTCTGTTCAGCAAGTCAAAATAAATTTTTCTTCATGAACCGAAATAATGGCACAGTTATTTTCTCTGAGATCAATACTGGCAAAAGGACTAAAGGTATATTTTAACAAGTATAGAGTTCTCCTGAAAAACACTCTCACACAGGAAAGCTAAACAGCTGAAATGAGTGCTGGAGATGTAGTTTAGATGTAGCACTCCCTAGCATGTGTGAGGAGCCAGGCTCATCACAAAATCAAAACAAAACCAAAGATTTGATGAGAAAGCAAAGTGCAGTTGTATTTCTCTTGATCATCTCTAGAACCCCAGGCCTAGCTCTGGAGGCATGGCTTAGGAACTGGTGAGCCTCTCCCTCCTAGGCACCTCCATCTGGCCCCTCTACCATTTCTATAACCGCACCTCCGGACCAAGGCTTATGTGCTGGTTTTGTCTGAATTAAGTCCGATGAAGAAGCTCAGCTACCAGCTTTTCCTGGCCTTGCTCTGGTAATGCAGTTCTTGAGCTGGCCGAATCCAAGGCAGATTAGACTCTCGTATCAGGCCCACAATGGAAGAAAGAAGTCCACATGCCCAGATCATGTCCCAGTAAACAAGACAATAGCATGTCTCCAACTTCAACTCGTTAAATGTTTCCTTAATCCTTTTGCCAACTAGTGAGTCTAATTCACTTGTCCTAAAGAAATGTTCTCTATTGAGAGAGAGCAAGAAAGAGGGTTGGGAGGTGAGGAAGATGTTGGAGGAGTTGGGGGAGGCAAGACCCTAATCAGAATATATTGTATAAAAATCTATTTTAAATTAAAAAAAAAAGAAACTTAGAAAAACACCAGGAAACACAATTTAAGAGAACAATCATCCTAAACTGCATTGAAGAATTTAAGGAAAACACCAACAAATTCTTCTGTACCAGTAAAGAAGCCTTCATTATTATTGCCAATGTTTATCTAATTTACATGAATATAAGTTATCTTGGAGGTTACTATGAGGCTGTGTGCAGAATGCCACACAGTGGAATATAAAATAAATAAATAAATAAATAATAACAATGAAGATATCTATCTCACCTCTGAGAAAAACACAAAGTTGTATCATGCAATTGTTCTATGAAAAACTCATGATAAATCCTAATTTAATTTTAGAGCTGTATGCTTAAAGTTCTGCAGAGGGAAAAGGCCCAGCATCTTTCATAGTTAAGTCACCTGTTCAGGCCTATTATTAGATTTATAAAAACATTTTATGGAGGAGAAAAGACAGATGGTTGCTTCAATCTTTTATGTTAACCAAAAATCATCCTATGCAGTTGAAAAAAGCAATTTAATATCGATTTATAAATGTAGGTTGTAAGACTACATAAATATATATGCATATGTGTGTTTGTAGACATATAAGTGTAAGTCCTTTCTGTCTAAATGCAGACTTCACCAAATCAGGTGTGAAAAAATGGGTTTCATTTCACTGAGTTCTAAAATTAGTAGTCAACAAGTTAAAAGCCCTTTCATTTACTTTTCTATTGATAAGAAGATACACCATGACCAATGCAAGTCTTATTAGATAAAAATTTTAATTGGGGGCTTGCTTATAGTTTTAGGAGGTTAGTCCATGATTATCATAGCAGGAAGCAGATAGACATGATGCTGGAGCAGTAGCAGAAAGCTTTACATATGATCTATAGACCGCAGGCAGAAAGAAAGAGAAAGAGAGAGACCTGGCCAGGTACGGGCTTTTGAAACATCAAAGCCCACCCTAATGACATACTTCCTCCAACAAGGCCACATTTAACCCCAACAAGGCCACACCTCCTAATCCTTGCTGAACAGTTCCACTAACTGGGGACTATGCATTCAAACATATGAATCTATGGAATCCATTCTGGTTCAAACCACTATACCTTCTCTCTACACTTGGAAGTCACTATCTCTTTCTTCAATTAAGCTTCAATAAGAGTGTGTATGTGAAACCATGTGCAAGAATGTTTAATGTTGAGACTCAAAATAAGAGGTTCATTAAGCATCAAGGAAAATTTTGATATAAACTACAAAAGATGCAATTTCAATAAGAAAATAACTCAGTGATTGTCTACCAAGACGTCTACACATTTAATGAAAAGCATTCTTAAAAATCTTTTAAGGGGAATATATATTTGTATAGAAACCTATAATTTTGGTAAGGAAAACCCAGTACTACAAATATACAGCTTTCTTAATCTCCCAGCAGAGTAAACATTTATCAGAAATAACTACATAACTTTTCCTAGAGACAAGACATGTTTCTGGCAAAGTGAAGCCTCTGTTCTTTTTCTCTGGTTTATAAAATACACATTATAAAATTTCATTAGTGGTGCATTACTGGAGCAAACATAGAATTGGATTGATTTTCCCCAAAACAGATTTTAATGATTTTGAAAATAGTAGGTACAGACTTTGGTGTAAATATTAACATGAAAATTGCAAAGAGGGACCTACACACAATCCATTCGAATGTAGCTTGCAAAATAGATGGGTTTAATAAGGAACTACTCATTAGGAATTATGAGTTTAATATGAGCTACTTGCAGGAACATGAACAACAGCCGCAAACCTTTCCGTCTCCTGGCAAAGTTAACTAGCTATAGACCCTCAGGTAGCGGCCGGTCCGGTGACTCCCTCCTCCCTCCGTGTTGGAATGTTAATGGGCCAATCTTGCGCAGGTCTCATGGGTAATAACTGCCAATTTTGTAAAGAGCTGGAGAAGCAGACATTAGCCCTGTCACAAATGAAGCTGTGATTCAGACGCTGGGGCTGTAATTCTACAGCACCGTGATCCAAAGCAGGAAGAGTCTGCTTTATTGTGTATTTAAACTGACACTGAGTATTTAATGTCTTCAAGTAGAAATTCTTCCCTGTATCTCTTGAAAAGTTGAGACTTCACAGGGGAGCCAAATTTACCCTGTGCTAGTAGGGTATCAGGTCTAGAGTTCACCTCTTTTTTTTTTTTTTTTTACAATCTGACCTCTAATGTTTTGGCTTCTCTAGTAAGATGTGTTGGTTGCTGTATTTTATGTAAGTTTGAATGTGTGCCTCTAAGTTTCTTGTGTGGCGATGCTGTGCTCTGGGAGACAGTGTTGAAAGATGCTATTAAAATGTCAACTGGTGGGGGACCAGTGCAAGAGGCTTAGTTCACTTAAGATATCCCTTCAGAGGGGCTTGTGATATCCTCCCCTTGTCTAGCATCCTCTTTGGTGATATGGTCTATTCCTCCCACCTATCCTCCTACCTCTGCTGTTGGCCAAAAAAGTACACAGCTAAGTAAGCCTTTCACGAGAGTCTGCCCCATGCATTTTGGACTTTTAACTTGTGTCTCAGGTTCTTGGTTATAGCAATTAAAAGTAGATTAATATACTAATCAACTGAAGATATCATTCAAACCCAAGACTTCTACAAAACTCAAGATATATCATGCTTTTGTCTAGAGTGCCTACTTTTTTTCCATTTGTGATTCTGCCATGGTACCAAGCCCTCAAGCAGCAACTTGTCCAGTGATTTTTATCAAACGAAGCTGTTTAAAGCAAATGCCTTTACTGTTTGGTCCTGAAGATGTGCAAAGATGGTGTGCACAAGTTTACTCATTCAGTGGAAACGCCAGTTAAATAAATGTTTAGCTTTTGTGTGTAGTGAAAGTCCCTGACTCCTTTTTTTTTCTGTCTCATATTTCTCAAATCACTTCTAATTTGCTGCAGTATATATATTTTGAGTGGTGAACAATCCACTCAAATCCACGTTCGAAGTCTACTGCTGCTTTCCCCAAAGATAATGTGTTTTATTATGGGGATATTTTTTTTCCCAAGTAGCAACAAAGCTGGGTTTATATTGGAAATCTGTCAAACTGTGTTAAAAAGTTCTTGATTGGATTTGCTGTTTCCTAGCCTCTTAGACCGGAACTGCTAAAGCTGATCCGCTGGTTCTGTCACAGGTGTGCTGCCTTCACGTAGACTCTTTGCACCAGCATGTCGGGAGATTAAAATTTTCTTAGGAGGATTATGATGAAAAAAAAAATCAATGAGAGCACCTTTTTGTTTTACTAATCTAATCAGTTGGCTTACTCCTGATAGACTATCTGCTCAGAGGCTCAGCAAAACCTAAAACATGGTTGCCGAGCCCCCGGGTACGGGAGAGGAGCTAAATTCAGCTTCAGAAAAACATGCTTTTCAGGATATTTAAGGCGTGCAAATAGCAGAAATGCCTAATGTTTAATGACCACTGCTGTGAGGCATATTGACACCTTCAGGTCTGATGACGTTTATAAAGGACTAAGCAGGGCTCATAGGGGCTCAGAGACTGAAGTGGCAAACACAGAGCCTGCATGGGTTTCCACTAGGTCCTCTGCGTATGTGTTATGGTTGTGTAGTTTGGTGTTTTTGTGGGACTCCTGACAGTGGGAGTGAGGGTTTGTGACTGATTCTTTTGTCCACTCTTGGGACCCATTTCCTCCTACTGGGTTGCCACATTCAGCCTTGATATGTGGGTCTGTCCTCGTCTTACTATAACTTTTTATGCCGAGTTTGATTGACATCTCTGGGAGGCCTGCTTTTTTCTGAAAGGTAACAGAGGAGCAATTGATTGGGGTGGGGGTGGGGGAGCTGGGAGGAGTGGAGGGAGAGAAAACTGTGGTTGGAATATATTATATGAGAGAAGAATAAATAAAAATAAAATTCAGGTGTTTCTAGAAAATAATATAATGCAGGGTTGGAAGAAAATTAGGAGTGGATACTGGAAGTAAAGTGGTTTATTATAATGAAAAGAAACAGAAAAACAGGTTAATGGATACACTTACAGAAAGGCTGTTTAACTAGCTTGCTTCAAATTTGGCTCTAAATTATGGAACTGGTTTTTCTATTTTTCTATTGCCAATCATTTGGAAGCCCTAACAAGATAAGAAAGACCCAAATTCTGAAGCTATTCTCTTCTCTCCAGCTCCTGGAACTCCTCCACCCCTCTGTAGTCAAAGATGATGAGAGGGAGAGAAAGAGAGAGAGAGAGAGAGAGAGAGAGAGAGAGAGAGAGAGAGAGCATTTGTGTGTGTGTGTGTGTGCGCGCGCGCGCACGCGTGTACGCGCGGGTGTGTTTAATGAAAGTTTCCTTTACGTAAGTCATAGAAGCCTTTTTTTCTTTCTGTAACACTTTCCTGCTTTGTTTCTAAATTTTGGATTTGGGGTACCCTGGTCTAGGCACAGGTAAGATCTGACAAGGTCTATGTACCCCTGTTCAGGGAAAAGGAAAGGTCCCACGCCCACAGGTAAATTCTGGTTAATCGAGAGTTTAACCAGAGTCACGTTGGGGCACATTGTGTGAAGGTATTTCTCTGTACCCTCAGTTGTTAATTGTGTATCAGCAGAGAGCTAAATGTTGGCAGAGTCTTGTCTTGGTGTTGTTATTTCTATGGCTCACTGCTGGCCTCATTTTGTAAATAGCCTTTCTCACTAGCCTAGAGGCAACCTAGACTTGTCTCTGATTGGCTGGACTAAAGACCTGACAGCCAATGGGTGGGCATGAAGTGGAGGGTGGAACTTGAGAGTGAGAACGAGGCTGGGAGAAGAAATGAGATGCAGAAGACTTGCCAGCAGTCATGGAGGTGAATTGACAGACCAGAGCAGAACAGAGAAGTAGAGCTATCCATGTGGCAGGAGATAGTGTCAGAATTAGTTGGGTTAAGCTAGATAGCTGGTTTAGAGACTGTCCTAGCTAAATTGCCTACGCTTCAAAATAATAATATATCCTGTGTCATTATTCATGCAGCGGGCAGGTCCATGAGTCCCGCTATTTTTTCTTCTGACGTGCTCTGGGAGTACTGTACTGACAAGGGACTGTGGTGGAGGAATATGCTTGAGCTTTTTGGAGAGACATGGTACATCAGCAGGCATGTACAACAAAGCCAGGACACCCCAGGATGCTGGAGACCAGATCTAGAGTTTGAAGATGCCCAGGGTAGGGAAGTCAGACAGACAAGGAGTTGTGCAAAGAGGATCTCTCTTGGTCAGAAGGATGGACCTCTGAAGCAGAGGACTCCCATTGCTAAATGTTGTCTCGTGTGAAGTTTCTCTGAAACTTCAGAGCTTTGGGGACATGGGATATGGCAGGACTGTGCATGTCAGACCTTGTAACCTTTTATTGCGATGGCTCTACGATGTACTGTGTAGCCTGCTGGGCATTGAAATCAGCAGCAGAGGCTCCCAAGGCAACCCCTCCCCCCATATACACAATTGCAACATTAGAGGAGGTCAGGAAAGCTTTGCTTGTTTTAAATGTATGAATGTGACCATTGTATGTTTGTTTCTGACCAGTCTCTCTTGACTGTGTGAGTTTACTGTGTTTCTCGGTTAGAGCTCAGCTGTACTCTTATAGCCAGAGATGGCCCAGGACTTAGAATTTATCTCTATACTTTCTGGCCACTGGGTCTAATGTAATAGGGTTTCAAACATTATTTGTGTATGGATAACACTAAAGTTGTCTAATGCTATCCTACTTTATTAAAAAACTGGCTCTGTCATTAGGTTATTGGAAACAATTCAAAATCTCTCAAACCTGGCAGGCCACTGTTAAGCTTACTGTACTTGGTATCTTCACACTTGAAATAAAAAAGGTTCTTTATTTTGATATTGCAGAAGTACACAATTGAGAGATGTCAAACTTCCTTAGGAGGAAAATTTTGAGTTTTACTGAAAATTTAAACAAATTAAAAAAAAAAACCTGGATATTTTTTCTAATGATCAACTTTTAAAGATGGCATTATAAGTTTATAAAATACTTTATTACAATGTATTTATTAATATGTGATCTAGATAAATAGATAAACAAAAGGCTAAAAATTAGGGCCACAGCTGTGAATACCATACAGTGAACACCGGAGACTGAGTTATTCCTATCTTATGATGCAGTAAGATAATGAGCTAAGGAGTCTGGCAGAAGGCCTCTCCTTACCTGAGGTCTACTCAGGCTAACAGAGAATGATCTAAGAATATCTAACCTCCCTGTTTCTGCTAACATTGTTAAGCTGTAGCTAGTTTGCTAAACTGAGTCATACAAGAGACTGTTATGGTCTGTAATAGTATATATGTAAAATTGGGAAAAATAAATGGCCAGTTTCCCTATGGACTTTATTCATGAAAAGAGCTTCAGTTTGGAAATTGTTATTTTATTACAAATTGTTAAAAATAATTAAGCCCCAATGCCTCTCTGCAGCCAGGATCTGGCCCAAACCATGAACAAGAAAGACACTAGAAAGTTGATTGTCTCACTTTACCCCAGACAAAGTCGAGTCAGTCTCCCAGGTTCCTCCTCCACAGAGAGAGCTTCTGGGCTGAAGGCTGATCCTGTCCTGGTGCCCTGGTATCTCTGCCCCCAAATGTCACGGAGACTATAGGAGCCTGGAATGGCCATCTAGTTCATGGACTAGGCTCTGTCTTTTTGACTGAGGCGCAGACCATTTGGTTTATACTTCTCACTATAATTGCTCCTCCTCAGATCTCTGGCATCGACAGCAAGGCTAACTGCAGCAGCTCCGTCTCCTTGGCAGCAGCAGGCAACCAGTGCCTTCCTTGAAGCCTACAGCCACGCCGTTAGTTCATCTTAAACTACCTGGTCTCTTGTTAAGAAAAAAAGGCAGGCAGGTTTGCCTTGCTAACGGGCTTCATATTAAAGGATAAACAGGTTTCAGGTGTAACTTTTTTACTACAGGAGCATGCCTTAGAATGACTCTTCTCAACAATAGCTACTCATGTATCTCTGATAAATGATGAGATGAAATGGAAAAGTCTATGGAGTTATAAAAATAATTTAAGGTATACGAATAATGGGAATGGTTTTAGATTTCTTCCCCTTTCCATGCTATTGTTATGCTAAGATTTCAAAGGCTCAGAGTTTTTAACATCGACCGATCAAGGGAGTTCCGGTGATCTGGTAGAGCACTGACTACTTACTTACTATTCAATCACAACCTCAAGATTTTAAATTCCCTTTGGTTCTTTTCTAAATATAGACTTATAGTTGATTCTCCCCAGGCTAAAAACCATCTCTGTTCAATCTATATATCTGGCTCTCTGAACGGTGGGAAAATGTTCATGCTCTTTAACCCAAAGCTATAATTTTTGCAGGACTCACAGGAGTGAGTCTATTCTAGCTGTTTTACAATGTGGATTTCAGTACATATTACTGCTAATATATCTAGAAATTTTACCTCTTTTTGTAGAAACTAACAATTCATGTAAGCTTCAGGGAGTCAAAGAAGTTTTAAGATGTTGAGCCACCTGTTACAGGTAAATGGACTCCGAATAAATGGAGCCCAAGATTTCCCCACTTCTGTCTTCCTGAGGGTGAGATCTCTTTCCCCTGGTTTTGGGATTCCTACTCCTCTTCTCCAAGTACCAGAACTGCAGGCCTGAAAGTTCCAAATGTAAGATTTTCCTTTAATTTCTGTCCCTAGTCTAACTCTCTTTGTCTTAAAAGATTTCCATTTGGCTCACAGTCACCATTCAGGGATCACCTGCAGATTACAAACGGCTCTGCTCTCTTCCTGAAAGCTGATGTGAACCAGTTCAGCTAATGTGATTACTCCCTGTCTCTTCAGCTGGGTCAGCTAACTGGGTGCTTCTGATAAATGCCCAATTGCCCAGCCTTTGACTAACCTTTCAGCTTCCCTGGGCACTGACAATGATGTCCTAGTTTCAGCTGGAAGAAGTCACTGAAGAGTACACTGTGTCCTGTCTGTCCCTGTCCTGTGTTCTGTGCCCCCCCCCCCACAACAGACTGAAGTACTAAGTCAAAAAGAAACAGAGAAAGAAAGAAAGAAACAAAGAAAGAAAGAAAGAAAGAAACAAAGAAAGAAAGAAAGAAAGAAAGAAAGAAAGAAAGAAAGAAAGAAAGAAAGAAAGAAAGAAAGAAAGGGAAGGAAGGAAGGAAAAGAGAAAGAAAGAAAGAAAGAAAGAAAGGAAGAAAGAAAGGAAGAAAGAAAGAAAGAAAGGAAGAAGGAAGGGAGTCCCCAACATAGACAAAATGGCTACCTATAATGTCAATTGCCATACTGGGAAAATGGACTTAGATATATCAATAGGTAAATTCATTAACTGAAATAGTTCTGCTGTATGTACCTTGTGAACCTCAGAATTAACACTAACATAGGCATGCACAGGGAGGAATGGATTCCATGGACAGACTTAAAAGACATTGAGAGAAGCATTACAAAAAAAGCATTAAAAAATTGAAAAAAATGTTTGTTGCACCTTTAAAAAATATTCCATTCTCAAATGAGAAAGAATATTAGAATATTAGGATTTGTTTTGGGGGCCTGAATTATCTTACTGAGGATAATTTTCTTCCATTTTCTATCCATTTACATGAAAATATTATTTTATTTTTCTTTACAGCTGGGCAATATTTCATTGTATATATGTACTATATTTTTATCCATTAATCAGCCAGTGGATAACTGGTTTGATTTTATTTGATTTTATTTATTTATTTATTTATTTTTGTTTTTCGAGACAGGGTTTCTCTGTGAAGTCCTGGCTGTCCTGGAACTCACTCTGTAGACCAGGCTGGCCTCGAACTCAGAAATCCGCCTGCCTCTGCCTCCCGAGTGCTGGGATTAAAGGAGTGCACCACCACGCCTGGCGATTTTAATTTTTAGCTATGCAGAATAGAGCAGTGTCTTAGTTACTGTTCTATTGTTGGGTTGAAACACCACGACCAAGACAACATATAAAAGAAAGCATTTAATTGAGGGCTGGCTTACAGTTTCAGAGGGCTAGTCCATCAGTTATGATGGTCTGGGAGCAGGCAGCAGGGAGAGCACTGGAGTAGCCGCTAGAAGCTTATATTTGGATGCATAGGCAGAAGGTGGAAAGAGAAAAACTGGGTCTGGTGTGGAGATTTTAAAACTCAAAGGCCACCCTCAATGATACACTTCCTCCAACAAGACTATACTTTGCAGTCCTTCCTAAAGGACTAGGAAGCCTTATACTCAAATGCATGAGCCTGCAGGATCCATTCTTATCCAAAACACACAGTAGCAACTAGGAGTGTGTGAAGTATCTCTGTCTTAAGATAACCTTTGGGTGTCTGCCAGGAGGGGGATAGCTGGGCAACGTAGTCAATTTTATCTCTAATTCTTTTAGAAATGTCCAGCGTTTGTTCCCAAGTGGCTGTTGTAGTTTACATGCCCAACCATGTGCACAAGGCTTCCCTTGGAGTGAGACTGAAGCTTAAAGCACTTTTATTCTGCTCTAAATGGTGGCCAAGGACAACAAGTGTTTTTTTAAATGTTAATTATTTGTTTATATTTCTTCCTTTGAAAATTTTGCTTTCAGACTCATAATCCATTTTTTTTTTAAAAAAATTGGGTTGTTTGTTTCCTTGTTTTTAGTTCTTTGTGTTTTCTAGACACTAATTCTCTTGTGAGCTGACTACCTGGCAAAGCTATAGTCCCATTCTGTAGGCTGTCTCTTCGTCCAGTTAACAATTTCCTTTGCAGTGCAGAAGCTTTGTAGTTTTGTGGGATCCCCATGTGTCAGCTACTTTGTTATTTCTGTGCTAGAGTTCTATTTGAAAGTATGCTTCAGTCCTCCTTAGAATAAGGAACAAAATACCCATGAAAGGATATAGGTACAGAGACAAAATTTAGAGCTAAGATGAAAGGATGGACTATCCAGAGACTACCCCATCTGGGGATCCATCCCATCATCAGCCACCAAACCCAGATACTATTGCACATGCCAGCAAGATTCTGCTGAAGGGACCCTGATATAGCGGCCTCTTGTGAGGCTATGCCAGTGCCTGGCCAACACAGAAGTGGATGCTCACAGTCAGCTATTGGATGGAACACAAGGCCCCCAATGGAGGAGCTAGAGAAAGTACCCAAGGAGCTGAAGGGGGCTGTAACCCTGTAGGTGGAACAACAATATGAACTAACCAGTACCCCCTGAGCTCGTGTCTCTAGCTGCATATGTAGCAGAAGATGGCCTAATCAGCCATCATTGGGAAGAGAGGCCCCTTGGTCTTGCAAACTTTATATGACCCAGCACAGGGGAGTGCCAGGGCCAAGAAGTGGGCGTGGGTGGGTAGGGGAGCAGGGGCGGGGGGAGGGTATAGGGAACTTTTGGGATAGCATTTGAAATGTAAATAAAGAAAATATCTAAAAAACAAAAAAAAACAAAAACAAAAACAAAACAACAAAAAAACCTGAAAGTATGCTTCTCTGTGATGTAAGTGGAAGTGCACTTCTCACTTTTTCTTCTGTTGCAGCAGTCAGTGGGCCAGTGTTTGTGAGGATACATGCTGAGAGAAGAGAACAGACAACAGGCTAGATGAAAATGGAGAAGGGAAATACTTGGTCCAGAGAGGATTATAGTACCAACATGATAGGCAAGCTGTGCCTGCTGGGGCAATAGTGGTACAGCAGTTCATAGAGTTACCACCTGTTCTCTTGATTAGACTTGAGGCCTGCTCCACAGGAAGGAATTTATGCTTCAAACTGTATCCACTTTCAAATACCAGGATGAGGGAAGCCATAAGCCTAGAGTAGAATCTATTGATGTTGGTTTGTTTGTTTTTTTTCCCCAAATAGTCATGGGGTCAAACTCCTTCCTAAATATTTGTGGTGTTTTGAATGGCTTGCCCCCAAGAGTCTCTGGCATCAGAAAACATGGTTCCTAGTTGGTTGCTGTCTGGGAAGGATGAGAGATGTGGTTTTTGGAAACAGTGTGAATTAGGGGTGGGATGAAGGCTTCAAAAAGCCTCTCACGATCCCCAGTGAAATCTTTATATTTGGTGTGTGGATTGGGAAGTGTGCTCTTTGTGGCTACTGTAGTCATATGCCTGTCAGCCTGGTGGTTATAGATTCCTATCCCCATTTGACTTTTAACTTAACTTTCCCCATATAAACTTTTCCTTCTATAAATTGCCTTGATTGGGGAATTTTATCACAGTAATAGAAAATTAACTAAGAATATTTATATTTGTATCCACAGATTTGAATCATTCTCAGCCTCAGAGAAGATTCTTATTGCAGGAGATAGTGACTAATGCAGAAGTTATTAACTGGCCTCTGAACATATCATGGCTGTTGCATACATGATCTCAAAGCAGCTGTTATTACCAGAATAAGACCACAAGATCTTCAGCAGACAAAGAGTTTCACATATCAGAATGAACGAAAGAGAAAATTGGAAGACTATCTGTCCAGATGAGGAGCTTGTTGATGTCTGCTAAAGGAGAGGAGCTACTTTTACTCTGTGAGGAGGTAGCCATTGGTAACACATCCATGCCCTAGAGGACCACACTACATGGGTGTGCATATAGGTATAACTGAATTGACTTTGGAAGGAAATGGAAAATATGTTGGGAAAGTTGGAGAGAGGAAGTGGGTCATGAATATGAACAAGATACAGTATATCTGTGTATGAATATGTTTAACAACCCATGAACTTACAGAGTGAAGGTTGGCATGGCTCCTGCTATGATCTCAGAGTTATTTTTTAATCACTTTACTCTTCTAAACAAAAAGAAATTGAGGCGACTATCCAAGTCCATTTGTAATTTGATTTTCCCATTTGATTTTCATCATCTTGGCAGAGACATACATCAAAATCTGTAAGAAGTAGAATTTCAAAAAATCACATATTGTTCTTGGCCCCAAGGTATCAAAATAGTACTCATTCATTTTTATTTAAAAGTTTGAACACCCACTGTGATGATTTGAATAAGAATGGGCCCCACAGGAGCATATATGAGAATGCTTAGTCACCAGTCACCAGGGAGTGATTCTAGTTGATTGGAAGAAATAGAGGGATCAGGAGGTATGGCATTGTTAGAGGAATTAAAGGCAGATTAGTTCAGGGCCAGCCTAGTCTACAGAATGAGTTCCAGACCAGCAAGAGCTATGTAGAGAGATGGTAACTTAAAAAAAAAAAAAAAAAAATGAGAAGGCATATGTAAAACTGTTTCTTTTATGGGCATACATTTGTAATATAAAGGAACCCACTATGTTTTAGATGATGAAAAAGGAAAGGATTCATTTCCAAAGTTAAAACCAATTAACTTGTTTACTCTTTTTAAGATTTATTTATTTTTATGTATATAAGCATTTTACCTGCATGTGTGTATTTGTATGTACCACATGAGTACCTGGTGTCTGTGGAGGTCAGAGTGTGTTGGAGTCCCTGTAACTGGAGTTACAGATGGTTTTTGGACAATCCTGTGGGGACTGAGAACCAAACCTTGGTTCTCTGCAAGAGTAGCAATTGCTCTTATCAGCTGAGACATCTCTCTGGTCCCCAATTAACATTTTCTTTTAAACTTCCAGAAGAAAAATCAAGCCATAAGAATAAAAGACAGAAAAGGGATGGACTATTGTATCATCCCAGCTAAACCAACCAACTATAAAATTAGATTGCAATTTTCAGAAAACTGCTCTCGGGATTTTACCTCCCACTGGCCCTGCTTACACTAACTGGGAGAAGATGAGCTTCCTGAAATCGGAGGTGCGCACCAACTTAGAGGAAATCATAGGAAGCAAATAGAGAACACCCACAGAGGAACCCCAGAAAGGCCTCCCACAGAACCATCTGCTTAAATTTGGCAAGACTTTGATTATTGTCAAAGGCAAAGAAGAGCACTGGTGAGTAATGATGAATTAGTGATTCTCTGTTTTCCGTAAACAGCGGTCATTAACCAGCATCTAAACTTAACTAACTCTCGGATCTCAGAGTCAAGTGTTGTTGGGACTTAAAACAGACTTATAACGTGTTACCTTCAGAAGCAAAGTTGGTTTCTGTCCTCTACCCTTTACCCTTCTATCTCTCCTCTTGTTCTCTCTCTCTCTCTCTCTCTCTCTCTCTCTCTCTCTCTCTCTCT
>NC_034606.1:55235469-55240223 GCF_900095145.1 Mus pahari
AGGAAAGAAGGAAGGAAGGAAGGAAGGAAGGAAGGAAGGAAGGAAGGAAGGAAGGAAGGAAGGAAGGAAGGAGAATATTTATTTTAAGGGATCGGAGAAAGCTGGCAGGCTGTGGTGTCACATGATGGAAGCTCTATAAGGCACCGAACAGGGACTTTCTAGAGAGGACAAGTCCCGTACCTCATTGCAGCAATCATTATTCCTCCCATCATCGTGTATATTCAGATGAATCAGGTTTTCTGAGAGACGGTGTCTGGCCCATGTGATTGTTAGGCCCTAGGTTAATTCTTGCAGGGAAACACAGCAGTGTGCAGTGTCCTAACCTTTTGCAAAGATCAGAATATCATGTCTTCACCTAGGAATAAAGGTAGATGCCTTTATTTAACCCGATGGAAATAATTGTCCCTTAATAGACTGTGGTAAAGCCCTGATATCCATCCTCCATGGCCTTCAAGACTACTGTACCAATTTCTCCTGTAGCCAGATATAAATCCTGAACTCATTTTAATATTCTGCTGAGAATATTAAAAGATTTATATTTTAATAGAATATTTAATAGTCTTAGGTTTGCTATAGAGAAGCTCTCTGACCACTTCATCGGTCAGTATATAATCCCACTCTGTAGAAAAGCGTTTGACCACACATGGAGGGAGGAATACTGTGAAGTGGCATGGAAGAATCTGATTGGACGGCCATGCTGGCTTCTTTACCCAGTCTGTTTCTATTGGTTTCCACCGATAACAAAGCAGATACTTCTCTGTGGTTAGTCTGAGTGTGCCATGATGTGATTTTCTGTCCATGTGGTTTCCTCACCCAATGATAATTGCATACAACATCCCATTTACATCTGCAAGCCAATGATGACTTCTTAATTTAGAGAAATTCTTCTTCTATTTTTTTTTTTTAGTTTTTGTTTTCATCTGTTTGCTTGCTTTTAGTGTAATAAAAATTTTGTACCATTTTTCTTAATTAAAAAAATCCATACCATATATTCTGATCATGCTTCCTCTTCTGTCAATCTTTCCAGATCCTCTCTATGTACATATCTACCAGACTCCATTCACGTTCTCTCTCTATATATATTGAAAACAAATAAGCAAACAAGACAAAACAAACAACCCACAATGTTTTAAGAAGAACAAAACACAAGAAACATGACACACACAAACACAAAAGAAAAACAAAATCGATAAAAGCACAAAGATCAGAAACTATAACTTGTAAGCAACATATGCCCAATCAAAGCTTCATGAGACCAACGAATGTCTGCAAAAATACCACTGAAGCTTTTCGTGGGTATTTACCATAGACTGCTGGGCGTGGGTTCCTACTTTTAAGTATGGTTAATATACGTAGTGAGAATCCACTCAGGACGACAAAGTTCTACCTTATAGGCAGTTGTCAAATGGAGATATCTTCTTAATTAGGGGACCTCATCTGTCAAGAATCTGAGCCTGTTTTGCACACTTTATATGTCCATTATTTCTGTTGTATCTGGAGGACATTGTGTCCAAGGAGTCATCCATCCCCTTGGCCTCTTATGATCTGTCTTTCTTCCCATATAGGTCCCTAAATGGGAGGGTTTGAGGAAGATGTCCCATATAGGGACTGAGCATTCCAAGGTCTCTATCTCTCTTCATGGTGTCGAGTTATGGGACTCTGTGTTAGTTCATATCTACTGCAGGAGAAAGCTTATTTGATCTTGAATGAGTAAGGGCTGACCTATGGGTTTAGCAAATGCCGTTAGGAGTCTGTCTTGGGGTTTTATTGCTGTGAAGAGACACCATAACCACAGCAACTTTTATTAAAAAAAAATAAAGTAACATTTAATTGGGACTGGATTACAGTTGCAGAGGTTCAGTCCATTATCATCATTGTAGGAGGGATACAATGTCCAGGCAGACATGGTGCTGGAGAAGGGGCCGAGAGTTCTACATCTCGATCCACTGGCAGCAGAAGGAGTCTGTGTGTTAGACTGAGCAGAGCCTAAACATACAAGAGTCCTCAAAGGCTGCCTCCATGGTGAATACACAAGACCACACCTTCTACAAGCACCATTCTCTATGGGCTAACCATTCAAATGCATGAGTCTACAGTGGCCATATCCATTCAACCCACTATGGAGTCATTTGATTGTTGTATTCCTTTAGCAGGATAGTTTTCTTTTAATTATTTAAACTTATGGTCTATACAGTATAGGGTTCTTGGGCAACTAACATTTTCAGGCGTGGGTTCTAGCTCAAGGAGTGGGCCTTAAATGTAATTAGAGAGTGGTGGGTTAATCCTTCAACCTCTGTGCCATTTGTACCAATATATCATGCAGGCAGATCACTATTGTAGATCAGAGGTTTTGTAGGTGAGTTGGTGTTTACCCTTTTCTTCTGTTAGCATGCAGAGTGCTTTCCAGTGCCATGAACACTCGTCAGCAGCAGCGAAGCCTCTAATTAGGTACCAGCTTGACTTCTTCTTGTTCAGTGAGATACTTAAATGTCATCTTCAGCAATAAGGCCTAATCACCAATGTGTGGAGAGCAGCCATAGACTTAGCAGTAGACTGAGAAGTTTGATGGTTCCTACCAAGCCCCTTTGGGCCATGTCTCAACTAGATAGAATCAATTCTTAGCACTGGAAGTTTCACTTGGTAGAGAAAGAAGTCTAGCGGTCATTATATCCCCACTATTTGGTTACTCCATATAAATTATTTTCATATATGTATATATTGTAAGAAACGTCTATGGTAATAGACTTATATATGCTAAGCATCTCAGTGTTTCCAAGTTTTCGCTATTAAGAGTAGAGTAGCAATGAGCAAGGGTGAGCCAAATATCTCTGTATTGAGATGAAACACCGTTTGGGTATATGCTCAAGAATAATATGGCTAGGTCTTGAAGCAGGTCTTAGCTTCCTGAGGAACTGCCATGTAGCGATATGTAGAGTAAAGCCTTTATGCCCGCCTTTGAGAACCCTTTGCTCCTTTGGAAAATGAAGGCTCAGAATCAATGTTCTATTCAGAAAGTGTTTTCCTATGCCAATGAGTTCAAGACTCTCCCACACTTTCTCTTCCATAAGATTCAAGATATGGTATATTGAGGTCCTTGATCCATATGGAATCCACTTTTGTGCAGGGTAAAATATATGGATCTCTTTGCATTCTTCTACACTCATCCACCCAATTAAAAACAGCACCGTATATTGAAGATGCTGTCCATTTTCCAGTATGTATTTCTCACTTCTATGAAAAAAAAATCAGGTGTCAAGAAGTATGTAGATTAATGTCTGGGTTTTCAATTCAATTTTACTGGTCAGCATACTTATTTTTAAGCTAATGCCATGCTGTTTTTATTACTATAATGTTATATGTTGTAAAACTTGAAATTGTGGATGTTAAGACTTAAAGCAGTTCTTTTTACCCAGATTATTTTTGCTATCCTGAGGGTGTGTGTGTGTGTGTGTGTGTGTGTGTTTCCATATGAAGTTGAGGATTGGGTTTTCAATCTCTGTGAAAAGTTGTGCTGGAATTTTGATACGGATTGTACTGTATCTGTAGACTGATTTTGTGGGATGGCCGTTTTCGCTATATTAATCCTATTGATCCATAAGCCTGGGAAATCTTTTCATTGTCTCTTGTCTTCTTCCTTCTCTGTATTATATTTACAGGTTTCTCACTTGTTTGGCTAGAGTTATTCAATGATTTTTCTTGAGGTTATTGTGAAAGATACTGTTCTGACTTCTTTCTCAGCTTGCCATTTGTATATGACTTGATTTTTATGTATTAATTTGTATGCTTGTACTTTATTGGAAACATTTATCAGCTACAGAAGTTTCCTGGTGGAGTGGTGAAGGTCTTTCAAGTAAGATATTAAATAGCTATGGAAAGAATGGACATCCTTGTCTTGCTCTTGGTTCTAGTAGAAATGCTTCGAGATTTCTCTATTTAAGTTTATGCTGGCTCTGAACTTGCTGTAAATCACGTTTATTATGTGGATGTATGTCCCTGTATCACTAATTCCTCCAAAATTTTTATCACAAAGGGGGGTTGGATTTTGTCAAAAGTCTTTTCTACATATAATGAGATGATCAGGTGGTGTTTGTCATTCAGTCTGTCTATGTGGAGGCTGACGTGTATTGATTTAAGTATGTTGAACCATTCCTGCATCTGTAAGATGAAGTATGCTTCATCATGGTGTATAATTTTTTTTTAATGTGTGCTTGGGTTCAGTTTTCAAATATTTTATTAAGAATTTTAACCCAATGTTCATATGTGAAATTGATCTGAAATTTTATTTCTTTGTTGGGTCTTTTTGTGGTTTAGATATTATGGAAATTCTGGCCCTTCTAAAATAAAACAGAAATGAGCCTTTAGTTTCTATTTTAAAGAATAATTTGAAGTGTGTTGATATTAATTCTTATTTGAAGGTCTAGTAGAATTCTGCACTAAGTCAATCTGCCTCTGGTTTGCTTCTTTGTTTCTGCATCTATTTCACTTGAGGTTATGGAACTATTTAAATTAAATATCTGCTCTAGATTTAACATTGGTAGATTATATATATCAAGAAATATATCCATTTCTGTTATGTTTTCTAATTTGATGGAGTACAGATTTTTGAAATATTTCCTCAGTATCTACTGTGACACCTCCTATTAATATTTAATTATATTAATTTTGATCTTTAATCACATCATTTGGTGTAACCCAGAGTGGAAGGAAATCCAAGGCAAAGCCTGTGCTCAAATAGTGTGTGTGTGTGTGTGTGT
>NC_034606.1:55240328-55261071 GCF_900095145.1 Mus pahari
TGTGTGTGTGTGTGTGTGTGTGTGTGTGTGTGTGTGTGTGTAGGGGTTCAAGTGCAGCACTGGATGTGCTCCTGTTCCTGGTCAGCCATCATTCCATTCACCTCAGAAGTACCCAGTGTGTTCCCAACTAAGGATAGGAAAAAAAAATGGTCATGGACTTCAGTCTCAGTGAAAGAAGAGAACTGACAAATACCAGACTTTGGGTTACAGGTTTTGACAATGTCAAACAGTTCTCCCCATGTAAAGTAGATCATGCTTCAGAAACTCTTTCAAATGGGGTTTGCTTATCTGATAAGTTTGCCCACGTCAGGTTAAAAATACGTGCTTCACTTTCACTTCTGGTGACATCAGAGATCAAATCTTCTTTCTCGTGTTCAGCGCCATTCACTTCAGAGCTCCGCATTTTCCATTCCAGATAAGCCAGAGAAAGGGTTGTTAAGGAGGTCAGTCTCTGCTTGCAGTTTTGTTTATATTCAACAAAGAAAGAGCCCAGTGACAGTATTTTATAATGGAACATAGCTGAACTCAAAATTTTCCAACAGCCCGAGTTCATCAAACCTTACGCACAGTGCATCATCTCTGCGCAGTGGAAGCTTACTGAATAGAACACTGAAGTGGGCCAAGGCCAGTTCTTGTTCAGAGGCCATTACGTCTCAACAGAAGAGGATTCTCACCATGTACATTCTGCTCCTGCTCACATATAAATGATTAACTGGATGCAGAAAAGCTTTGTTAATGCCTCCAACCAAAAGCAATAACTCCTGCGCTGTGTGTTTCCTCTTCAAGCACCTATGTAGCTACATTGTCCAGTATCCCAGATCGAATGGGACCCTTGACATGATTAGTCTAAATACTTAGCCCATATGTTTGTGCTAAGAGGGCAATGAGTTTTAGCACATGGATTATATTTACACCTAATATATATTCTATAATTCAGTGGTTCTCAACCTTCCTAATGCTGAGAACCTTTAACACAGTTCATGTTGTGGAAACTCACAACCATAAAATTATTTCATTGCTACTTCATAACTATAATTTTGCTACCTATAATTATGAATTATAATGTAAATAAATATCTAATATGTGGACCCCATGGGGGTTCTGACCCACAGGTTTAGCACAACTACTATAAATGTTGGCTATAATAAACAATAATTGTGGTTGTTGGGATAAATTCACTTGACACATAATGTAGATTGTAATATCAAATTTTCATGTAGTGGGGATAGAGAAAGGTGTGCAGAGAATTAGTACTTAAGTCAGGTCACGTTTTACATAATTAAGAGCATCAATCATGAGCTCTTCGGTAAAGAAATTTTGGTTGCCGAAATTGGGGAAATGTTCAAATAAGCAAGATAAAGAATATAAAGGAGGCATTCATGTTAAGAAGAGAGAGCACCTAAACTTTTAAATGCCAAACAGTATTAAATCAAGTATGCAAGAGGAAATAACAAGGATAACAATAAGGTAATGTGTAATAATTAAGAGAATCAATACAACTTGAAGAGGAAGGAGAGCAGGGCTAAGAAAACCTTTGAATTCTACAGAAAATAGTAATAGTGTGCGGGGCAGAAGAATTGGTAGTGAGCAAAGGAGCTACTGGCTAGCAGATTATGTGGTGCTGAAAGCGATGACTAAGTTATATAATATTTTAAAAGTATGTTTGTTTTATATCATTTTGGATCAGGTTGCAAATTCTACTGAGCTATACCTGAAACTAAGACAATGTATACCTCTGTCAGGTTCAGAGAAAAGCAAATTCCTCAAATAAAATTAATTACCGTGAGTACTTTATTTCTAAATATTGGATTGGATCACTATTCTCTTTATGTCCTTTAAACTCTTACAATGAGAGGGCTGTCTGTGTGCGGTAGGTCAGTACTTCAAACATAAAGTAACAAAGGCAGGGTTTTTTTTTTTTTTAAGTATTCTTAAAATATGGACACAAATGAAGGCATGACTTTAGTCAACAAATACCAATGTTTAACTTATTGTTAAATGCATCTTTATCTAGTTTTATGAAATGTGGGTGTCTTATTCAGGGTTTGTATTCCTGTAGAAAACATCATGATCAAGAAGCAAGTTGGGGAGAAAAGGGTTTATTTAGCTTATACTTCTAAATTGCTGTTTATCACCCAAGGAAGTCAGAACAGGAACTCACGCAGGGCAGGGACTTAGAGGAAGGAGCTGATGCTGAGGCCATGGTGGTGGTGGTGGGGGCGCTGCTTTCTGGCTTGCTTCCTCTGGCTTGCTCAGTTTGCTTTCTTATAGAACCCAAGACTACCAGCCCAGGGATGGCACCACCCACAATGGGCCTTCCCCCTTGATCACTAATTGAGAAAATGCCTTACAGCTGGATCTCATGGAGGCATTTCCCCAACTGAAGCTCCTTTCTCGTGATAACTCCAGTCTGTGTCAAGTTGACACACAAAACCAGCCAGTACACTGAGCAAGCTTATTTATGACAGACAGAAGTTGGCAAGCTGGACACTCTGAGAT
The DNA here is from genome assembly GCF_900095145.1 of Mus pahari. NCBI lineage: Eukaryota > Metazoa > Chordata > Mammalia > Rodentia > Muridae > Mus > Mus pahari. The sequence continues at coordinate 55,242,828 of NC_034606.1, forward strand.
CTCAGTGTCAATGTTTCTACTCAACACTCAGCTATTCTCTGATGTTGCTTCTTTTCATATTAAAAAAAAAAACCCACTTATTGTAGTCAAAATACATTGAGCAACTTACCCGCAGAATCCTGAGTGACAGAGAATGTACTAGATAACAAGAGAAGAGAAGCACTGATCATTTCTATGGCCTTGTCTTTACTAGGCAAAAAAAAAAAAAAAAAAAAAAATGTGTAAAGATTCGAGTCCCCAGCAAATGCAGCCAGTATATCTGGTTATTATGGATTATACAGAGGAAGAAAGAGACTTACGTTATGATGCTGGTACAGTCCAGTCCAGACCTCTACTCTCTGCATTTCCAGTGGTCACCTGACACCTGCGTTTGTCACTTGCATCTCTCAGCATCTCTTCGTCTTTCCCACATCTCATTCCCTTTCTGCCTCTACTTTTCTAAGTTTGGTGGATAGAAACTGTCTCCACTTTCAGATCACAAACTCTGTCTGCCATCTGTCCATCTGTCTGTCTGTCTGTCTCTCCTCTCTCTGTCTCTCTCTCTGTCTCTCTCTCTCTGTCTGTCTCTCTCTGTCTCTCTGTCTCTCTGTCTCTCTGTCTCTCTGTCTCTCTGTCTCTCTCTCTCTCTCTCTCTCTCTCTGCATAACCTAAACACTACACCCTATTACTTTTTTGTGTACAATATTTCCAGAACTTGTGGGTTCTCACTAACAGTTCTAGAATCACTATGGTGTGAGTCACAGTGAACTCCTTTACCTGCCCCACCCTCATCTTCTTTCTGTGCATGTATTTCATCTAGTAGGCAGAGTGAAGTTTTGTGGTTTAAATATGGAAAGACTTTATATGTTAGCAGATTTCAAATGCAAAATCAAGTAAAGAGAACATTCTGATTGTGTGTGCCCGGTGCTGTGCTGTAACAGTTATATTCACTTTTTTTTTTCTTAAAGATTTATTTATTTATTATATGTAAGTACACTATAGCTGTCTACAGACACTCCAGAAGAGGGTGTCAGATCTTGTTACGGATGGTTATGAGCCACCATGTGGTTGCTGGGATTTGAACTCTGGACCTTTGGAAGAGCAGTCGGGTGCTCTTACCCACTGAGCCATCTCACCAGCCCCTATATTCACTTTTATGCTGTGTAAATCTTTAACCAGTCCCCACTTCCTAACCACCTGAGTTATTTTCTTCTTTCATTTCATCTAGAAATATTTTTTGGACTGTATCTCTAATTGTTGAAGAGTTTTTACATCGTTTTTAAAGATTTACTTTTACCATTTTAAATTGTGTGTGTGTGTGTGTGTGTGTGTGTGTGGTCTCTCTGTGAGCACATGCACAAGAGTCAATTTCCTGCAGAGGCCAGAAGTTTTAGATCTCTATGAAACTGGAGTTACAAGAAGTTATGAACTGGATTTACAGGCAGTATGAACCTCCTGGCATGGGACTCGAACTTGAGTCCTCTGGAAGAGCAGCTTAACCTCTGAACCATCTCTCTAGCCCTCAGACTTTGGTTTATTTGTTTTATTTTGACTCTCCATAATATTACAATAGTAGTTTCAATAAAATAATTCCTTGTATAAATAACTCCTTGGCACCATTCCTTGGCATGTGTAGGTGTGCATATGTATGTGCCTGCATGTTTATACAAACATTTCCCTACATGAGGGCACACAGAAGGGTGTGTGAATCATGGCTCCGATTAGGACTGCAGTGATGTCTTCTTGTCATCTTGTCTTGATGTATTGCTGAGTTTCTGTTAATTAGTCTTCACAGTGTACCTTAAAGGAGTTGAGTCTGTTGTGTACTGAAGTTTACCACACTCTGGAGCTCTTCATCTACATTTCTGTGATAGGATACAGCAATCCCCTCAACCTAGAATTTCCCTTGCATTTGTAGTTAGATACAGAAGTTTAAAATAATAAAACTTTGCTATTTGAGCAAAAATGACTTATAGATGGTGCATTTCCACTGAGGGAGCACAAAAGCCACTCGTCTGGTTTCTTTCTTTTTTTTTTTCTGTAACATTATAAATCAGCTTCAATTCACATTTTATTTCCAGCTGCATTGTAATATGTGTTCATTTATCAACTGCCATACCTCTCTACAAAGGGAAATTTTGTCTCATTAGGTGGTCAACACTCAGCAGGCTGTAGAGCAGAATTAAAATGTGCAATGTATTGTTTCACTTCCTCACACGATCTTCATTACAGTCTCTGTGTAACCACTGACATTTCCAAAAATCTCTGGGTTCTCAGCAAATTTTAAATTTCCTAGTGATTTAAAAAAAAAAATCCTTATGAAGTCATGAGTTAAAGCATATTGACTGTTACTGGTGTCATTATTCTTATTGATGTTCAAGCTCTCGTGGAGTTAGCCAGTAGGACCTCACAGAATTGCCTTTTAAGTCATTTTGACATAAGACTAATGTATTTTAATTTCTTCAAGTTTCTGATATGACAAATCTTTCATATTTCTTTGTCCTTCCGTAGAACTAGAATAAGCATTTCTTCAACAGTCCCTGATCCCTCATGGAGGGAAAATATACTATAAAAATCTGAATCAGGGTGTTTTGCAATACTCTCCGTACTTTTCTGTGAACACTGCTAACTGGAGACAGAACTTTCCAGTCTAAAAGTCAGCCCTCTCTCTCTGAGCCGTATTATGTCTTCATGCATTGTCTGCTTAAGTGAAATGAGCCTTCATTCTCCTCAAAGGAAAGAGTGGGCTGGATAGCATTTACGTCTCATTGATGACTCTCCAGTCATCTTGAAAAGTTTGAAAGTATCTTGAAAAGTCTGACCTTCTTCGCTTTAGGCTGTCCATCTCTTTCACTTCCCCTGTTTGCCTTAGACTCAGCTGCTCAGTAGCTTCTCATTGCAAATAGCATGATCCTGGGTATGTAATTCCTCAGATGAATGCTAGGATGCTCAAGCTCCCCAGAGGTCTGTCTCTATACTTATCCCTGAGTAGGGTAGCTACTTATCCCAGTAGCTGGGTGAAACCACTTTTTGATTTAGATGCCTACCTCAAATTGACCTATTGTACTTTCCATTGAAAGCATTTTCTAAGTGTAGGTTTTTGCAAATAGGCTTCATTTTTTTTTCAGTAGTTACTGATGTTCTGTGGATCTTCTTGTGAATATAGTTTATGCACTTACTCATACCATGATTTGTATGAAAACCTTGTCCTCTCCTTTAGTTGCAGATGTTACCCATGTGCTTGGGTTTTATTATTCTAGATTCCAGTGGTCTTCTCTGTGCACATATATGTGTGTATGTGTGTGTTGTGCATGTGTGTGAATGCATGTGTTCATGCGAGAGAGAGAGAGAGAGAGTTCCCAGGAGCTCCACTTAGAGTTGTGGTTGCTCTCTACGCAGGTTAACTCTTCTGAAACTGATATTAAATCAATTTCCTTTTTACATCTCATCAGTTACAGAATCCTTAATCAGCCTGTAGGATTAATGTAACCTATAGGCTCTACTTAGCCTCTTACCAGATGTCACACTATCTCTCTGATACATTCTCTTTGTGTCCCTAATCTCAACCATCTTGCAAGCCTGTGGTATGTTGGCCAGAAAGCCTCAGGGTTGGGTTTCCCTCTCAAAACTGAGCACTAATGCCTTCATAAAAGTGAGACTTTTCCTATTGAAATTGTTCTTCCCTGACCCCTAAGGCATATTTGATCATTCATCTGTCTTTCCCGTGCTCCCCAAAAGGAAACCTTTGCAGCTGTGTTTGACTTGCCTTGCTGCCTCTCTGCTGTACCTGACACTCTAGCTTGCAGTGAGGGTTAGTCATTTTTGTGAGATGCAACTGGATTATATCATTTTTTAATAAAGGAAAATCAGTCCCAAATCTTGAGAAGATCTCCAGATTAGAATGAAGAGGAGCTCTGTAAACACATCGTTGTTACATGTTTACATCAAATACGATAGATGCTAAACTCCAGGTTCTGGAAGCACCATGATAAAAAAGCAATTAATAAGAAACCATGTAATTTCATCACCACCTTTCTAAGGACAGTCCTTAATGTGTCACTTTTTATCTTTTATTCAGAGAATAATCTTCTCTTTTGCTGTATATGCAGCATTTTATGGCTTTGCCTGTTTGCAAGCATTTTTTTCTATTATACTATTACCAACACGGAATAATCCCAATCTTTAAGAAATGAGTGTTTATTGGTAGTGTAGTGAGTGGTGAGCATAGCTGCCTTCCAAGCAGATGACCCAGGTTGAATTCCCAGACAACACATTGGTTGATTTTTAGCAAGGCATGGTGGCATATGCTTTTAATCCAAGCAGAGGTGGGGGATCATTATGAGTTCAAAGCCAACCTGGTCTACATAGAGACAAGTCCAGCTTAGTCTACATAAAGAGTTCTAGGCCACCCAGGGTTATATAGTAAGAACCTGTATTCAATGGAATGTCTTTATACAGCAGACATAAATCTTTACAGAGAGCTGAAACTGGTCAAAATGCAAAGAACAACAACCCATCATGGTGTGCCCAGCCCTTGATGAAACATGCACAACACAGCCTCTGACACTGAAGGGTCAGGATACATTGCTGAAGAAATGGACAGAAAGTTCCTAAGAGCCAGCTAACAATGGCCCGTAAGCTTAACTTATGGATACCTTAACAATTTGGCTGCCTACACAAGAAAAGCGCATTGACACCGGTAGACATGATAGTGAAAGGGGCAAATCTCTGGGTCTCTATCTCTAGATAAAGAACTACAAGTAACTCAGGACAAGAGGAGGAGAACTGTCTTCCTCAGGAATGAGCCCTAATTGGTCAACCCTAGATAAGACAACACACACACACACACACACACACACACACACACACACACACGCACACGCACGCACACACACACAAAACCCAACAACAACAAAGTGTATTTATGCGTGCATGTCTGTGTGTGTGTGTGTCTGTGTGTGTGTGTATGCATGACAATAACAATTAAGAAAAAGAGGCATGAATTTGAAAGGGGATGAAGAGATGATATGAGTTGGAAGAAGAAAAGGGAAGGGGAGCTATCTTAATCTCCTCTCTCTCTCTCTCTCTCTCTCTCTCTCTCTCTCTCTCTCTCTCTCTCTCTCTGTGTGTGTGTGTGTGTTTATTCATTTATTTTATGTATAGGAGTGCTATATCTGCATATACACCTTCATCTCAGAAGAAGACATAGGATCACATTATAGATGGTTGTAAGTCACCATGTGGTTGCTGGGACTTGAACACAGGACCTCTGGAAGAGTCAGTCAGTGTGCTTAACCACTGAGCCATCGCTCCATCTCTATCTTAATCTCTTAATCTTAATTTTTTAAATTTGTTTTTGTTTTGTTATTTCCCAGTTGGAAGAAACACTCACTGCTTGGAATCAGGGAACAACTTTCTAAAATGTTTAGTGTTATAATCATAGTTTTTGCACAAATTTATTTATTTATTTATGAATGTTGCTGAACCCAGGGCTAACTTCACTCTATAATGAGAACTTACAACCCCACCAGATCACTAGTAATGGCTTGTGGAAATTCCCTTAAAGCATTTGAAAGCCACCCTCTCCTTGAATACCTAGGTAGCACACTTGCTCACCCACCTTGTCTCCCTTGATTCTTTGTATATTTCTTTCTTTACATATTGGGTCTATTCTGTAGTCTGTATAAGAGTACCGGGCCTTTCCACATTTTCCTAATCTAATTTCTCAACGAGTATCTGTCAAAGAACAACACAAGTGCTTAATAAATACTTATAAGCAAAAAAGAAAATAAAAAGGAAAAGTGAACAAGGGGAGAGAGAGGATAAAACTTTGTAAGAAACTTCCTAAAAATAATGTCAAAGTATTAAGAATATTCTCTTTTTTTATTTTAAACTTTCAGTCTACAAATGAGAAGGTGAAAGGGACGTGAGAAAAAGACGGCTCCTCTTTGAAATACCCTGGCATCCAGGTATACATTTAGCCCCGTTACCGATAAGGATGAATGATGTATGATTATATGATACATGATATATGATATATGATTTCTTTAACTATTTTGTAGACTATAGTAGGGGAATGAAACACCCCCTTTTTTTCTGAGAAGAGCAAAGGAGAAACCTTAATTGATTAAAAATGTATTAAATATACAGTTATAATTTGAATATAGAATGCATCTCGAGGCTAATTTGTGGAAGGAAGGCTAAGGAGCTGTTAGAAGCTTAGGCAGGTTTGAAGAAGTGACTCAGCAGGCTACAGAATGTGTCTTTGAAGAGAACATGTTTATGCCCCCCTCTCCTATCCCTGTCTCTTCCTCCTACTCTCTTTGTCATGCTATCCCCCTTCTCTGCCCCTGCCCCTGCCCCTGCCTCAGGACATCCTTCTCATCTCATCTCTCTTTGTCCCTCCCTCCCTCCCTCCCTCAGCCCTGCCATCATCAACTTTGCTCCAGTACACACCCCCTTCCTTGATGGTCTCCACAACCATGAGTCCAGATGCAATGGAGTCACATGACCAATAACAAATGACAAATGACACCCATGAAGTCTTGAGCCAAAGTAAACTTTGCTTCCTCCAAGTTGACTTTTGCAGATATTTTGTTGGCAAGGATGAAACAATCACTTATATGTATGTGTGTATATGTATCATACATATATATGTATGTATATGTATATGTATACACACATACACACATGCACACACACCTACACACACACACACACACACACACACACACACACATCAATTACCCGGTGAAATAAGAAAAGAACAGAGGTGGAAAAACATACTCAATGGGGAGCCCCTCCCCCATTATCAATAGCCGTGCAGTCAGCAACTTGATTTGGCTTTCGATTGTAACTCATGAGACTGAAGTCATTCATGAAAACCTGAGAACCAGTTTTGTCTCTCATCCAGGCCATCCCTGAAGAGTGGAAACTCAGAGTTCAGTGGACACCAGGGCTCAATAACACTGCGCACGCACATACTGTGGCAATTCTGCAGTCAGTGTACTGGAAGGTAGGATGTTTTCAGTTGTTTGTTGAAGTTTCCTTGGGCAGATCCCTGGAAGAGAAAGCTTCTAATTATGCCTCTTTGTGGATGTCCACTGTCTTCTAACCTGTTTAATCCTTACCTGAGGCCACCAGGTGAACGTAATGTGGCTCTGGCCTTTCCATTATTTGCTTTTATTTGGAGCCTGAAGCATGTTCTTCACTTGAAATGTGGTCCAATATAATACGGAAAAATCCTCCAGAGCCTAGCGTCTGCCTTATTTTGTGTTTTTAACACTGCTTTCTTTTGCTTTTCTAAAGAGATATGCACATTGAAAATAGAGTAAAATAGATCACACACATTGCAAGTGTGGGTAATATGAAGAGTTTGGAGTCTCATTGATCACTAAAGTGTCATTATGAAGCATATGCAACTAAAACTTCTTATGAACATTAAAGCACTATGAGTATTCGTGCAGAACAAGAAGCAAAGGGCATTGTCATTCAAAAGTACGCACTTTGATTCTTTATTGGGACTACAGGCTGGAACACAGAACAGTGGAGCGAGGCCACAATATTTCATATTGGGAAGGTATAATAACCTTTATTTAATCTTTGTAGCAACATTATTGAAAGAGAGAAAATCTGCATGTAATCAATGTGTGGACCACAACCATCTAGAAAAATGGTATAGGCGTGTTTATGTCTGTGTCATTGTCTATAGACATTTACTTTGTTCTACTATGAACAGGGCACAACTTTATATAAGGTTTGGAGTTTTCTAAACAAGGTTAAAAAACAAAACAAAACAGGGTAACCTGGGGGGGGGGCGGTATTCTAGAACTTAAAAGGCACTTAAGCCTTCACAGACTAGTCTGTCATTTACTTGCTCTGGAAACTGGGGCAAACTACCTAGCCTCCGTAAACCCCAGAAGTATCATTATTGTAAGGATGGAAATAGTACCACAGAAGTTAGGAGATTAATTGAAATTGTGTGTGTGTGTGTGTGTGTGTGTGTAAACATTTGGAAAGAATGTTATACCAAACATTTTTTTTGAGAGAGAGGTTTTTTTTGTTGTTGTTGTTCCTGGCTGTCCTGGAATCAGTTCAGTAGACCAGGCTGACCTTGAACTCGGAGACACACCTGCCTCAGCTGCCCAAGTGCTAGTATTAAAGGCATGTGCCACCGCTGCCTGGTCTCAAATAACAAATGTCAAGATTTTACCAAGCTATACTACTAATCTAAAAACAGAAGTACTAAGACTATTGCCTGACACCTTTATCAGCGATGTTCAAAACATTCTTGGTGGGGAGCACACTATGAGTTTCTTTTAGAATCACAAAAATATTGCATAATAAAATCTGGGAAATCTTTATAAAACTCTAGGCAGACTGTATGGATGTGTCCTAAACTGTCGAAGCTTGGTCTTCACCCTCCTGTTTCACCACCGTCTGCAACATCCAAATTGTTGCTTAATCTTGATCTATGAGTTTCTTACTTCTTCAAACCCTTATATTTGTTTTTAAATAAGCTCTGCATATTGGAGCTTCATTGCTTTATTTAAATGTTTATACATTAAATTTTTAAATGTTATTGGTTATATATATATATATATATATCCTAGCTTCTTTAACTATTCCCTTTGTAAGCATTTGGAGCATTTGAATATTTAGCAATTAACAAAGAATGCTGCAGTATAAATCCTCATACAAGTCTTTCTGAAGACCTGTGATATGCTCTGTGATTAAAAATATGACTTTGAAAAAGACTTGGAGATGTGACATTTGAGGTAAAGACAGAGGCCTCAAAGCATGTGCTTCCATCTATGACCAAGAGTAGGTGACCCTTGTTTCAGTTAGTATAGCTTCCCTGTAGCACACTCTGCATTATCCACCTACTTCCCATACATTCGAAAAGTTTCTGCTTTCTTTCTGGTAAGTCTTCTAGAATTTGTAACTTAAACAATACAAAAGTACCATAAAGTTATAGGAATTTTCAAGATGTTTTTTCCTATGGTACAATAGGTTCATTTCATCTGCACACTGAATTGTCATCACTCAGGTTACTTAAATCTAGTCTTCATTTTACTTTGCAGTTAGTTTTGTGTCTGCTTAGGAATGACATCTTCTGTTGTTCTCCATCTGAGGCCAGCATGTGGCCTCCTGCTTTCAAAGGAGATTTTATTCAGTACTTCTAAGGTTCTGTACTCTGTCGTCTGACCTCAGAATGTTAATTGTATTTTGTGACTTTATTCTATAAACTGTGTCACTAAGCATTCATATGGTCTTTGGAGAAGGCACTTGGAAATGGACTTAGCTTTTATGTAGAATAAGATACATGTTTTCATCTCTACACTTCCCACGTGTTTGTGGTCAGGGCTGAGAATTCTTTAACTCACACTACACTGTGAGAGTGGAACCCAGGCAAGGGCATGGCCATCTCGCCTGGATGTAGATTCTTGCACTTGCTTGGCATCAGCCCACTTGCCATTCCCTATGGAAGCTTGTTCTTTCTGGAATGAATGTACCACTTTATGTGGGCAAATCTAACACCCATCTGTTGATGAAATTGTTTGTTTGGCTGTGTGGAAAGATTGGCAACTTTAGCCCCAGGAATCAAATTAAATCACTTTTATATTCCCAGACATCTTGGAAATAAACAATATGAACTTTCTCCAAATGCTTTTGATTCACGTAGTGTGTATGAGCTGAATAATTAAAGCATGGGCTCGCAGATAAAAGCATGGCATTCTATACAGGGGAAAGATGAGCTTGACTCCCTTCTGAATTATACAAAAGAGAAGTCAATTTCAAGATCTGATAGTCCACAAACATGCATATAAGATAAAAAGTCTTGGCTTTTCTCAGAACCAATGTGGCTACCTATTAAAGATTTCACTGAAGCAAGCTTTTGTTCGGATCTCTGTTTATTTCTATTTTTTTCTGCATTCCATGTTCTATGTAGTGTGGAGTAGGCAAAACGGTCTTCCATTTGTCCTCCTCTGAAAGGATTTCTTCCATTTGTTTTAAAAACACAAGGGCAACAGATGAAGTTAGATCGAAGCAGGTAAGAATGAGGATAGTGGAGAAAGCTAAGCACAAACCTACCGGTGTGAAAAGTTGACCACGACTGAAAGAAACCTGGCTAAGCTCAGCAGTGCTTGTGGCTGAGATGTGGTCATTGCAGTGGTCATAGACGTGAATGCTGACTGGTGGTCAAGGAAAGCGCTACTGTGTTCTATAACTTTTCTTAAACATATGAGAAACCATTCTTGTTTACTTTCTGTACTGTCCACGATGACAGGTCATGCCTTGGGTGCTTTCCTTTCTATTTACAAAACCAGAATCACAGTTGGGATCCCTGGCACATAAGGATGATGATGTTAGTGATTGAGTCGGCCTGGGGTAGATAGCAATATCCGGTTTTACAAAGACTAAATAAAACAAAAAATAAATCTGCTCAGAAAGAAAGAATACAGAGCAAACCAATACAGAACAAACCAATACAGAACAAAACAACCTTTGATTTTAAGAAATTTCTGGATCACAGAAAAGTTCAGTTGGGATGTTTCCTTTAAAACACTTAAAGTAATTTTAGTAATGTTAACAAACAGAGAAAGAATGTGTGACCTCGTGTGCCTGTATTCGTGGCCATAGGTTATAGACAATATATATATATATATATTTTTTTTTTTTAGTGTATTTGTCCCAAACTGGTATTTCCATACAAATTTTTTTGTTCTCTTCTATTATGGTTTGGCCAATGTATTCAATTAGCTAATCAACATATATTAATTCACAGAGGGAAATTACCATATACCATTATCATATACCCCCGTGCTTAATACTCTGCTAACTCGTTCCTCTTTTAAGACACATTGTTATGGTTGTTCTTCTGAAAATTCTTACTGTGACTATTGCTTCTGTAAATTGCTGTATTAATTTCTCAGAAAATGTAGACCAAATACAGGGGAATTGTGGTGCCCTTGGCTGGGTGTCAAATTGTTTCTCTAAATCTCTCTAGTCGATTTTCCCCCTTGTTTGTATTAAAGAAATTAAAGGAAAAGATTATCAAAGACAGCATATTTTAATGAAGCTTCCTAGGGGCTTTGCAATATCTGAAATGTGCTAAATTTACTCAGCTGGAATAAATAAGTCATCACTTCTCATTTTTAAAAGGTCTTTAAAAAAGAGTAGTTTTGTTGTTGGGTTTTTGTTTTGTTTTGTTTTTAGTTTTAGCGTGTGTGTGTGTGTGTGTGTGTGTGTGTGTACATGTGTATGTGTGTGGTGGGGAATATGTGTCTATGGGTTTCTGTGTGCACACACGTGCGTGCGTGCGTGTGTGTGTGTGTGTGTGTGTGTGTGTGTGTGTGTCTATCGGTCTGTCTGTCGGTCGGTCTGTCTGTCTGTCTCTGTGGTCTGTACCAGGGTGAGGGCAGTTGCTGGAGACATTCAGAAGAGATCAGCAGATTCCGTGTCACTGAGCCACCTGGCGTGGGTGCTGAGCCTTAAATCTAGGTTCTATGCAAAAGCAGCTCGGCTACTAACTACAGCCCAACCCCTCCCAGTGAGGTGAATTGTTGGTATGGCCAACTAACGTCCTTCTTCTGTCACAGCACTTCATGGTTTAGGTGAAATTCGCTCTGTCAAGATGTCCTGGAGTACATCTCAGGTCTGAAGTATCTTTCTTTCTTCACCAATTTCAATGGCTGTGAATACGCCATCCATACAACAGAAATTTTCCTCTTGGTTGACCATGAATTGCTGGCATATGTGACCTGCTACAGCTCAGGATATGGCACAGTGCTTTCTCAGAAAAAGAAAAATCAATGTAGAAAAGACAGTTTTTATGACACAAACAGAAAGACTCCCCCAAATTCTTTGTCTTCAGTTTCTTCAGTTTCCTTAATATTAAAGAAGAGCACACATCACAGAAACACATCCTACAAGTTGTGCTATGAACATAGCATAGCAGGCGCTGTCTATTCACATACTCAGCTAACTCTCCACATGTGTGTTAGAAGCTGTACCTGCCTGTCTTCCTGCCTACTGATACACTCTTTTCTTGGCCAATTTTTGACCAGGTTCTTGTGAGCTCCTCTTTTAACTGGAACCTGCTTTTCTTTGGACGGCTCAGGTTAATCAAGTCTTCTCTAGCAGCTTATTCAGAATCCGTCAGTCTTTCCATGACAGCCACTCATCCTCCACCAGTGTCCAGAGGTGTCTGCTCAACCTGGAATACCTAAGAGCAAGAATCCTAAAGGTCAGTTAACCAGGACCCCTCTTATCTCTGTTATGAACCCTAAGACATTTCCACCAGAGACAGCTACTCAGTGTGTATTGATCTGAGTAAAAATGGCCCCTCATAGACTTATAAGGAATGGCATTATTGGAGGTGTGTTCTTGTTGGGGTAGAGGTGTCCTTGTGGAAGGAAGTGTGTCACTAGGGGGTAGGAATTGAGGTTTCAGGATCTGAAGCGAGGCCTAGTGGCTCACTGTTTCTCCTGCTGACTGAGGAGCCAGATGTAGAACTCTCAGCTCCTTCTCCAGCACCATGTTTGCCTACAGCTACCATGTTTCTTACCATGACAATAATGGACTAAACCTCTGAACTGTAAGCCAGCCCCAATTGAATGTTTTCCTTTATAAGAGCTGCCATGGTCATGGTGATTATTCTCAGCAATAAAATCCTAACTAACACACTATTCCTTAGCTATGAACTTTTCTTCTATTGCTGTAGTTGAGATGAGCCCATTCCTTCCCCCAACTTCAGAGCCTCACCATTATAACCATTGTTCTCTTTACGCTAGTTTCTCTGAGCATAAAGTTTGCCTTACTCTTTCTTAACAAGTGGCACTAAATTTTTGCCCTTGATTATTACCAGTTCAACATGTAAACTGAAAGAATGAGAATTTAAAGCAATGTGTCAAAAAAGGAAATGAAGAAAGAAGAAGAAATTCTGGAACTAAATCAAAACAAAAACACAAGAAAACACCTAGAGCGCATGGAAACCCACCCTATTAGGAAAATAATTTATAGAAGTTCTGAACGTTAAAAGATAAGGAAGAGCACAAAATGGCTTAATGATGTCTCTCAAAAAGTTTAATACAAGAGCCAACCAAATCCAAACCAAGTTGATGATAAGAAATCGTATAAATCAGAGCAGAACTCACTGACAGAAAAAAAAATGAATAAAAGAATAAATGATTCTAAGAGTTGGTTCTTTGAGAGGATGAAAAAGATTAACAGACTCTTAAGCCAACTACCCAGACAGACAGTGAGCACTCATGAACAGAAAAGATAAGGGAAACATTGTGACAGACGACACCAAATAAATTCAGAGTAATTTTTAAAAGATTTATTTATTTACTTTATTTATATGGGTACACTGTAGCTGTCTTCAGACACACCAGAAGAGGGCATCAGATCCCATTACACATGGTTGTGAGCCACCATGTGGTTACTGGAAATTGAACTCAGGACCTGTGGAAGAGCAGTTGGGGCTCTTAAACACTGAGCCATCTCTCTAGTCCCCAAATTAAAAGTATTTTAACTATTTCAGAAACCTCCCTAACATTCCCAGACAGCCCTACACCTACGGTGTACACATTCTAAATTTCATACTGTCCACTCTAGGTTTCATGAGTAGATGGACAATCTATTTCCACATATCAGATAGCTTGCCCTTCTAAGGCAGGAAAGATAAGCAAAAATGTAATGACAGTTTCAACACAAAGGGGACGAACACTTGTTTTTGTTTTTGCTTTTCTCCCAATCTTAGGTTTTCTGCTCATATTTGACTGTAGTGAGTTTATTAAGCAAAGCTCATTAATAGTTATTATTTTTCTAAAATTAGCCAGAGTCTGAGAAAATTGCACCTAAGACAAAAATGATCTTGCGATGGGTGACTCCCTAGACACCTCCTATTCCTCTTTTTTTATTTCTTTCTCTGGCCCATCTCCTATAGATGCCCATCTCAAAACAATACCTAATACTGAAAGACTGAGATAAAGCATTTAAAGGCAGGTGGAAAACATTCAAAGGCTCAGGAGGAAAAACCAAACAAAAATCAGCTTAAGCAACCTATCTTTGAATTTATGTGTCATATACTGGACCTGCACTGCCTCAGACAGTGCCCATACAGTCACATGAAATAGTCACACAGTAGCTGAGGAGTCGAGGCTGGAGGAACCATTGTAGCTACATGGTTCCTAAAAGCAGAGTCCAGTTGAATTCACATGAATCTGGGATGCTTGTGAGTGTGCCACATTCCCTATGAACGGCTAAAAACCTTTCTCAGCCCTTGCTGCCGTCAACTTTCATTGCCTTTTTACTTTTTCTTCTCTCTCACAGCTGATCTCCAAAAGCCCCAAGAGAGTCACAGCTGCTGTCTTTTCTCTGAACTAAGAACCAGCCTTCAACTCCTACACAACATTAACTGAGCCAGGGCTATGGAGAGAGTGAGTAGACAAATAACTCGTTTTTTTCTCTTCAATTCAGTGTTTGTAACCTTGAATCATATGAAGTGTGGTGGTTTGAATGAGAATGTCTCCATAGGCTCACATATTTGAATATATGAGGTCATCAGGGAGTGGCACTGTTTGACGGTATTGGAAGGATTAGAACCTGTGACCTTGTTGGAGAAGGTGCATCACCGATGGTGGATTTTGAAGTTTCAAAAGCCCATGATAAGTCCAAGTGTTTTTTCTTTGCCTGTGAAACAGGACATGGACCTCAACAACTGTTCCAGAGTCTGTCTGCACTCTGCAGTGCTTCCTGCCATGATGATAAGGAACTAAACCTCTGAAACTATAAGCAAGCTCCCATAAATGTTTTCTCTTCTAAGAGTTGCCTAGGTTAGGCTGTCTCTTTGCATCAATACTCCAGTGAATATACTCCAGTGAGACCTGAAGGAAATATTTTTAATAGTGAATTATCACAGAATTAAAAAGTTGATGCTGATATGAGCACCTGGTTCATCCTTATTACTAACTTGTAACTTTAAAAAGAAAGGCTGAATTCTACTAATCCGTACACATGGACATGCAACGCCTTACATGTTCATGAGAGGAATGAGACAGGCTGACTCCATGGCAGGCTTCCAATTGGCAGTTCAGGAGCCGAGGCCTGGAGGATTACCACTATCTGGTAGTGTCGAGTACCTTCCGTTGATGGCAAATGAAATGATCTATAAAAGACAGGGAAACAGTTCCCTTAGAATACATATTTTTGTTTGAAGATTTTGGCCAAAGTAATCAGCCCTAATCAACACTTAGCTCGGAAGCAGTGAGCAGGGCTCCCGGAAGGCTCTACCTTTCCCTGTAGGGAGGCTCTCCAGGAGGCTTCCCAGCTCTTCTCACCTCTCATCAGCTTGAGGGACTTTCTCTACTTCAATCCATGCGGGGGACGTGGGGGGGGGTGTCTGCTTTCAGTTCCTGTTTCACTTGGCATACTTACAAAGATGCTCAACTGGCAAACTTAGGAAAGAGTTGTGCGACGGCCTGCTTCTTGGGCTTCCATGGGCTTCCCAGAACTGAAGAGAAAAACCTAAATATCACTGCGAATGAAAGCAGTTTATTTACAGGTGACTCTGCAACCTGACCTATCACGTGTGGCTTTGTAGCTAAGTACACAAGTAACCTAGGTGCCTTTCTAAATACAAAAGGGCATCCTGCCCAAAGTAGTATATTAATGGGTCCGTGAAGGAGAAATGTGCACCCAAGTGCTCTAACTTTTCCTTACAATGAGAGAACGTGTCTACTTGTCTTGCATAAGAATTGCCTGTATGGTTATTCCTTAAAACCCTTTAACATAAACACACACAAATAGAATTACATTGTGTGTGTGTGTGTGTGTGTGTGTGTGTGTGTGTGTGTGTGAACTGTGGGTGAGGGTTTGACTATTTGGCTTTGTCTAACATACACAAATACATATCTATATGTTTTCATGTAAAAGTGAACAGACCTTAAACGTGTCCTGCAAATGGGTATGTGGTATGATTTGGTAGCTTTGTTTTGTTTTGTTCTTCAGTCTTCTACCCAGCCAGGATAGGGCGTATTTTAATTAGTAAGTCAATTAAAGAGATTCTTCCCTTCCAGTATTGACTGTGGAAACATTCTCATTTGGCAGGAAGCTGATGCTCAGATCAGTTGGGGTGGTTCTGGTACTCACATTACC
This sequence comes from Mus pahari, assembly GCF_900095145.1. Classification (NCBI taxonomy): domain Eukaryota; kingdom Metazoa; phylum Chordata; class Mammalia; order Rodentia; family Muridae; genus Mus; species Mus pahari. The sequence continues at coordinate 55,258,971 of NC_034606.1, forward strand.
AGAGCTGGGGATGAAATACATATGTTTTACCATTTTGTTCATGAGTCCTTACCAATGGTTTTTGTCTTTTTTTTTTTTTTAATTGGTTATTTTATTTATTGACATTTCAAATGTTATCCCCCTTCCCAGTTTCCCCTCCACAAACTCCCTATTCCTTTCCCTGCTCCCCCTGTCTCTATGAGGGTGCTTTCCCCACCCACCCACCCACCCACTCCTGCCTCAGCGCCCCAGGATTCCCCTACCCTGAGTCATTCAGCCTTCACAGGACCAAGGCTCTCCCATCCCAATGATGCCCGATAAGACCATCCTCTGCTACATATCCAGCTGGAGCCATGGGTCCCCTCCATGTATACTCTAGCACAGTGTGTAGACAGTCAATTTAAGGAAAAAGAAACAACTTGGTTTTCGTCTTAGTATTCTTCCTGACAGCAAGGGCAAGCTTGAGAAAGCCTTTTGAAGTTTAGGATGACCAGCACATTGGTAGAGTTGAATGCCTTCTGCATCTTTGAGCTAGAAGGAATAGAAGACCTGTGTGACAGTATTGTCAATTTGATAGGAGCTGGGATGGTTTAGGAGACAAACCTTTGGTCAGGCCTGTAAGGGATTATGTAGCTTAGATGAACTGACATGGGCTGACTCAGTTTTCCTGTGTGCATAACCATTCCATGGACTTAGGTTCTAGACTAAAGAAAGTATTGAAAGCAAGAGCATCTGTGGTTGGTGCTTCCTGACTGGCTGCTTTAGACTCCTCCTTTCTTGGTGTCCCTGCCAGGAAGTGCTACACCCTCGAACTCTGAGTCAAAACAAAGGTTCCCTTCATGAAATCGCTTTTGATGAGTATTATAAATATTAGCAACAATGAGATTAGCAAACAATAGAACCACCACTTTCAGAGGTGACTTATTAACAAAAACAACTTAAAATGTCCAAAGCTGCAAACTCTGCAACCCTCTGTCCCCTTTATAGCCACACAGTGTTGTCACTGTTATTCCAAGCAAAGAGCTTCCTAATGTTTACAAAACTTCTCATTGGATAGCCACAGCACCTCCTTGTTATCTGATATAACATCGTTACCCATATATCTCTAGGCATTTTCTCTACCCACCGATACCAAAATGTGTTTTGAGATGCTCCAAAAGGGAAATATTTTCCATTCTTTATTTTTCACCCTGCCCATTTTGTAAACAGTGGAAAACTCAAGTTTAAAGACTGGAGAGATGGCCGAGTGGTTAGGGGTACTTCCTGCTCTTGCAGGGAGGACTTGAGATCAATTCTAGCACCCACACCAGGTGACTTACAAGTGCCTGTAACTGCAGTTCCAAAAAAATCAGCAGTATGAACCCTGTATGTAATGTGCATACAGACACACAGACCCATAGATACACAGACACAGAAACACACACAAAATAAATAAATAAATGAAAATACATATATACATTTATAACTGGTGCCTGCGGTTATTGTGGCTTGTTTATTTGTATAGTCTTGATGTCAATATCTTTAAAGATTCTACACTAAAAGGATTATATTACCCAAAAGAAAATCCTTCTTATGCTCTGTCTGACAAATGAAATCATGGCTTTCATCATTGTGGTAGCTGAGAAATCCACAGTTGTTCCCAGAATCTAGTCTCCCAATTCTCTGAGCATTAGAACCAAATAAGCCAAATGTGCCTGGTATGTCAATAAATCCAGATGTAAGGAACAAATAGCTACCATTTTTGCCTAAGGAGGGTTTTCAGTGTGCGAATCTACAGAGTATGAGGGGCCAGAGAAAGAGTCCCAAGCAATTCTTACTTAAATCTTTTAACCAATACCTCATGTTTAATCTATCTCTTCATGTCTTCTTTCAATAGAACACGGGATAAGTATCATTTTTAATTTCTAGAGAATTTTTTCTTTATTTTTATTTTTATTATTATTTTCTTTATTTACATTTCAAATGCTATCCCGAAAGTTCCCTATACCCTCCCCCCTGCCCCTGCTCCCCTACCCACCCACTCCCACTACTGGCCTTCCCCTGTGCTGGGTCATATAAAGTTTACAAGACCAAGGGGCCTCTCTTCCCAATGATGGCCAATTAGGCCATCTTCTGCTACATA
>NC_034606.1:55261286-55266972 GCF_900095145.1 Mus pahari
TCTGGATAGTCTATCCTTTCATCTTAGCTCTAAATTTTGTCTCTGGAGAATTTTTAAACCACAGTGAATATTGTCCTTTAACTTTTATGTGGGTATTGTCCTCAGATACATTATTATTATCTGCTTCCCAGTTTTTAAGATTTCTGTGGTGTTTCATCCATTTTTCTTTCCAGCTGTTTACAGAATTATCAAGTGTCTTTGTATATTATTTAAAGCAGTTTGGGGGTGGAGGAAAATTAGCCTGGTATATTTTCAATCAGCCACATTATAGCAACATCCTTCATGGCATTGCGAAAATTCTCTTTTGCCATGAATTATGGTGGTGAATGTCTGTAATCCCAGCTTTAGGGAGGTGAAGGCACAAGGATTTGGAGTTCAAGGTCAACCCCAGCTAGACAGTGTGCTTGAGACCCAACTATTGTACATGAGACACTGTCTCAGTCTCTTTTAATGGGTACTACTACTTTCCCTTGTGGCCTCTTCTATTTCCTATTGTTTACCTATTTTCCATACTTTAGCATACATATGTTTTTTCAGAGCTGGGTAGAAATGAAATTATGCAACATTAATTTTCTCTGATGATAACACCTTGGCACTATGTTACTTAACAGCTTCAAATGCATGATATAAGGTTGAAGAATTAGGAAAGAGGTTTGAATCATTTACTAACATTATACAAGGCCCCAAAGAAGCCTTCACTGATTTTTTTTTTTTTTTTTTTTTTTGCAAAGAGTGACTTCAGCTGAAAATAGAATCATAGCAGATTCAGAAGTCAGAAAAAAATACTGATTGAATCTTTGGCTTTTGAAAATCCCAATTCAGAATGCAAAAGGGTGATTAGGCCTTTAAAGGCAAGATCAGCACCAATAGATGAATGGATTAAAGATACAGCTAGTGTCGGGTCTCACGTTTACTATGCTAATCTGACAGGAGAAGTCATTTCTAAAAATCTTAAGAAAAATCAAAACGGCAGATGTTCTATTTGTGGTAAGCAAGATCATTTGAAAAAGATTGTAGGCAAGGCATTCCTAGAAATAATGTTGTTTTTTGTTTTTTGTTTTTCGTTTTTGTTTCTAGAAATAATCCAAAAAGAAGGCCTGAGCCTTCTAGAGTATGCAGAAGGTGTAGCAAAGGCCAGCATTAGCTTAATGAATGCAGATCAACCAGGGATGGGCAAGGTAACCCTGTGCCAATGGGAAACACCCTAGGGGGCTTCCCACAGGCCTTGATATTAAAATTAATTCAATCAGCCACCGAACAGTTAAAATATTTAATGTCTGGTGTTAAAAACAACACTGCTTTGTGTATAACCCAGTTTTAATAGATAGAACAAAAAAATTCAGGAGACACCATTACTTTGGCAAACTGCTATAGATGATCAGGGACCTAAGCTGAAAATAGAAATAAACGGCATTGAAATAGAAGGAGCAGATGTAACATTCATTTTACCAAAGTCTTGGCATTCAGATTGGCCTGTTCAGGAGGTAAATATTCAGCTTCTAAGAACTGGAACTTTATCTCAGGTAAAACAAAGTGTAAGATGGGCCATATAGGGCCAGTGTATAGGGCCAGAAGGACAAATATGAAAATTAAAGCCATATGTGGCTAATATACACATCAATTTATGGGAATGTAATTTGTTGCAGCAATGGAAAACACAGACTGACATTAACATTATCATTAACATTCCTCCTATCTCAGAAACAAACCATGAAATACAGGATGATTCTGAGAAAAAAATAGTAAAAGATCAGTCACAGACTCTCCAGGTTGTTCATAGGCAGGACACAGCAGATGTTAGTCTTTCAAAGGTAGCAACCACCCTACCTTTTAAATGGTCACCCAGGCATGAAAAGGTAAAAGTAATAATATTTCCGAATATTATAATTTACCAAAGTCACAATTGCCTTACTGGCATGGAATGAAAAATGAGTTTTCTTGAATTGAATGTTAGGCTGCAGATTGCCACATACCCCACACCATCTTGGACATCAGCTTTTGAGTTTTCTTCTTAGATAAAGAGGATATTTTTGTTGTTTGGTACTCAAAACACAGTTAAGAGATTTAAAATGTTTTGAGTACATTCAAAGGGTTATTGCAGTTCAAACTCATTTTCTAAGTCTCGAAGAGTTGGAATGTTGGAACTAAGATAAAATATTTGAGCAGGGAGGTGGTAGCCCATGCCTATAATCCCAGCAGAGACACATGGATTTCTATAAATTAGTTGGTTGCCAAATTCTAGAGTTACAGTGAACAAGATGGTGGTAATTCAGGCCTTTAATGCCAGTACTTGCAAGGCATATATACATTACCGTGATTTAAATTTAAAAGCCGCTTGCAAAATGCAGGCTGTAACTCAAAGTGAATGTCCTTTGTGATCTAAAATTAAATATACTTAAACCTTGAATTTATATATATAAAGAAAAAGAGGGAAATAGGTATATTTATCCACTAAAGTATACAGTTTCCAATTTTCAAAAGAATCTTTTAAATTTCAATTGAAATATAATACTTTTTTATTGCCAAAAATAATTTTGTCCTAGGAAATATATAATCTACTAAGAAAGAACCTCCCCCTCCACCAGTTAGAGTTGGGCAGGGTTTTGTTTTTACCTTTCCAGGAGAATAAAAATATCCAACTTTGGAATCTGGAGACCACTGGACAAGTAAAACATCTAAGAACAAAGAAGGATCATTGTTGAAGCCTGCCCCCACCCCAGCATAGCTGTATTCTGTTCCATGCCTGCCAGCTATTGCATATTGTTGCTGTCCTATGCTTGCCAGTCATTGATACAGAAAAATAACTTGACTCAGAGCAGGGTCATGCTGATCACATATCCTGTTATCTTCTGTACGGGGTTTGTTATTCTTAAGATTCCACAAAGATTTATGTAGGACTCATCACATTAAAGGTCACTTTGAGCCATGTCTAAAATGGCTGGAGTCAGAGCTGACCACGGGGCCTCATTCCCTGCACCTGAGTATGAGCTCACTCTGCCTTCTGTGGTAGCCTTTGTAAACTGACAGAGAAAGACGTCCAGGGTTGTAGCCTCAGCCCCAAATTCTTAGCTATGGCCCCGATTGATGTGCATTCATAAATCATCCCCATCTTACTGAAATCAGTGTTTGTGTGCCTGATGGAGACAACTCCTGGACCCCCAACAATCATGAAGAGAAAGTGTCCCAAGAAAGAGAGTAAACTGGCCAAATAATATGGCTGTCCTCTATAGACATGAGTGGCAAATGGTCTTTATGTGGTCCCAATTCATTTAAAAAAATAAAGCTAGCTTTCAGATTGGAGTGTGGCTTTCTCCTTCTCTAAACTCGTGTGTGCTTATTAAAGGAAAATCCAAAATCAGTCTCAGACCAGAAGATCCACCTGGTATGGGGCAGAGAAAATTTAAAAACGGGACTATTCTATTACCACTAATCCCATAAAGTTTTGTATTTCATTTGACTCCTTAAAACTTTTCTTAAGGTATAAATATTATCTCAAAATCTGTAAGATTAGTATATATATTTAAACTTTCTGTTATCCTACAGAGTGCTAATTAATAATTAATTAATAATTAATTCTAGAAATAAGTTTCATCTTGCTTCCTGTATGTTTTCAGGTTTGAGTCCAAAGCAAGTAAGTGGGAACAAAGTTTGAGTACCTTGGATGTCCCTTAATAGACTGTGGTCCTCAAATCTTTCTGAGATCTCCTGAAAATGGCATTTAAAATGTTCCTGGATCCAGGTCCTCGTTTCTGGGAAACAGATACTTAGGCCTAGTCTCCCAAACTGCCAGTCTGCAGTCTGTCACGGAGTCCGTCTGGCTCTGGCTCACTCAGTCCTCTCATTCCCCCCTCTGATTTGTAACTGCATGAAATAATTGATTCATCAGTTCTTTAGCCCAAGTCACTGGCCAAGGAGTCAATGGGACCTAAGCATAATAAGTTATTGCCAAGATGCAGGCCTTTTTGACTTCCCATCTCAGTCTGTAAGGTGGGGTATTTTAACTCTGTAATGCCTTCCTGCTGATGTTTAGACGCTGTCTTAGCAGGTCAGGAAGGCTGAGAGGCTGGGCGATGGGGCATTCATGAGAAGCACCTGATTAGATGATCCAGCTGAAAGACGGGGAACGGTCCTATTTACTGGCTATCAAGTTAACATCAGCTTTCAGCAAGTCAGAGTTAGCAGCTTGAGGTCCTCAAGTGTTCCCTAGATGGAGTCTGTCAGCATCAACCAGGTAAAAGGCTGCAGAGAAGAATTATAGACTAGGGACAGAGGTTTACGTTGTCTGGTTAATTAGCCTCAGGTTCTAGTTAAGATTGCCCTTGATCTTCCTTCATGATCTGAGTTCATTCTTAAATTCTTGATTGTTGTTTCTTGTTGTTGTTGTTGTTGTTGTTCTTTGGGGAAAGAGTCTTTTGAAATCGGGGCTCAATATGTAATCCTGGCTGTCCTAGCAGTTGATAGGTAGGCCAGGCTGGCTTCAAACTTCAAAGAAATCCATCTGCTTCTGTCTCCCCTGTGCTGGGATGAAAGGTGTGTGCCACCACGCTTAGCTGTTTTGAAACATATAAGCAACTAGGGAAGCACAGAAGGACTGTGTTTTCCACTGGCATGAACCCAGTATCTACCATATGCATGCATGTATGTTTTTGCTTTCATTCTTGCAATGATGGCTCCCAAATAGAAGAGAAGGGTATTGATAAAGTTTTATTGGCCACACTTCCAGCGACCTGTTTTAGGAGCAATTGCTCAGTGCAGAGCCTCACAGGTTTCCCTAGGGTTTTTTTTTTTTCAGTAATGGTAGTTTGTAGGTTTTACATTTACTGCGTTCTGAGGTGATTTACATATGCTACAACATAAGGAACTTTGGACTTTTGCTCTGCTTTTGAGAACTGGTGTTTTCCTAAAGGAAGGAAGGGAGGGCATGGCCCATGGTACACGATACCTTAGTCACAGAGCCCAGGGACAAGAAAGATACAATTTAATCAATCATCTATGAATTGAGTGAAATAAATGGAGAAAGTGGACAAAGATGGGCGTGACTCAGATTCACTTCCCAGAGAGCAGATAGGAAGAGGCCATGTCTTGGGATAAACAGGCAATCAAAGGGTATTTGGGACTCTTACAGGTTTTGGCCTGCATAGTGTTCAGAGCAGCAATATAAGGGAAAACCAGTCAAAAGAATAAAACCTATACAGGGGTAGATTCCAGTTGGGCTAGTCAAACAGCTGGTTAAGGGTCTGCCCTTGGAAGGAGAGATTAGACCACAACTAGGAAGGCAGGCTTGCCTTAAGCCAAACTAAAGAAAAGGAGAGACGATTATTCCTTTAAGGAGACACTATACTGTATCTCCCAGGACCTTTACACCCAACACAGTCTTTACAAGCTGCCATGAGGCTATCCTGAGGGTCATTGGATATTGTGAGTCCTGCGCAATTTTTTTCTTTTTCTGTATTACTTTCTGGTGCTGGCATGAACATAACCAGGCATTTACTGATACCATGAGCTTCCTTAACTCTTTCTCTAAACCTCCATTGCCAGCCGTGTGGCTGCTTGCTGCCATGTGATACCTCTCTGTGCCAGGAAGCCTTACCACATGGCTCTCTACTGTGTTCTATCTCTCCTGCCCTAACATGGCTCTCTACTGTGTTCTATCTCTCCTGCCCTAACATGGCTCTCTACTGTGTTC